>NC_025993.2:26018503-26204758 GCF_000442705.2 Elaeis guineensis | reverse complement strand
TTCAACAGTTCCTCTTAGGGACTGGAGCTCATCAGAATCCTGAGCGGAAGTAAGCTGAGCCCTGTCAGCCAGCTGCCTCTGAAGACGGGACGACTTCGTCGGTCGCCATCCTGAGTCTCCCTTTATATTCATCCACCTACCTGCGCCAATCCGGCTCGGTGCACGTCGTAGCTCATCTCGACGTCTTGAAGCTGCTGCTGAAGGGTGGAGACCCTCTTCAACCACTCCCGATCGCCGTCGGCCCGGCCAAGAGCCGGGATGAACTCCCTTCCAACTGGCTGATCTTCTCCTTCGCAGCCGACAGTTCCACCTTGAGGGCGCTAATCTTGGCGGCTTGAGCCCAAATTCAGTCGCTGGTGCTCTTCTTGCATTCCGCGAGCTCCTTCGCGAAATCCGTCTTCCTCCGGCTATACTCCATGATCCCCTTCACGTGGAGATTCCGAAAGTGGGTGGCCTCCGCGGTGGCTTCAGAATGACCTTCTCTCAATCTACGAAGCTCGCCTTCCATCTTCTTTGACTTCTTTGTCAAGTGAAGGACTTCCTTCTTCAGCCGCTGGATCGTCGACTTCAGCGGGATCCCCTAGGGGCAGGGAAGTGCTTCTGCAGGACACTGCCATCGGAAGGCAAAAGCGTCAAAACATGACTCATCAAAAAAGCAGAGAGAAGAAGGGGAGGAAGGAGAAGCCACCCACGACAAGAAATTCAACTTTATTGATTGGATGATTCTTGAAGACAAAAAAGAAAAGAAAAATTGCGATGAAATAAAATACAAGATCGGAGGTCTCAGACCTCAGGGGCGGGGATTGGAGAACTCGCGTCCCCGACAAGGGGGCTGCGATAGCAGTGGTAGCAGGCGAGGGACGGCCTCATCTTCGGACTCCTCAACTAGGAAGCTGAGGTCGAGCTCTAGAAATTTTCTGGCCACCTTCTCTTGGCAGAGCTCGAACCCCTTAATGAACGCCTCCTGGCCGAATTGGACATTCAGGTCCCTCATCTCCACGGAGGTCTTGAATTCCTCTACCGTAAGGACTCTGGCCTCTGAGACCAGGACTGGAATCTGCTCAGCCAAGTTGGCGACCTCGCCTCCGCCTTTCTCGTGACTCCTCCAAGGTCTGCCTCTCCTCCTCCTGGGCTTGTTTCTCTCTTTCCAGGGCTTCTTGGAGGGCGACTACTTCGGCCGTCTTTTCTTGGAGGCGAGCAACCTCGGCCCGACAGCGCTCCTCCACCTGGAGATGTCCCTCCTCGCACGGTTCGTCGCCTCGATATTGGTGAGGAGCTGGTGCCCAATCTGCAAGGGCGGCTAGGGATCAGAACAAGGGCCGAATAGCCAGGTAAATGAAGATTTGCTTACCTCAAGGAAGGACCCTAAAGAGTCCCAGACCCGCTGCTCAGGATCGGCGCGGTCGATCCTCTCGACGACGTCGGGCAGAATGCAGCCGTCGATCAACCGCCTGATCAAGTCCCTGTCGTTGAAGGGATTCTCCGGCCCCTTTCGGAGCCGAGGGACTCGTCAGCAGCAGTTCGATGGCTACTCACCCTGCGGGCCACCGACTTCCTTCTCTTCCCCCTCTCGGCTACAGGCGCCTCCGTGGAGCGGACCCCGAAACGGGGGCCCCATCGGCGGACTCCTCGAGGAGGTCCGGGGAGCCGTTGCCTCGGCATCCGAGGGAATGTCAATCGCTGGAGCGCCTGGACGGGTGCGGCCAAGCTCGACTCCTCCGCCCTGGCCCTCTTCGCCGATCCGGAGGTCGCGACACCCTTTCTTTTGTGGGCCCTGAGGCCCCTGGCAAGCATCCGCGCTGCTTCGGCGTCCATTCCTTAAAAAAAAAAAAAAAAAAAAAAAGAGAAGCAGACCAATCAATCAAGAGTCAGAAATCGACAATGGGGTAAAAAAAAAAAAAAGAAGAGAGGAGAGGAGAAAAAGAGAGAGAAGGAAGAAGAGTGAAAAAAGAGAAAGAAAAGAAGAAGGGCAGAAGAAAAGAAGATAGAGGAAAAGATGAAGTACTCGCAGGATCCTGGGGGCTCAGGCCAATGTTGAACAGAAATTGCTCCCTCAGAAGATTGGGAAGGGAAGGAGCGGAATAGGCAAGAAGCTTCCGGAGGCCCGGAGGTCATCCTCCCCCAGGCTGGGGGCCCGACGGACAGAATCCCTCAGAGAGCCCCAAGGGGGCAGGCCCAGCCTCAGGTCGGCAGTGGATGAAGAGGTATTTTCCCTTCCAATTGTGGATTGAAGAAGGGGCACCTTTCAGCAACCCCTTCTTGCCGAACTGAGGGGAGAAGTACCACCAGTCCTTCCCGAAAGATGGCGCTTGAAAGTATAGAAGTGCTAAACAGGAGAGGGACGGTTGGACCTCGACTACGTGGCAAAGGGAGAGAAACCCTATTAAAAACCTAAAAGAATTCGGGGCCACAGAAGCCAAGGAGATGTCTAAGAAGTGGAAGAGGGCGACAACAAAGGATGGAAGCGGAAGCCGGAGTCCGGCACGGAACGCCTCCTGATACAGGCAAAAACGATCGGGCGGGGGGGTGCTAGCCCGGTCAGAGGGACTAGACAGCTCCAGGTCGTACTCCGAAGGAACTCGTACTGAACCCTTATCAGAAGGAGTTCCTCCAGAGTCAGGGAACATGGAACGGCGCCCGGCCAAAAATCGGGGGAGCCCAGCCCCAGACGCGGGTTCTCTACAGAAGAGGGACCTGGGGGTTTGAGGTGGAAGAACTCCCAAACTGCAGGGAGCGGAAGAGCCAGACGACATTTCGAATAACTCCGAATGAGGGCTCTAAAGATCCCGAAGAAGACAGACAGGATAAGGGGCGAGAGGTCACAGGAAACTAACTCGGAGGAATACAAAAAATATATAATGGCAAAGAAGAGGTCCCTAAGTGGCGGGAAGAAAGATGAAGGCGCTGGAACTAACCTAGATCGCTCTGAGGGATGCAGAGGGACGAAGACAGGGATGATTTGAAGGGTGCCTATGGCCCGAGAGGACACCAACAGAAATAGGCTCTCGAAGGGAGGGCAGATACTGCTAAAACTCTGGAACGGAATAAGGCCCCTGAAGGTGGAAGGACGGGTTTAAATAGACCCTGGGATCCGGTGCCATAATGATCGCGAATCCCCCCAGGCCAGCCCGCACCCGACGCGTGTCCCACTCCCCCCGACAGGCAGCTAAAAGTGACTGACGGATTGGCAGGGCCATTATGGCGTCGTACCTGGCCAGTGCACCGATGGGAATTTCGAAGGGTCCCTTCGTATCGCCCCGATTCGAAAAGACTCCAGCACGCGCACATTTAATGCCAAAATATCTGGGGGTGGTCGTGAACAGGATTCGAGGAGACAACTTTGGCTATGCCAATCACTCTGTACTTTCTTCATTCAAAATTCAAATTCAGAAGTAGGGGGGCTGGTGTTGGCTATAAAATACCCACAGCCGAAGTTCTCAGCGGGATTAACCCTTGCGGGCTCCGTCCACGACTTCAACCGCAAGGAGGACTCCGCCCGGACTCCTACGGGAGCCAGATTCCGCCGCCAACTTCAACTGTCGGTAAGCTCCGTCCGGACTCCTACGGGAGCCGGACTTCACGCCGGACTTGAACTGCAGGAGGACTCCGCCCGGACTCCTACGGGAGCCGGGCTCCGTCCACGACTTCAACCGCAAGGAGGACTCCGCCCGGACTCCTACGGGAGCCAGGCTCCGTCGCTAACCTCAACTGCCGGTAAGCTCCATCCGGACTCCTACGGGAGCCAGACTTCGCGCCGGACTTGAACTGCAGGAGGACTCCGCCCGGACTCCTACAGGAGCCGGGCTCCATCCACGACTTCAACCGCAAGGAGGACTCCACCCGGACTCCTACGGGAGCCGAACTCCGTCGCCAACTTCAATTGCCGGTAAGCTCCGTCCGGACTCCTACGGGAGCTAGACTTCATGCCTGACTTGAACTGCAGGAGGACTCCGCCCGGACTCCTACGGGAGCCGGGCTCCATCCACGACTTCAACCGCAAGGAGGACTCCGCCCGGACTCCTACGGGAGCCGGGCTCCGCCGCCAACTTCAACTGCCGGTAAGCTCCGTCCGGACTCCTACGGGAGCCAAACTTCGTGCCTGACTTGAACTGCAGGAGGACTCCACCTGGACTCCTACGGGAGCCGTGCTCTGTCCACGACTTCAACCGCAAGGAGGACTCCGCCCGGACTCCTACAGGAGCCGGACTCTGCTGCCAACTTCAACTACCGGTAAGCTCCGTCCGGACTCCTACGGGAGCTGGACTTCGCACTGGACTTGAACTGCAGGAGGACTCCGCCCGGACTCCTACGGGAGTCGGGCTCCGTCCACGACTTCAACCGTAAGGAGGACTCCGCCCGGACTCCTACGGGAGCCGGGCTCCGCTGCCAACTTCAACTGCCGGTAAGCTCCGTCCGGACTCCTACGGGAATCGGACTTCGTGCCTAACTTGAACTGCAGGAGGACTCCGCCCGGACTCCTACGGGAGTCGGGCTCCGTCAATGACTTCAACTGCAAGGAGGACTCTGCCCGGACTCCTACGGGAGCCGGGCTCCGTCGCCAACTTCAACTGCCGGTAAGCTCCGTCCGGACTCCTACGGGAGCCGGACTTTGCACCTGACTTTAACTGCAGGAGGACTCTGCCCGGACTCCTATGGGAGCCGGGCTCCGTCCATGACTTCAACTGCAAGGAGGAGTCCGAGCTCCGTCCACGACTTCAACTGCAAGGAGGAGTCCGGGCTCCGTCCACGACTTCAGCCGCAAGGAGGAGTCCGGGCTCTGTCCACGACTTCAACCGCAAGGAGGACTCCGCCCGGACTCCTATGGGAGCCGGGCTCCGCCGCCAACTTCAACTGCCGGTAAGCTCCGTGCAGACTCCTACGGGAGCCGGACTTCGCACCTGACTTTAATCGCAGGAGGACTCCGCCCGGACTCCTACGGGAGCTGGGCTCCGTCCGCCACTCTAAGGAAGACTCCGCCCGGACCCCTACGGGAGCCGAGCCTCGTCCTCGACTTTGGCTAAAGGAAGACTTCGTCCGGACTCTTACGGGAGTCGGACTCTGGGCTCCTCTCAAATGGATAGCTAACCACCCCTCTCCGCCAGACACTCCAGCCGAACTTCAGCTGACAGGTTTGCGCTCCCTGGCACGACACAGCAACGGCCACGATCCTGCTCCACTTCCTGCGACGGATTCCGCATGGCTCCATTATTCCCTGGCAGACCGCTATGATGCCCACGATCCTGCTCCACTTCCTGCGACGGATACCGCACGATTCTTCCATCCTCTGGCAAGTCGCGACAACGGACGTCGCTCCACTCCCTGCGGCAGACTCCACGTGGCGCGCTTCGGTGATAGCCACGGGTCTACTCCACTACTCTTCGCAACAAATCCCTCTTGACTATGGGTGGCCCACTACCAGACAGTTACAGACACGGCTATCAGTCTGTTGCTCCCTCCGCCTATAAAAGGGGGACCCCAGATACGTTATTTGATAAGCTCTCATTTTTACTTAAAAACTCTGCTAAAATTTCCGTTCGAGCACTCCATTCTTGTTGAGGCAGAGAATTGACTTGAGCATCGGAGGGTCTTGCCGGAGCAACCCCACCTCCGGTTTAGACTTCTTTTGCAGGTCCCGGCGGCGACCGCGACTCCCTCAACTCCAGCTTCTCCGGCGCAAGCGAATTTTTGCACCAACAGTCTCCTTGCAGAATGAAGCATCAGGAGAGTTTATAGCTTCTTGGTAAGAGGTGGGAGTATCTTTTATCAAGAAAGTAAATAAGCCTTCACCAACCTACTTTTTAACTTTAGCTCTCTTATTTCTTCTAAGCTCAGGTTCAGGAGTTAATTTTGCTAAAAGTAGGAATAGATGATGATGGTAAATTTGAAGAGAATGGATGATCAATGATTAATTTAGAGATTCAACTTTTAAAAAGAATGATATTTTCAAAAAATGTTATATCTATAGATTCAATGATGATATTGTTTGACATTGTAGGATTTTGAAATTGATAATAAAAAATCTATAGATGCTACTATCAAGAGAGTAGCCAATAAAAATAGTATCGATAATTTTAGGTCTTATTTTAATTATTTTTGATTCAAAAATTTCAACTTTAGCCAAGCACCCCCAAGCTCGGAAGTAACTAGGCCTAGGTGAATATTCTTTTCAAAGTTCATAAGGAGTCATTTCTCTATCTTTAAGAGAAATCTTGCTAAGGATATAACAAGCAAATAGAAAAGCCCCTCTCCAGAGATCTTCCAGAATACCAAAACTTATGATCATGGCATTAATCATATCCAATAGAGTTTGATTCTTCCATTCAGCCACACCATTTAATTGAGATGAATAGGGAGCACTGACTTCATGAATTATCCCATTTTGTTTATGGAATAGGGTCAATTCATTTGAAGTAGTATATTCAACTCCTCGATCAGATCTTAGAATTTTTATCCTTTTTTCAGGTTAGTTTTCAATTTTTGCTATGTAGAACTTAAACTTAGTAAGGACTTCATCCTTGGTCTTCAAAACATAAGTATGGCAAAACTTAGAGAAGTCGTCAATAAAAATTATAAAATAATAAGTACCTCTAGGTTAGTCCTCTATTGGAATCACAAATATTACTATGAACAAATTTAGAAATTTGAATATCTCTAAAAGCTATGAGCTTAAAAGATTTTCTAGGTTGTTTAGATTGAATACAAACTTCACACTTAAAATTGTGTTTGATGTTGAATTTTGGAATCAAATTAAAATAAGACATTTTCTTGATTGATCTAAGATTAATATGACATAATCTTCCATTCCATATTTCGCAAGATGTAGAATTTAACATAAAAGATGTAGAAGAATTAACTGAATTTTTATTAAGGTTAAGAGGAGGAATTACATTCAATTTGAATAGTCTCTGAAACACAAAGTCTTTTCCAATAAATACATCTCCTCTAGAAACTATAATTTTATTAGACTTTAAGACAACCTTAAAATCTAGCTGAATAAATAGAGAACCACTTAATAAATTTTTTTTATGACAAGTGTTGAGAAAAATACCTCAAGATTCGATCCACAAAAAGCTCAAAACGAGGTCTAGAATGAAAAATGAAATCCAACGAACCTAAGATTAGCTTAAACAGAGCTAGACGATGAAGATATGCGCAAAGAAAGTTCGAGAGGAGCTAGTATGGCCCATAGGTTGTCGAAGGGCTCCATGAGAGGCGCAGGCCACCGACGGCATGGGCTAGGCCTAGCCAGGTGCGCAGCATGTGTGGGCCACAGCACTGGGCTAGCCCAGACGTGCAAGCGTGGCCCACAAGCGAGCATGGCCTGCAAGCAGATGCAGGCCCGCTATCCGGTCATGGTCCATCATGGACTGCACATAGTTTCATGATTCACACCTGCAGCACGGACTGATCAGGCGGGAGGCTTTTTTGCATGATTCGACGATTGCCTTTTTTGCACAATCCGACGATCCATGATGCTGTCGATCGAAATCGAATGGCTGAGGTGAAATCTGACTTTGATCATGCATAATCAGGGCTGATATATGCGATCGAATGGCTATGATTTGAGTTGGTGATGATTGGATGGTTAGAAGGATTTTAGGGTTTGACTTGAGCTAGGTATCCTAGTGAAACACTATTTTAAAATTTATGGAAGCTATAAAACTCTGATTGATGAATCATTTGTTGTGTTGGATAGCTAATAAGGTCTTGATCATGTAGAGATGCTTCAAGAGAGATTTTAGAAAACTTTTATAAAAATTTTGAAGCTTCTTATTGAGAGATCTTTGTACAAAGATTGAGTGATAAGTTTCTCTTATATTTGTTTAATTTTTTTTCTCTTATAGTAAAGTTTGCATGCCCCATGGAGGTAGGCTTAAGGCCAATTTATGTTACTTTGATTTGTTGGTGGTTTTTTTCTCTCTCTTTCTTTTTTTTTTCCTTCCCCAACAAGTGATATCAGAGCACAACAAGTGGTATCAGGCTGATTACTATGGACAAGTGGTACTAGACAATCTAGGTAGAGGTGGTGTTGATCGAGATTGGAGATAGAGAAGACAAACACAATCAAGGTGGAGATCAATCAGTTCGATGGAAAAAATAATTTTTCTTTGTGATAAGCGAGGGTGAAGAATGTGCTCATCCAACATGGGTTAATTGATGCTCTCTTATATGAAAAGAAGTCAGCCACCATGAAAGAGAAGACCTGAGAGCGGCTATAGATGTAGATGGTAAATACTATCCACTTGTACCTAATAGATGAGATGGTGATTCACGTACTTGATGAGACTTCTCCGATGGTGCTGTGGTCGAAGTTCGAAGAGTTATACATAGCGAAGTCCCACACCAATGCTCTTTTTTTATGGAGGTAGTTCTACCAACTACGGATGGATGAGAGACAGAGTGTAAGAGAGTATTTCAGCCACTTCCAAAAGATTCTCACCATTCTTCTTAGTGTAGATGAGAAGATTGAGGAGAAGACTAGGGTGTTGGTCATATTAGCATTGTTTTCTCTTTTATATGAGTCCTTGGTGACTGCTCTTTTAGTGGAGAAGAGCACCATTAAGATGGATGAGGTTACCACGGTGATTCTCTAGAATGAGGTTCTCAGATGGGAGAACCAGGCTTCGAGCTCAAATGGCGGTAGTTTAGCTTTGGTGGTTTCTTGAGGAGCAGGTGGTAGTGGACAAAGCGACAGAGGATCATGAAGAGGATGATCCAGATCTAAGATGAGAGATCCTAACAAGATTAGATACTATCGATGTGATGAGTTGGGGCATCATCTCAGAGATTGCTCTCAACTCAGAGATCGGATGAGGGCTACTGTAGTGACGGCCAGTAGCGAGTCAGAGGATGATGTCCTATTGATATCTAATGAGGTATCTACTTCTTTCCAATAATGAATTTTAGATTCTGTATGCACCCATCTTGTTTATTGCAGAGAGGAGCTGTTTGACTCTCTAGAGAATAGTGAGGGTACTATTCATCTGTTGGATGGATCGAGATGTGCAATCAAGGGCACCGAGATAGTTAGCTGGAGGATACATGATGCTGCAGTGAGAAGATTGGTTGAGGTCCGATATATATCCAATTTTAAACAGAATCTTATCTCATTGAGTAGACTAGATTCAAACAGCTACAAGTGGATAGCTAGTGATGGAATCTTGAAGGTTATGCACGGTGATAGGATTATTCTGGAGGGAGAGAAGAGGATGAAAGAATATTACTACCTGACAGAGAGCCTAGTACAAGATGGAGCTTCAGGAGTTAGAGGAAGCCCAGTGCGAGGTGAAGCTCTAAATGTAGGTGGATCGGGCACGAGATGAAAGACTCGAGAGGATGAGAGGTGACGTTGCAGAGTGAAGTTTCTATTGCCACAGGAGACTTCTCCGAGCAAATCTTTTGTCAGAGTGAACATAGCCGATGATGGAGGTGGGATCGAGTAGCTTGGCTCAACTCTTACGTTTGCCCATCCATGAGATAGCAGGTGTGCCCCAGGGCATGGAAGCGAGACAGATCACGGGCACTCAAAGACAGATGGAGGCCAAACATCAAGTCAAGATAGATATTGTTAAGAAAATATCTCAAGATTCGATCTACAATAAGCCCAAAATGAGATTGAGGATAAAAAACAAAATTCAACCAGCCTAAGATCAGTCTAAACGGAGTCCAAACGATAAATATACATGTGAAGGAAGTCCAAGAGAAGCTGATATGGCCCACGGGCCATCGAAGGGCCCCACGGGCTGGTGCAGGCCGTCGGCGGCATAAACCAGGCCCAGCCAGGTGCGCAGTGCATGTGGGCCACAGTGCTGGGCCGACCCAGATGCACGGGTGTGGCTTGCGAGCAGGCACAGGCCCACTATGCAGTCGCAGTCCATGATGGACCATGCACAGTTTCATGGTCCATGCCTACAGCATGGATCGATTAGGCGGGAGGCTGGATGATGTGATCTGACGATTGCTTTTTTTGCATGATCCGATGGTCCAAGATGCTGTCGGTTGGGATCGAACGGTTGAGGTAAAATTTGACTTTGATCAAATATGATCAAGGCTGATATGCATGATCGGACGGCTCTAGTTCGAGCTGGTCATGATTGGATGGTCTAGAAGGGTTTTAGGCTTTGATTTGAGTTTAGTATCCCCATAAAATACTATTTTGAGATTTTTGAAGGTTATAAAACTTTGATTGACTAGCCGTTTGTTATATTGGGTAGCTTGTGACATCTTGATCGTACAGAAAAGCTTTAAGAGAGATTTTAGAGAACTTTTATGAAATTTTGGGGCTTCTTATTAAGAGATCTTGATATAAAGATTGAGTGATGAGTTTTTTTTATATTTATTTAATTTTTTTTCTCTCATAGTGAAGCTTGCACACCCCATGGAGGTAGGGTTGAGGCCAATCTATGTTACCTTGATTTGTTTATGATATTTTTTTTTCTCTCTTTCTTCTTTCCCCAATAAATGGTATCAGAGCACAATAGTAGGTACATGCTGCACGTTTCAAAGAGTTAATATCTTTTTTGAAGTAAATTTTAAGTTAACTATTCCTCTTTCTAGTACTTTGATAACTATCCCATCACCAATGGTCACACTTCCTCCACTTGATCCTTGACATAAGAAAAACCACAACTTATCAGTGTAGACATGGATGTTGGCTCCAATATCTAACCACCATTCTAAATCTAAACAAATTAAATTGACAAATGGAGTAAAAGAAATTGGTCTAAAGGAAGATGGTTCTCCTTCAACCATGTTTACCTGATGTCCAGGTTGGTGTTGGTTCTTCATATAATTCTTCTTTTTGTAGACAATCTTCTACTTTTTCTTGAAGAAATACTACGGTATGAGATGATTGTCTCGACCACAGATGAAGCAAAACCTCTCATCATAGGTGAATAATAAGTTTATTTTTCATTCATATTTTTGTGTCTATAAATCATTCAAGAGATTAATAAGATGATGACATATATTCTCAAGAGTTAGAATTTGAGACATGTATTATTGATGATTAATTCTTGAATTGCTCTCGATCGATGGATTATCATAGAGATGGTGATTGATCTGCTGAGATTGGTGACGGATCGCTTTTCTCTGGATAGACGAGTCTCAAGTCTATAGTGTAGGGACACTGGAGTGAGAGTACAGATGGTTGTTAAGAATAAAAATACTAAGCATGATCAATATGAGAAGTCAGTTGGATGGCTATCCACTTGTTAGTGACTTATTCGATGCTATAGTAGTGTGACTAATCCTTATACCTACGGTGCCTCGACTGTTCACAATGAGACTGCTATAGTTTGACTATACATAAATTTGGTCCCTAGTCATATGGGTCCTCGTAGTACATGTTGGCTGTCGTAAGTTTATTGTAGGAATAAGATGTGCACCTAAATAGAATCTATCTTTCTTGATAGGTAAAGAAGATGGTGCTATATAATTTATGAGATTGAGTTCAAAAGATCTTGGCCAAGATAGTATGAATAGTGAAAAGAAGTTTTCACATACTTCATATCAAGAATTCAAGTCAAATAAATTCTACATATGATAGATGTTGTAGTTTGATGAGTAATTCATAACCTTCATTTTGTCGAAACTCTGATAGAAGGACTGTATCTCACAGTAACTGTACTTAGAGATTCACCTTCTGTTTTATTTGATTGCCACTATATGCTACTAGATATCACTGATGGATTGTGGGACCTATGAGGATTACCTTGATGATTGATAATTCTCATTAAAAAAAATTAAAACTATTCAATGATGTTGTGATGGAGATCGCAACATATCTTATTACCAGACAAAATAGAACCTATGGGATCACACACAAGAGAAGATTGAGACTGATCAGATGGTTGGATGATGATTAAAGAATCATTAGAGGATTCAGATTATCGATGTAATTGATAATTGAACTAACTTGTAATTGTTACAAATAACAAGGATTTAATCATTAATGGTTAGCAAGTTAAGGACTAATATGCAAATATTGCATATCTCAATTTGATTGGATCAAATTAAGTATGGCTAAATTCAATTTGAATCAAATGAGATTTAGTTCAATTAAATTTGGGTTCGGGCTTGAGACAATTTGGGCTTAGGGTTCATGTGCATAAAGGGTTTAAGCACATTGGGTGTTTGACACCAGAATCCTGGCTAATTGGGTTAACTCGAATTGGGCTACACCCTAGGGCTCTCTTTGGAGAAATCCTAGGCACCACCCTTGAGCCGAAAGAGGCAAGTGGCACCTTATATAGGGCTCTCTTGGAGAAACCCTAGGTGCCAAACCATATTAGGAAACATATGGGGTGGCACCTAAGGTTGAGAGCCTCTATAAAAGGGTGGCCACCAAGGTCTTGGAGAGCTCTCTTATGCCTCAATAACCTCCACGCCTAAGCCTCCTCTCCTCCACACCCCAAAGCCCTTCTTTCTCCTTCTCTTATGTGCTAAAATTTCAGCAAGGGAGATCTTGAAGGTGCTTTGGTCTTGCTGTAGTTCTCAAGGAGTTGAAAACTTTTTCTCCATCAAGCAAAAGATTTGGAAGGAAGCTAGCACCCCAGGGAGCCAAAAAATTGCTGATTAGCCATCCATCTCCATATGGATACCTGAAGAGGTCGGGTACTTTGGCGGCTTCAGAATAACCAAAGGTTTGAGGATCATCTATTGATGAAAGGTATGCAAGAAAATGAGATCTTCTTCATTTCATTATAAAATATGTTTTAAATCCTTTTTCTCTTTACGAGTATATTCTTGTTTTGATTTTCTTCAATTATGAACTCTGGAGATCATATCTCAAAGTGGTTTTTTGAAAAAGTTTTTTTTGATTCCATTGCGCATGTTGTACCAGGTAGGAAGAATAGATCTTTTCTTCTCTTCCAATCCCCTTTTTCATATTTATTGATGCATGATTGCTACAAAGTCCCTTCAAGTGGTATCAGAGCCTCCTTGTACATGGGATTAGGACCATTATTTGGATATAAAGATCAATTGCTTGATCACATTATTGGTCAAATGATTGGATCTAAATACCCAAATCAGATTTTTTCTCTTTACATATGAGATATGTGAGTTAAGTTTATTTTTGATTCTCTTTATGTATGTGATATGTGTTTTTGATTCTCTTGCATATGATATATGTGTTATGATTCTCTTTACATATATGATATGTATTAGGGTTTTGTAATATGGTAAACTGATCATGTTGATATTCAAGGAATAATCTAGATACCTAATTAAAGGTTAATATTTTCATATGAGATATGGCATAGAAGGTATTAAAAGAGAATCAAATCAAGATACCTAATAAATAAAAATCATTTTTTTGGAATATTAGGTATTTTCAAGTTAATCAAGGATGATCATAACATAAGGTTGTCCTAGCATAATGGTGGTTGAAAAGGTCCATTATGTTGAAAGGTTATCCTAGGATAAAAAGAGATCGACAAGATAGATACATCGTGAATGTGTTTGTTGTAAGATACATGTGGTGATCATCTTGAATCGCCACAAACCCTTGTTGGATTAGGGTTTATCATGACTCACAAATCAAGATAGTTTGCAATTTTGCATTTTGTGGTGATGGAAACCAAAAGTTAATCCAATTTTGGAATAAAATTAATCAATTGGTGTCTAAGAAAAATGTTCTAGAATGGTGGTTACTTAATTAAGATTGTTGTAAAAGCATGAAGAGCCTCTCACCAATCTTACACTTATTTGATCAATTTGATTGATTGAGTTCTGAATTTGGGTTGCTTAAATGTTAAGTTCACTACAAATATATGCAACCATGATTCTGACTTGGTGAACCAAGCCAGGATCTCTTGAGTAGATCCATCTTAATTATGGATTTACATAGAATGTAAACAAATAATTAAAACTCAAAGAGATCTAAATTAAATCTCCTCGTAGATATTAAGTCGAGCAGTCTTCCACTATTATAGATGTATGGGTACTCTACTGATGTTGACCGTTCTCGATTGAATACAATAGTTCAGTTACATCAAAAAAGTACAATCACTCTATAATATGAGATGTTGTGGGGGTGGAGATGGGGTTGGGTCCAATAACTATTAGGTGAAAGTTTCAATGACGGCTTCACTTGCATATGAACGGTTGGTCTGACTTAACTAAGAAATATGATCAATAACTATTAGGTGAGGCTTCAGGACTTAGAGACCGGTGACCATTGCAACTTGCTAGAGAAGCAATAGATGAGTTGTCTACTCATTGCTTGACACATCATCAATAACTGTCAAGTGAGATGGTGTGCAATCAGTGAGACTGTAGTATCCACTTGAAATCATAGTCGCAAAGTTTTTCATTTTCTCTATCTGAGGAGTGTGAGAGATTCAAAATAATAGTAGGAGGTAGTTTACTTTTAAAATAAAATACCTAAAATAAACTAAAACAAGTCAAATATAAAGTCTAACTAGAATCTTCTTTTCTCTATAGAAAATGTTTGCTTCCAACCCTCGTGCTCGCATCCTTGAGATCAACCGTTTGATTGGATCCAATTACACAGGTTGGATCCGAAACTTAAAGAAAATCTTGAGTTTCGAGAAGTTAAGCTATGTCCTGGATCAGGATATCTCCTCTCTACTAGCTTGTTCTACCCCTGATCAAAGGGCATCCAATGAAAAATGGTTGGATGACGACAACAAGGTCTAGTGCTACGTACTGGCATCTATGTCCAATGAACTCCAATGCCAGCACGAGGACATAAAAATTGCCAAGGGCATACTTTCTCATCTACAAGAGTTGTATGGTGAGCAGAGCCATACAACCTGCTACGAAGTGTCCAAAAGACTCTTTAGGTGAAGATGTGTGATAGGCAGTCAGTCCATGACCATTATCTAATAATGATTAAGAATTTGGAAAAGCTTAAAAAGCTCGATATGTTCATAGATAAGGAAATGTAGATTGATTTGATCCTGCAGCCTTTTACTGATTTGTATGAGTAGTTTATCATAACACTACAAGAAAATTGACTATTAATGATGACTAAATACTATCATGAATAGTCAGTTTGGCATTGCTAATACTATTAGTGACGGCTTTCTATTGCTAAAAAATCAATGGAGATACCCTAGTCGCTAATTACCATTATTAGCGATGGTAGATCCGTAGTCGCTAATAATGCTAATTAGAAATGGTATTAGCAATGAATTTTTATCGTTAATAATTTTAATTTTTTAATTAGATTGATAAAAAACTATTAACGGTAGCAATTTTATTGTTAATTTCATCGTTAATAGTTTTTTATTTTTTTAAAATTTAAAAAATATTAGCAACAATAGATTTGTCACTAATGCCATCGTTAATAATTTTTTAATTTTTTAAAAAAATTTAAAAAATTATTAATGATGATAATTTTATTGCTAATACCATCTCTAATAGTTTTTTAATTTTTTTAAAATTTTAAAAACTATTAGCGATGGTAATTTGCATCACTAATGCCATCACTAATAGTTTTTAATTTTTTTAAAAATTCATAATTAAATATTTTAAAACTTTTTTAATCACAGTAACAAGCAATAATAATGTTAAAAATTTATTATAAATAAGATAATAATTATTTAACACAATCATAAATATAAAATTAATTATATTATATTAAAAATATAAATTATATAATTTTACATATAGATACTACTTTACAAGTATCAAAATTGGATACATATCAAAAAAAAAAAATTATGTAAAATTTTTCTCGTCATCCTCCTCATCCTCCTCCTACTCCAGTACGTCTTCTCCAGTAGCTGGTGATGAGAGCCGGATATCCCAACATCCTATAATGAAAAAATTAAATATTATTAGCAAGTTTTGATACGAAAGCATATGTATTGATACGAAGATATATATTTTGATATACTACTTCAATTCTTGAATAGATTGTTCTTACATATTTCATTTGATGATATGAAGCTATAGACATCCTCAACCCATCATTTTGATAGTTAGATTGAATTTTTACCCCTTAGGTTCTATTTTTGAATTATTAATAAATTTCGATATAAAAACGTATGTGTCGATACAGAGACATATATTTTGATATACTACTCTGATTCTCAAATAGATTATTTTTATATATTTTATTCGATAATATAGAGCTATAGATACCCCTAGCTCATCATTTGAATAGTTAGATTGAATTTTTATCTCCTAGATTCTATTCTCAAATTATTAATAAGTTTTGATATGAAGCATATATGTCGATACAGAGATGATATTTCAATATACTATTTTGATTTTCGAACAGATTATTTATACATATTTCATTCGATGATATGGAGCTATAGACACTCTCGATCCATTGATTGGATGGTTAGATTGAATTTTTACCCTTTAGATCTCATTCTTGGACTCAAGCCTAAACTTGTGGCTTCTAAATATAAAAAGCTAAAACAAGTAAAAGAAATTAATAATAGACTTACCTATTGTGATGACTATGACAACAAACCCAGCTGATCGTGCAGATGTGGATCTCAAAGAATCTCAACGACCGTATCGTGAATGATGTCTTGAAAGCTCTAAGGTCACTGACTCAAAAGCCTCTACACAACCTCCTCCATATATGCATCAGCCCAAGTCTGGGTTGTTGAGCCTTGAGAGAAGAACGTCGACGAAGATCCTCAAGCTAGTGGAGGGTTGAAGCTATGGCTGAATCCTATAATCTTGCTCCTAGTCACCCCTCCGGTGGCCTTAAGCCATCCCTCGAGGTCAAGGAGGGGTTGAGAGGATGGATCCTCACCATGCCATGATATGAGATATTTTGTATAATCTATCTATACAGTTTAGAAATTCATTAATCCATACATATCATTATATATAAAAACTTAATAAATAATATTTTAAGTTGTTACTGTGATATGTCGAGAACAAGAATTTAAGTAATCACTAGTCCTCTTACACTAGTGTGTGGCCTCTCATATTTGCAGCTATCTTAGTGCACGACCCAACTGCCATGTCTACAATAAATAAATAATTAAATTAAATTAATTAAAATATATATGATCAATCCAATATGAAATTAATTTAAGGATAGAATTTTTATCAATTTGTCGGCCACAACGTGTGCCAACAGAGCCATCAATGTGCAAGATCGGATGCTGTTGGAAGGATCAATTTTGTCATGCCGTCTACCGCCTACCAGGGTACTCCTCAGTACTCCACTGGTTGCAAAGGGCCTCCCATATGTCCGTCCACATCTAGTGATATGTGTAAGACTCCCAATCTGATGGTGACTCAGAACTAGAGTACTATCTGACGGACTATCTAAGGCTGTATAGCCCATTTTGGAACCTACGTGTGGCCACCTGCTTGAAGATCCGACGGCCAGCCTCTTCATCCTAAGGAGTTTGAGTCGATAGTACCCTTGCAAGTAGAAGCAACCATATATTAATAACTAGAATACAAACCTACCATGAATTTAAAAATTAAATATCTTTAACTTACCAGAAATATCTCTCAAGCTGCATCATGAGCCTTCACCGGCCAACTGGAGAACTCATTCACCGATCTCGGCATCAATCATCGGATGATGCTGGTAACCACATGAGGCACCCCAGGGTCTGTAAATATATTGCAAATTTATTTTGAACAATAAATGTTAGACTCTAAAAGGTTAAATTTAAACATATTCAATAAATGTATATGGTACTTATGTGTGGCTCTGAATGTGGATGAACAGTCTATCCTTCGATTAAGTTGGAGGTATCACGAGCCGTGTGTGTCATATACCACGCCTCTAACTTTGAGAGCCGGACATTGCTCCATGTGAGTTTGGGATTATTGGTGACCCTACATTGTCCGAATCTGAGGATATCAAGACATCATAAAGAATATTATATTGGATAATAAAAGATAAAATAACATAAAAGAGAATATCTAAAGTATCAAAATTTATCACGTGGTATGTGTGTCGCATGTTGGAATTTCTACAGATGTTAGTACATATGGATTTCAAAATTTTTCTAAATCCAAAATGCAACAAAAAATTAGATTAAAATATTTTTAATCTAAGCATGCATTTATCATATGAAAGCACCTATTGATCTAGTTCATATACTGAAATTAATATAAACTAATTTTAGGATGAATGAATGAAAGCCTGTAATCAGTTCACATATCTGAATCGCTTTTTCTTTGCTTCAAATCTGTAACTGAGGTTGAATCCAATGCAATCTCTGGATCTGAGGCTGAATAGATTCTAAATTAGCAGTACAAGCATTCTGCCTCTATGGGTATCCATAGGACCGATCTGGATAGGCTCCTTTTAATCCTGCTTGTCTGAACCAAAAGCCTGAATAGGCTTGAACCAAGCCTAGATAAGCTTGAAATTATGAACCCTTTTGATTTTTCTTTCTTGATTCTTGAAAAAATCAAGAATCTTTCTTGATCCCTCAACTAATCAAGAAGAACAATAATCAAGAAGTGGTTGTAACTAACTCCCAATAACTTGAGAGGAAGAAGATGAAATCAAACAACAACTTGGCACCAGCTAATTGACACCAAAACAATGTTGCCGCCCACCTCTCTAAAAGCTCCAACAAGGGGATGCCAAGAGAGAGAGGGTGTGGGCTAGGGAGAAGAAGGAGAGGGGAGGTGATGCACACAGTAAAGGTGGCAGCAAGGAAGGGAGGAAGCGAGATCATCAGAGGAGTAAGGCTAGGGTCCTTTATATAAACAACATAAAGGTGTCCTAATCAAATTAGGATCCCTCCTCCTAATCATATTAGAAGTCCTAGCTTAAATATACTTGGATCAAATAAATGGGGCACCACCCATAACTCACCCACACTCATACCCAATGCTAGGCATCCCATCATATGGGACCCAATAAAAAATCTCAAATCAGCCCATATGGTTTCATAGATTCACTTCAAGGGTTCTTAATGAATAAAATCAAGAAACTCTTTCTTGATTTAATCCAAGCCATAAGTTAAATATCCAACTATTGGATCTCATTGAATTAAATTTAATTAGGTTCAAATCAAGTGTAAGAATTGGTTAATGCTTATCATATAATCAAACCAACTACAAAAAGAATTGGATTCACCCAGGTGCTAGCAAGGTTAACATGAAGCCAATAGGATTTCTCTAAATCCATATAAATTGATACTTCATAAGCCTAATTATTAACCAATCTAGGCCTTCTTCCTTTATGTGTGACCCCATAGGTTTAATTCTGTCTGGTAATGAGACATACCATGATTTCTATCATAAGTATCACTGAAATCCCTTTCAGTGGGTCAGAATAATTCTACTCCAGCTCGATAAGGATCATTGATCCAAAATGATCTTATTGAGCTCTCACAATTCATCAGTGATATCTAGCAATACATAGTGACAATTCAGTGGAACCGAAATAGAATCTCTAGGTATAGTTAATGTATGCTACAGTCTCTCTATCGTGAGTCCCGACTAAATGACAGGTCATGAATAAATTACCAAATCTCATCATCAGTCATATGATAGATACGATTAACTCAAATCCAATAGTGATTTCAAATAGAAACTTCTTTTTATTAATCACACTGCTATGGCCATAGACTTGTTGGCTCAGCTTCTCAAATCTCATAAGACCATTTCTCTTTATCAAGGTCAATAGATCCCATATAGATGCATACATTGCTCGCACAGCTCAACCAACTGAAGTCAACATTCACTACAAAAACTCATGATTGAGTTAATATTTATATATAGTCGAACTACAGCAGTCTTACTGTGAGCAACTGTGACACCCAAGTCAAAAGATCAGTCACACAACTACAGCATCGAGATAAGCACTGACGATCGAATAGAAATCTATATAATCTCTCGTATGGTCATGCTCAGTATAAGTTATTCTTTAATAATTATCTGCACTTTCTGCTCAGTATCTCTATACTATAGACTAAAAATTTATCTATCCCAAAGAAAGCAAACTGTGCATCGATCTATCTGGATGGATCACCATCCCTATGACTATCCTATGATCGGAAGCAATTTAGGAATCGATCATACATGCCTTTAATTCTCAACACTTGAGAATATGTATCGCAACATCAATTTCAAAGATGATTCAAGGACACATAACACTTGAATGAAAAATAAAAACTTATTTTTTATTGATTAAATCAATAGTTTAAATATAAATATGTATCATAGAACAAAAATGTGTCAGCCAATAATTAGCTTCTAGGACATACATCTAACAATCTCCAACTTGGACTAAAAACCAATTGGCCATTCATCTAAGTCCCATCTTCTCAAATTGGGCTTTCATTTTAGGTTGGCTCAATTGCTTTATTAGTGGATCTGCTATGTTATCTATGGAGTCTACTATTTGCACCTCGACATATTGCTTCTCAAGATAGTCGCGTATGATATGGAACCACCATTCAATGTGCTTTAATTTTTGATGAGATCGGAGCTCCTTAACAAGTACTATAGCTCCATTATTATCGCAGTATAGTAGTATGGCATCTGATGTCATTATTTCAAGTTTCGTGATAAACTTTTTGAATCAGAAACTTTTTTTTATAGCATCTGAAGCAGCGATATACTCAACCTCTGTGGTCGAATCTGCGATGATGCTCTGCTTGAAATACTTCCAGCTGACTGCACCATCATTGCATATGAATACATATCTTGATGTAGATTTTCTATTATCAGGATCTGACATGAAGTTTGAATTTGTATAACCCTCAATCCACAATTCAGATGTTCTTTCAAAAATCAAAAATAAATTCTTAGTCCTTCATATGTACTTAAGGTTGTTCTTCACAGCTATCCAGTACTTCTTATCTAGATTCGACTGATATCTGCTCGTGACACTCACAGCAAGGACAATATCAGGTTGAGTACATAGCATGGCATACATGAGGCTTTCAATCATCGAAGCATAAGGGATCCTACTCATACGCTTGATCTCCTCAGAAGTGTTAGGGCACATCATCTTAGAGAGTTAAATATCATACCTAAGGGATAGAAAACTTCTTTTGGATTTTTTTATGCCAAACTGCTTCAACAACTTTTCTATGTATAGCTTTTGTGACAGGCTAAGCATCCTTCTAAATCTATCTTTATAGACCTTTATCCCAAGGATATAAGATGCTTTTCTTAGATCTTTCATGGAGAATTCTTTAGACAACCAAATCTTGACCAAAGTCAGCATGAAAATATCATTCTCAATAAAGAGGATGTCATCGATGTACAGTACGAGGAAGATAAACATACTCCCACTGACCCTTTTATAAATATAAGGTTCCTCTTTATTTTTGATGAAACCAAATGATTTGATCGCATCATGGAAATGAAGATTCCAGCTTCAAAAAGTCTGCTTTAGTCCATAGATGGACCTTTGCAGCTTGCAGACATGGTGATCACTATCATCGGAAGTGAAACTCAGAAGCTATTCTATATAGATATCTTCCTCAATATATCTATTTAGAAAAGCAGTTTTTACATCCATCTATCCGATTTTATAATCATAGTAAGCTATAACAGTAAGCAATGTGCAGATGAATTTCAGCATGGTTATAGGTGGAGAAGTGTTATGATAGTCAATACCTTCATGCTGACTATAACACTTCGCCACCAGCTTTGCCTTATAGGTCTCTACCTTACCATCAATACCTATTTTTTTTATAGATCTATTTACACCCAATAAAAATAATTCTCTTTGATGGATCCACTAAGGATCATGCCTGGTTTAAGTGCATTGAGTCAATTTCTGACTTCGTTGCATCTAATTATTTTTTAAAATCGATGTCAGAATCATCTTGTCAAAAATACTAGGATCATCACCATGACCCCCATCTCCTACAAGGAATGCTTCCTCTACATCCTCTTTCAGTATACCCACGTATCTTTCAGGAGGATGAGAGATTTTACCTGATCTATGAGGTAGAAGTGAAACATTAACTACTGGCTCATCACTGATGGATTTCTGAGGATCTATGGCTCATCGCTCTTTAGAGACATTCTCATCAAGCTTAATTAACCTTCTACTACCATTGTCCTAGATAAACTATTTTTTTAAGAATGTGACATTGCAACTCACAATCACATTGTAGTCATGTGGAAAGTAAAAGAAGTACCTAATGGATTTCTTAGGATACCTTATAAATCAAGCTACAACTGATCTATCCTCTAACTTATCAGCTTTTTATTTTTTTTAACGTAAGCTGGATATCTCCAAGTCTTAAGATAACTCAGATTCGACTTCTTATCATGCCATATCTCATATGGTGTAATAAGAACAGACTTAAAAAAAATCTTATTTAAAATATGCATTGCAGTAAGTAAGGCATATCCCTAAAGATATATGAATAAATCAGTGAAGCACATCATGGATCAGACCATACCCAATAGGATCCTATTTCTCCTTTCAGATACCCAGTTGAGTTAAGGCGTGCTAGGAGGAGTCCATTGAGAGACATTGCCATTCTCCTTAAGATATCCCAAAAATTTAGCACTCAGATATTTTTCTCCTCGATTAGATCATAGGACTTTGATGGGTTTATCTGTTTGCTTCTCTACCTCTTGCTTGAATTCTCTGAATCTTTCAAAGATTTCAGACTTATGTTTCATAAGAAAGATATGTCAATTCCATGACAGATTATCAGTAAAGATAATAAAGTAGCTATAACCACCCCTGATCTGCACATCAAATGGACCACACACATGGTGTGTAACAGGGCTAGTAACTCTGTGGCCTTTTTTTCTTGTCCCATAAAGGGTAATCGAGCCATTTTTTTTGAAGGCATGATTTATAGGTCAGAATCGATTCAGATTTAACTAAGTCAAAGATCTCATCCTTTTTCAATTTGTTTATTCTATCCTCTCCATTATGGCTAAGTCTATAGTACCATAAGTACTTATGGTTAAACTCATCTCTGGATCTTTTTTAGCTTATGGCACTTACTACTTGCTCATTTAAGTTCACATTAGCATCAATATGCAAGTGATAAAGACTATCAATTAAAAGATTAGATGCAATTAATTTATTTCATAAATAAATAAAATAAAAGTTTTTTTTAAATTAAAAAATAAATCTATCCTGTGCTAGTACAGAGATCGAAATCAAATTTCGGCTAGCTACAGAAACAAAATAATAATTTTTTAAATCTAATCTAAAGGCTGACGGTAATCAAAGAGGATAGGTTCCAACAGCTTCTGCTGTAACTTTTACTCCATTACCAATCCGAAGGATCATGTCACCTTCTCTCAACCTCCTATTTTCTATTAGATACTGCATTGAAGTACATATATGAGCACTAGAACCAAAGTCCAACACCCAACTAGAAGTAGAAGAAATCATTAGGTTAGATTTTACTATGAGCATACCTTCAGAAGGTTGATCATCTTTTTTCATCTTCAGGCTCTCCAAGTAAGACAGATAGTTTCTCCTCTAGTGGCCGTTAGAGTTGCAGTGAAAATACTTTTCTTTCTCCACAGCTTTCTGTGGAGTGTCCTTCTTAGGCTTGCTCTCCTTCTTCTACTTTTTTGCAGACTTATTTTTTTCTTTCTTTGAGACTTTTTATTGAAAGGTGTCCGCTCAACAGTAAGAACAGAGTTCCTTGAACTTTTTAAGGTACTCTCAGTAGTGACCAGTATATTGATCAATTTGAGTGAGTTGCAGTCCAATTTGTTCATATGGTAGTTTATGATGAACTATCTAAATGAACTGATCAGGGATTGGAGGATCAAATCGATCTTTAATTTCCTCTACATATTAAGCTCAAGCTTCTCAAGATCTTTGATCATTGTCATATAATGATCGTGGACTGACTGTCCATCATGCATGTTCATATTGAACAATCATTTGGATAATTCGAAGCACGTGGTTCGGCTCTGCTCACCGTACAACTCTTACAGGTGAGTGATCATGGCACAGGTAGTGGGCATGTGCTTATGCTAGCTCTGTAACTCATTTGACATAGAAGCCAGCACATAGTATTTCACCCTAAGGTCATCATCTGTCCACTTGTCCAAAGCAGCTCTTTGCTCTACCGTAGGACGGGCTAGTAAGGCTAAGATGTCCTGATCGAGTACATATCTAATTTTTTTAGATGTCAGGACTATTCTAAGGTTTCTGAGCCAGTCCTTATCATTTATACCGATCAGTCAATTGGTTTCAAGGATGTGGGCTAGTGGGTTAGAGGCCGACATTGTTTATCTATGAGAGTAGATATTCTAGGTAGATATTTATACTTAAAATTTATATTTGCTTTAAAAATTTATAGATGCAAATGGACTTTCACTATTTTTTTGGATTCCGACACTCTCCGGATGGAAAGCGAAAATCCGATGCGATCAATGCAAGATTTCTAGTAGGTGCTGCAGTCCCACTGATACCGTGCACCTCACCTAATAGTTATTGATAATACGTATATCAATGCATAGATAACTTTTTATCCAGATGCTTCTCTAAGCATATTGCAGCGACTTGGTCTCTAAGTCATGAGAGCTCGATAACACATATTGCCTCACTCCTTAGTTAAGCCTGACCCATCGTTCATAAGCAGGTATGAAGCCATCATTAAGTTTCTCAGATAACACATACTGGGTCCAATCTCATCTTCACCCTAGAGCAACTCTTTGCTAGTAGAGTGGTTGCATGTTTTCGATATAACTGAACCACTATAACCAGCTGAGAACAGTCAACGCCAGTACCACACCCGCACTTCTACAATAGTGGAAGACTATAAGGCTTAATATTAATTAGAGAGGTTTAGGTTAGGTCTTATCGAATCAGTCATCACATGACCAATCTAATTGGCATGGGCTAAACCAAGATGCCTTAGCAACTAATAAACCCAATCATCCAATTGGTCAGATAAGTGAGACCGACAGGAGGGTACACCATTAACTCATCGTAGGTAAAATTATCTAGGTAAATAGCCTCTCAATTAAAAATCATCAATCGAGACTTATCTTAGACATCAAATGGCTTATTGATTTCAATTAGTCAGCTTAGGTGAATTGTATTCAAGTCATAAAGTCAGATTAGGTCCTTAGATTGATTCAATTCTATATATGGGGTTTAATCAATTCAATCTACAATACTTGTAGAATCATAAGCTCAATTGATCTAATCCATATTAATACTTGACTCAGTTTGATCAATAGCTATATCGATTTTAACCTAATATGATCTAATTATAACCTAAGATGTAATTCATTGACCTAATGCAAAACTATCCATACCCAATAATTGATGCACACACTAATTTTAAATCATTGAAATAAATTTTAGTTCTAAATTCATTACATAAAAATAAGTTTTTGATTCTTGAAATACTTTCAGAACATGCATGCAATTATACATCATATATATGAAAAATTTTAAAATTTTAAGAAATCAATTTTAGATCTAAATATACCATCATATATCGCATGTACGAAAAATTCAGAATGCAGAAATTTAATTTCTAACTTATGCATACTTTCATAGATCGCATATATGAATAAAATTTAGATCTAAAACACTTTTCAGATTTGAACATAAATATATACATCTCATATATAAACTAAAATCAAAATTTTGAAAATAAATTTTAAAACTTTTATGCTACTTTCATATATATGAACATATGACTCTAATACCATAGTTAGAATTTCTACAGGTGCTAGTGCATGTGGATTTTAAAATTTTTTTAAATTCAAAATATAGTAAAAAAATTAGATTAAAATACTTTAAATCTAAGCATGTATTCACCATATGAAAGTACTTATGCATCTAGTCATATGCTGAAATTAACATAAACTAATTTTAGGATGAATGAATGAAAATCTGTAATCAGTTCACATATCTGAATCATTTTTTCTTTGCTTCAAACCTATAACTGGAGTTGAATTCAATTCAATCCCTAGATCTGGGGCTGAACAGGTTCTGAATCAACAGCACAAGCATCCTATCTCTATAGGTATCCATAGGACCGACCTGGATAGGCTCCTCTTAATCCTTCTTACCGAGACCAAAAGCCTGAATAGGCTTGAAATTGTGAACCCTTTTGATCTTTCTTTCTTGATTCCTGAAGAAATCAAAAATTTTTTTTGATATCTCAACTAATTAAAAAGAACAACAATCAAGAAGTGGTTGTAACTAACTCCTAAGAACTTGAGAAGAAAAAGATGAAACCAAACAATAACTTAGTGCCAGCCAATTGACACCAAAATAATGTTGCCGCCCACCTCTCTAAAAGCTCCAACAAGAGGACGCCAAGAGAGAGAGGGCATGGGCTAGAGAGAGGAGGTGATGGGAATAGTAAAGGTGGTGGTAAGAAGGGGAGGAAGTGAGATCATTAGAGGAGTAAGGCTAGGATTCTTTATATAGATAACATAAAGTTGTCCTAATCAAATTAGGATCCCTCCTCCTAATCATATTAGAAGTCCTAGTTTAAATTTATTTGGATCAAATAAATGGGATGCCATCCATAACTTACCTACACTCACACCCAATGCTAGGCATCCCATCATATGGGACCTAATAAAAAGTCTCAAATCATCCCATATGATTTCATAAATTCACTTCAAGGGTTCTTAATGAATAAAATTAAAAAACTCTTTCTTGATTTAATTCAAGTCATAAATTAAACATCCAACTATTGGATCTTATTGAATCAAATTCAATTAGGTTCAAATCAAGTATAAGAATTGGTTAATGCTTATCATATAAGCAAACTAACTACAAAAAGAATTGGGTTCATCCAGGTGCTAGCAAGGTTAACATAAACTCAATAGGATTTCTCTAAACCATATAAATTGATACTTCATAAGTCCAATTATTAACCAATCTAGATCTTCTCTCTTTATGTGTGACCCCATAAATTTAATTCTATCTAATAGCGAGACATACCATGTCTCTATTATAGATATCACTGAAATTCTTTTTAGTAGGTCAAAATAATTTCACTCTAACTCGATAAGGATCATTGATCCAAAATGATCCTATTGAGCTCTCACAATCCACTAGTGACATCTAGTAATATGTAGTGACAACCCATTAGAATCGAAATAGAATCTCTAAGTGTAGTTAATGTATGATACAGTTCTTGTATCGTGAGTCCTGACTAGATGGTATATCATGGATAAATCGTCAAACCTCATCATCAGTCATATGATAGATGTGATTAGCTCAAGTCCAATGATGATTTCAAATGAAAATTTTTTTTCATTAATCACACTTCTATGGCCATAGACTTATAGATTCAGCTTCTCAAATCTCATAGGACTACTCTCTATCAAGGTCGATAGATCTCATATAGATGCACATATTGCTTATACAGCTCAATCAACTAAATCCAACATTTACTACAAAACTCATGATCGAGTTAATATTTATATGTCGTCAAACTACAATAATCTTACTGTGAGCAACTGTGATATCATAAGTTAAAAGATCAGTCACACAACTATAGCATCGAGATAATCACTGATAATCGATTAGAAATCTATATAATCTCTCATATGGTCATGCTCAGTATAAGTTGTTCTCTAACAATTGTCCGCACTTTTCGCTTAATGTCTCTACGCTATAGACTAGAGACTCATCTATCTTAAAGAAAGTGAACTGTGTGTCAGTCTATTTGGATGGATCATCATCCTTATGACTATCTTATGATCGAGAGCAATTTAAGAATCGATCATACATATCTCTAATTCTTAATACTTGAGAATATGTATCATAATGTCAATTTTAAGGACGATTCAAGGATACATAACACTTGAATAAAAAATAAAAATTTATCTTTTATTGATTAAATCAATAGTTTAAGTATAAATATGTATCGTAGAATAAAAATATATCAGCCAACAATTGACTTTTAAGACATACATCTAACACCACAGAATCAAAAGAGATGGCTGCATGAGAGCTCTCTCCTCAACTGTGATGGCTCCGACCTTGGAAAGACATGACCTATAATCTTTGAAAATAAAATTAATGATCTATAACTAAGTTAATTGAAATTAAAAAGCTATTGTAATTGAAACACCTCAAGCCTAAACTGACACGGAGAGATATATTTTAATATACTGCTCTGATTCTTCTTACATATTTTATTCGATGATACGGATCTATAGGTACCTCCAATCCATCCATTGGATGGTTAGATTAAATTGTGATCCATTTGTGCCCATCTCTTTCTTCTCAAATCTAAATCAGCATGGAAGAGTATATCTCAATGTATTCCTCTGATTCTCGAATGACTTATTCCTACATGGCCCATTCGATGATATGGATGTATCTACACCTCCATCCCATCCATTAAATAAGAAGACTGATTCTATCTTTCAAGCTTACTGTAGTTAAAAAAATAAAATAAATACTTAAAAATAGTACTTAAATCAAAGACCAACAAAGTAAACAAGGAAAAGAGGAAAAGAGGAAGGCTCAAATCTACCATTGAAAATAAGACATTGCAAGTTCCTCTGCATCTTTAACCATGAGGTGGCTACAAGCAGTTGTCTGTGATGTAATAGATCTTCCAAGCTTGCCCTGCAACTTCAACAATAAGAACAGAAATGCATCACTTCCATCGATCTTTCTCTAGACTCTTTAGGTGCATCTTGTATAGATAGTCATCATAGCCTCTTCGAGCCTTCGGCCGCCTCCTCGAGCCCCCCACCCCTACTTGAGCCCAGCCTGAAAACTAGGAGTAGAAATTTTTTTAAAAAATATAATAAAAACTTAAAAATAGTACTTAAATAAGAGAACAACAAAGTAAACAAGGGAAAGAGAAAATGAGGAAAAGAAGAAGGCTTAGATTTGCCATTGAAAAATAAAGCATTGCAGGTTCTTCTCACCTTTAACCATAAGGTGGCTGCAAGTGGTTATCTGCAATGTAACAGACTATCTAAGCTTGTCTTGCAACTACAACAACAAGAACAGGAATGAATCACCTCCATCGATCTCTCTCTAGACTCTTTAGGTGCATCTCGCACTGGCAGTCATCATAGCTTTCCCCAGCCTTCGACCAGCTCCTCGAGCCGATCGCACTTCAGGCCAGGCTTAGGGCCTAGAGAAATGCTCCTCCGACCACCATCAGAGTAGATGAGCACATGGAGTAGGCAATCATGATAGTTACATAAAACACGTAATTAATTAAATAAGTTAATACCTAATTAATTAATTAAATATGTAATTAAAATTAATATATTAAAATAAAAAGACTTTTAGCGATAACAATAGTGCTATCACTATTGTCGTCGCTAATACTCATAGTGTGATGGTGGGGGTCCAGTGGTGTGGTGCTCCATCGGATGGGCACTTCGACAGTTGGGCTCTCCAAAGGAGAGAGGTGGGGTTGTAAGTCTAGTCCGATGAGGGGAGGGGTGGGAGGAGAAGTGGGAGACAGCAGGCGGTCTGATTCGGCAAGGGGAGGGGCAGGGAGTGAAGGGGGAGGCCACTATGGGTCCAATCCGACAAAGGGAGGGGTGGGGGGAAGAATGGGGAGGTGACGGCGGGGGGGGGGGGGAGTGATCCAGCAAGGGGCTTAGGGAGGTAGGAGGCGGCTGGAGGCTCAGGGTCAAGGGCTTGAGGAGGCAGGAGGTGGTTGGGGGCTCAAGAAGGTACTCGGGTGGTCACGATCGAGGGCTCAGGGAGGTGGGAGGCAGCTGGGGGCTCGCGGTCGGGGGCTTGGAGAGGCAGGAGGTGGTTGAGGACTCGAGGACGCAGTCGGGTGCTTACGATCAGAGGCTCAGGGAGGCAGGAGGTAGCCAGGTGCTTGGGGAGGTGGAAGGCAGCTGGGATCTTGCAGCCGAGGGCTTGGGGAGGTGGGAGATGGCCGGGGGCTTGGGAAGCCAGTCGGGGGCTTGTGGAGGCGGCTGGGTGCTCAGGGACGTCAGATCCAATGGTGTGCCAGGGGAAAACAGGGACTGGAGGACTGGAGGTGAGGTAAAGAGGGGGATGGTGAGGGTACCAGTGGTGGGGGAAAGAGGGGGTTGGGGAAAACGATGGGGGGTGGCGGAAAATGAGGGCGCGAGGGTGCGCGGGGGAAAGCGAGGGCATGTGGGGGAAGGGAAAAAAATTTTTTTTGGTACAAAACTATTAGCGATGGTATTTTCCATCATTAATATTTTTTTATTTTATTTTTTACTTAATAAACTATTAGCAACAGTATTTTTCATCGCTAATGCTGTCGCTAATAGTTTTTATATATTTTTTTAGAAAGATTTGTAATTAAATTTTTTAAAACCTATGTTAATTCACTAATAGTTTTTATTTTTTTAAAAAATTCATAATTAATTTTTTTTAAATTTACCTATCTTGGTGCAAATCCAAGGTCGGATCATGCACCGCAATGATCAATGACTGGTAGAGCACCGAGGGGGCACAAAGAGTTGCAGGGGTGGGGTCGACAGAGCTACAGGAGCTATGGTGGGGGTGTTAGATATATGTCCTAGAAGCCAATATGGCTGACACATTGTAATTAATCTAGGACACAATTTTATACTTAATATATTGATATGATCAATAAAAGGGCAAATTCTTTTTCATTCAAGTGTAATGTGTTCTTGAATTATTTATGAAATTAGTTTCAATACATACTCTTAAGGTGTTGAGAATTAGAGATATGTATTTAATTTCTAAAAGCTCCTGATCATAGGATCATCATAAGGATGGTGACAGATCCGGATAGACTGACGCATAAATCACTTCCTTCGGGATAGATGGATTTTTAATCTACTGTGTAGAGATATAGAGCGATGAGTGCGGATGGTTGTTAGAGAACAACTAGCACTAAGCATGACTATACGAGAGATCACTTAGATTTTTATTCAATCGTTAGTGATTGTCTCATTGCTATAGTTGTATGTCTAATCTTTTGATTTGAGATGGTACAACTGCTCGTAGTGAAACTGCTAGAGTTTGATTGACACATAAATATGGATCTCAATGAGCTTTTGTAGTAGATATTGGTGACAGTTGATCCACTGTAGGAGTAGGATGCACATCAAGATAGGATCTATCAACCTTGATAGAGAGTAGTCCTATGAGATTTGAGAAGCTAAGTCCATGAATCTATAGCCACAGTAGAGTGATTGATGGAAAAAAATTTTCAGAGACATCACATTTGGACTTGAGTTAATCAAATCTATCATATGACTGATGTTGAGGTTTGACAATTTATCCATGACCTGCCATCTAGTCGGGACTTATGATAGAGAGACTGAATCACACGTTAACTATACCTAGAGATTTATTTTAGTTCTACTGGGTTGCCACTATATACTGCTAGGTGTCACTGATGGATTGTGAGAGCTCACTAGGGTTGTTTTGGATCAACAATCTTTGATTGAGTTAGAGTGAAATTATTTCGATCCATTGAAAAGAGTTTCAATGATACAATGATATAGATCATTGTATGTCTCACTATCAGATAGAATTGAATCTATGAGGTCACACAATAAAGGGATCATGTCTGAAATTAGTAATTGAGCTTATGAAGTGTCAATTGGATTTAGAAAAATCTATTAGGTTCATGGTAACCTTGCTAGCACATGGTTAGACCTAATTCCTCTTTCAGTTAGGATTATTTTTTTGATAAGTTAATTCTAACTTAATTATCTGCTAATTATCTACATGAATAAGATTTATAAGACTCCAATTATTGGGTGTCTAAGGTTATGGATCACATAAATTAAGGGTGTAAGTTCGTTATGAATCTCCTTGATAGTTATTATGGGGTGCCACTTTGAATTGTTCAATTTAGACGTATCCATTGATTAGAGGACCTTTAGTTCTCATATAGGATGTCTCTTGGGTGCAAAAGAGGATGTCTAATTATGGGTGCAAGGGCTCCAATAGTTGGTGTCTAATGTGCTTCCTAATGTAAGTTGGATAACTTAAGTTAATAGGAATCCTAATGCAAATAGGGTATTATATGATTGAATAGGATTCAATCTTTGTACCTATAAAAGGAGACCTCCCCTAAGATCCTAAGACCATCCAAGCCTCCCCCTCTCCACATCCAAAAAGCTCCCCACGCCCCTCTTCCTTTTCCCTTCCTCTTCTTCTCCTTTGGGTATCCCATACACGCCCCATACTTGGGACGCGCATCCCAAATGTTGCACACGCCCAAGGTGTTGGGCGTCCCTTCATCTACTGGTTGTTGGTCTCTCGTAGCACTACAAGGCAAGAAAAAAGGCGAGAGAGGAAGAAAAGATAAGGATCAAAGAGAAAGATCAAATGTTGATTGTGATCCAGGCTTCATTTAGATTCAGCAAGCAGAATTTTGAAGAATCAAAATTTAGATCTTAGAAGATTGTTTCAGGTTGATCTTGAGTGGATACTCGTAGAGGTCAGACATTTGTGTGGCTAATAGAAAGTCTCATCTCTTCCAGATTCAGATTTGAAGAAAGAGATTGCAAAAAAGGTATGTGATTTGATCACAATTTAAATTTCAGCATATATCAATTTCAGCATATGAAATAGATCTATGTGCTTTTATATTTTTATGCATGCAAAATTCAGATTAAAATTATTTTAATCTTATTCTCTATTACGGTGTTTAGAAAATTAAATTTAGAAACACATATGCATGCTTCAAATCCCAAATTCCAATAGAAGATCGAAGGGGGAGAAAGGAGGAGCGATGGTGGGGGGGAGGGACGGCCGATCTATTGGTTAGGACAGTGGGAAGGGGCTGGGCGAGAGGGAAAGGGGGATAAAGAAGCAGCAGTGATGGGGGGCTAGGGGTGGTGGATCTACGGGGTGGGGCGGCGAGAAGGGGCTGGGTGGGAGGTGACGAGGGAGAAAAGAGGGAGGCAAGGTGTGGGGAGCTTCAAGAGGGTTTGGGGGAGGTCCGAAACCAAAAAACCGGGGGGGGGGATGTGGAAAGGAAAGCACCTAAGGGAGATGAGGGCAAGGTCGACACCAGTGATGATGGAGATGAAGATGATGGCAGACACCAACGGAGGTGGCTACGAGGAGAGCAGGGCGGGAACCTTCCAGATGACTTGAGATCGAAGGCCAAAAAAAAAAAATAGCATGCCATTTGTCCACAGAAAAAAAGAGAAAAAAAAATAGTGCCAGAGGGGAGTCAGGAAAGGATTCACCTAGGTGCAAATCAAAAGTCGAATCATGCACTGCAACGATCGATGGCCGGCAGAGCCCCGGGGGGCCATGGGTGAATTATGGGGGTGGGGTGGGGTCGGTAGAGCTATGAGAGCAGCGGTGGGGGGGCAAGGGGGGAGAAAGGAGGAGTTGGGGCGGAGGCCGGATGGAGGAGGCCATAGGCTCCGATGGTGCGGTGTAAGTAGGGGAATCGAGAGAGGGGGAGAGGGTCAGGGGGGTTCGATCAGTCGCTGGTGGGAGAGAAAAATCGAGGGTGGGGATAGTTAAAAAGAGAAAATGAGGGTTTTAGTGGGGAAGTCAAAATCGAGAGTGGGGGACGAAAAATGAGTATTAGCGATAGTGTTCTGCCATTGCTAATACTATATTCACCATTGCTAATAAGTTTAATAAATATTTTTTTTTAATTTTTTATGATGGCTCATTCCTTCGCTAATAGTGCCATTGTTAATTATTATTAGTGGTGGCAAGTGCTATTGCTAATACTGTTTTCGCCACTGCTAATAAGTTTAATAAATAATTTTTTTTACGATTGCTCATTTCATTGCTAATAGTGCCATCGTTAATAAGTTTAATAAATAATTTTTTTTACAATGATTTATTTTTTGATCATGATTGGTGGTCGATAAAAACTATTATTAGCGATAGTAAAATTACCATCGCTAATAGCTATCGCTAACAGTCATTTTTCTTATAGTGTAAACTACCATATGAATAAGATACAATGCACCAAGGCTGAGTTAGTGAATAGGTTATTGACTGCAGAATTCAAGGGATATTATTCTTGCTGTGGAGTGGACTTCATCTTTCAAGAGAAAATCTACTAGGAAGAAGAAGTTCATGAAGAAGCAGAAGCAAGAGAATAGGCCAAAGAAGGAAGCTTCCAAAAGGAAGGCCGCAGACAAGGAAAATTATTTCCACTGCAACACTAACGGCCACTTGAAGAGGAACCGTCCTGTCTACCTAGTAAGCCTGAAGAATAAGGATGGCACACCTTCTGAAGGTATATCTGACCTGCTCGTTAGTGAAATTAACCTTGTGATTTCTTTTACTTCCATTTGGGTTATAGACTCTACCTCTAGTGCTCATCTATGCATTTCTATGCAGGGTCTAGAGAAAAGTAGAAGGTTGAGGGAAGGAAAAATAACCGTACGAGTTGGAAATAGAGCAAGAGTTGCTACTGTGGCCGTGGGGAGCTATCCTCTGCAACTACCATTTGGTCTTAGTTTAATTCTTAGGGACTATTATTTTGTACCTACTACTAGCAAAAATTTGATTTTTGTTTTATTTCTAGCACAGGACAATTATGTATTCAATTTCAATAAAGATTACTGTATCATTTATTTAGAAAATAAAATGATTTGATGTGATTTTTTTAATGGACCATCTCTATTATTTATATGTTGATGTATCTATGAATGTAACCGAGTAGAAAGTAAGTGCCATAGGATCTAAGAGACCTAGAGATGAAACCAACTTTAAGTATATGTAGCACCTTAGGTTAGGTCATGTTACACCCCACTCCCTAGACCAAGCAAGGGTATAACAGTTGAGTAGAGTTTTGCTAGCAGCTTATGCTGTGGTTCATAAGCTATTAGTAAATCCTGTTCATCTACTACATCCTACTACGATTCAAATCAACAAAATTCTCAAGTCAACTCAACATAACTCAAAACAACATTAAGCCTTTATTCATCATCCTATAACTTTATATATATGGTTTTAAAGTATAATACATTGATATTTTCTAGTTTGAACAAACCCAAAATATACAATATATTCCAAAATGCCCTTCTCACTATCTAACATAGCCAAAAATATGCTCCTCCCACTAGCTATCATGACCAACCTCTTCTAGTATGAAAGCTGATGAAAATACTGATGCTTTACTTCCATGCTTGTCTACGATGCTCCAAGTTTGCAACAAAATGAAGTGAGGGGAATGAGACCTAAGTCTTGATGAATGGATAATCCATCTAGCAATGGGGAAATAGAAAAGTTTAGCTTTAATACTTATTATAACACATATTTGACACTACTGATATACTTCCAAAGTTTTTATATACTAAACAAGAATAAAACCATATGGTAAATCATTTTGCTAGAAAAAATATTGTTGGGCTACTGCCAACTACACCATAGGACTCCACTCCCATGGGCAACCGATATATAGCAACTGATACTGCTGAGCCCCACTAGGCATGCAGAATTTATGCTATTTTTTTGCTGTTTGTGATGCTACTATTTTTCTGCTGTTTGAAATGCTGATGTTGTGGCATATCCTATAGATTGATCACTCCTATAGGTAGCTCTTTCAAAAGAAAGCTCAATAGATTTTCAAATGCTGATAAGCTGATTCAAAAATATTTTCAAATCAAAATGCTATGTTGTTCACACCGATTATACATACAAATATACATTCTTGAACAACTTTCAATAAAATATCACTTTATATTTTCATGCTTGTATATATATAGATAAGTTGTAAAATAATAGAAATCTAAATTTCTTTATTAAAATTAATTTCTTTCGTAGCAAAATACCATGAGGAAAATATCAAAGTTAAATAAAAAAATCCACTCACCTCCTGATAGCTACTGCACCACCTTGGTGCTTGACTCACCCAAAGCATCCCTTGGGCCCTCTTCCTCTCCTATAAAATTGGCACACACACTTATTAATACAATACTACATGATACATGAATATGAGAATGTATGCTTTGCTTTTTATGCTTATTCTTTAGCCCTTCTATCTCTTACTTTTGTTCTATCCTGTTTATCCTAGTTTAGGATTAGCTACGTTGAGGAAAATATCTTAAGATTTGACCCATAATAAGCCTAGAATGAGCTCCAGAATGACGAATAGAGTTCAACGAGTCCAAGAATAGGCCAAACAAAATCCAGACGGTAAAGATACGTGTGAAGGAAGCCAACATGAAGGTTGGTATGACCCACGGGCCATCGGAGAGGGTCCACGGGTTGGTGCAGGCATACGGCTAGCATGCAACAGCTCTGGTGTACCCCGATTCATCATGGACCGACAGTGCATGGGATGGTGCTGTGGACCGACAGATGGTTCCTCGGCCATTCGCACGGTCCACCATGGATTGGGTGGCTTTTTCTCGTGTTCTCATAGTTTATGGGCACAGTTTTGGTGCGAGAGCATGATCAAATGGCTGGCAATGCATGCGGTCTTGATTGGATGGTTTAGGGGCTGCTTTGAGTCCTAATCCAACTTTATTTTCATATGGGACTCGATCTCAGTTCTTTAAAAAGCCCTATGGGAGAACAGAGAGTAGGCAGAGCATGATGTTTGGCAGAAACTAGAGAGAAGTAGTAGCCAAGAGCAGAGGCTGCAGTAGACCCTGGAGAGGTGTCGACAGGTAGCAGAAGAAGAGGCTTCATGTAGATTGTTAGGCAGCAGACAACGATCATTTTAGAAGTTCAGAAGGTCTTCTTAGAAAGAGAACTTTTGTGAGAGAGAGCTTCTTATTGAGAGAGAGGGATTGGTGTATGAGGGTTGAGGGGGTGATCTCCTCTTATAATTTTTTTTTCTCATAGTAAAGCTTACATGCCCTGTGAAGATGAGCTTTTTGGCTAATCTATATATTTGATTGTATTTTTATTTTATTTCTTCTTTCTTTTTGCTGTAATGCGTAGTACCGAATCCTGCACAATAAGTGGTATTAGAGCAAGTGATATCACAACAAGCTAAATCTCAACATAAACTCAAAAATTCTAGCAATTTAATTATATTTTATTTTCATAATTTATCTTAAGTTCAGCCAACACAAATTCTAACCCATTTGTTGAAATATTTTAGACTGGTTTTAGTTAAATTGGCAGCAAAAATTCATCCTCCAATTCAAGTTTAAAGTCATAATTTGATTCACTGAAATATCAAATCTGATAATAATCATTCAAGGTTCAATTTAAATCTAGTTTAGGAATTAAAATTTTTATCTTAAGTGGTTAAAACTCTGCTGCTATCAATGCAGGTTTCTTTCTTTTCCCACAATCAATAATTTTTTCTCTTTCAAATCAAAATCATCTTTTCTAGCTAAATTCTCCTTGATTTCTAACTGAAAATATTACCATCTCTAGCCCTCTCTCTCTCTCTCTCAATTTTTTCTATTTTAACTAAGGAATCAAAATGGCAGCAAAGAGGGACATATGGCTAAAGCTTGGAATACAAATAAATTAAGGAAGCAACTTACCACTTGTCAAACATATGGAAAACTCGCAATTAATGGACATGTTGAGGTGGTGCTAAGAGAATTTCAGCTCTTTCTTTATATAATAAAGCTGCTAAGTTATTCCTTTAAAAATTCTTTTCAAATCAGAACTCTAAAACATCTGGGGCCCACCTGATCTCACTATTTTCCTATAGCCGAGCCAGCTCACGTGAAACTTGAGTCGGCTCGCCACAACACTGCCCCCAATATATATATATATATATATATATATATATATATATATATATATATATATATATATATAATCTAAATATCTTTCAATATATCAACTCATTCTATTTTAAATAGTCACCAACAATTCAACTTCAATGTCACTATTATCAATTCAATCTCTTAACCAGTTTCTTCTTCAAAAATCAAATAGATTTATGTTTCATTAATGCTAATAAATTAAGATTCAAATATTCAAATATATCATGAATGTAATGCTATGCCATATATATATATGAATGAATGCTAAATACGAATGCAAGTTCCTCAGCTCACCACATTCTTGATTCGTGATGTCATATTTCTCCCCTCCTTTAAAAGAATTTCATCTCAAAATTCTGTTATCTTTAATGTGAAATAAATATGGATATTTGCTTTTTGTTTCATCTTCTCTTTCCCTTGTAGCTTCTTCCATACTATGGTTCCGTCATAAAACTTTAACTAATGGTATAACTCAAGAACGTAAGTATTTTTCTTCTATAGTCAAAATTTGCACTGGTTCTTCTGGATGAGATAAGTCTTCTTTTAATCCAACTAATCTGGATTGTAGAACATGTGATGGATTTGAGATATATTTTCACAGTATGAAAATGTGAAACACATTGTGAATTTGAGAAAATTCTGATGGTAGTGCCAATCGATACACCACTGACCTAATATGCTCTGTTATCCCATATGGCCCAATATATTTTGGACTCAGCTTTCCTCATTTCTCAAGCTATAATATATCCTTTCAAAGAGATATTTTGAGGAATATCTTATCACCCACACTGAAAATCACATCTTTGTATTTTGGATCTACATAGCTTTTCTGTCAGTCTTGTGCTGCCTTTAATCTTTCTCTGATTAATCTAACCTGATCAGCTGTAATCTGCACTATCTCTAGACCTAGGAGTTCTCTTTCCCCTTCTTCATCCTAACACATCAGAGTTCTACACTTTCTACCATATAAAGCTTCATATGGTGCCATACCTATATTGGAGTGATAGCTGTTATTGTATGCAAACTTTATTAGTGACAAATGTTCATCCCAACTGCTTGAGAACTCTATAACACATGTTCGTAGCATATCTTCCAAAATTTGAATAGTTCTCTCTAACTGCCCATTTGTCTGTGAATAGAAAGTAGTATTGAAACTCAATTTGGTATCCAAAGCCTTTTGCAAACCTAACCAGAATTGTGAAGTGAATCTAGGATCCCTATCGGATATAATTGAAATAGGATCTCCATGCCTGCTAATAACCTCATCAACATATAGCTTTGCCAACTTGTCTAGTGCAAAAGTCATCTTGATAGAGAGAAAGTGAGTTGACTTAGTTAATCTATCAACAATCATCCATACTGCATTATTACCCTTCCTTATTTTTGGAAGATCCAAAACAAAGTCCATTGTAATGTACTCCCACTTCCATTTAGAAATAGGAAGCGGCTGCAACTTTTCGACTGGACCTTAATGTTTTGCTTTTATCTGTTGGCACACCAAACATCTAGATGCATATTCAGCTATCTCTCTCTTCATGCCATTCCACCAATAACTTTGCTTGATAGTTCGGTACATTTTGGTGCTATTTGAATGCATGGCATAAGCTAAACAGTGGGCTTCTTCTATTATCTACTTTTTAAGATCTCCCACCTCTGGAACACATACACGATTCTTATATATTAAAGTACCATCCTTCTTAACTATAAAATTTGCTCGAGATCCATTCTGAATAATATCTATAATCTTCATTAATTGAGGATCTTAAGTTTGAGTTTTGTGCATCTCATCAACCAATGTAGGTTGGATCCGAAAATTTGTTAATAAAGCTTTAGAATCTCCCACTGACAATTCGGCATTTAGTGCCCTCAATTCTACCATCAATGGCAAATACATGGCCTTAATATGAGACAAAGTGGCTGTGGACTTTTGGCTCAATGCATCTACTACCATGTTAGCCTTTCCAAGATGATAATCAATTATGCAGTCATAATCTTTGATAAGCTTGATCCACCTCCACTATCTAAGATTTAGCTCCTTCTAGGTTAGTACATACTTTAAACTCTTATGATTTATAAATATCTGATATTTATCCCCATATAGATAACATCTCCATATTTTAAGAGCAAATACCACTATAGTGAGTTCTAAATCATGGGTAGGGTAATTCAACTCATGTAGTCTAAACTGTCGAGAAGCATAAGCAATTATTTTTTCATGCTGCATTAACACACAACCCAAACCTTTGTGGAAAGCATCACTATATATCACATAACCTTCATCACTGGAAGGAAGAGTAAGTATTGAAACTATAGTCAACCATTTCTTCAATTCATCAAAAATATTTTGGCATACATCAGTCCACTCAAACTTAACATTCTTTCTAAGTAATTTTGTCATTGAGGATGAAATGATTGAGAAATTCTGAACAAACCTTCAATAATAACTTGCCAAACCCAAAAAACTTCTCACCTCTGTCGAACTAGTGGACGACTCCCAATTCACAATGGCATCAATTTTCTGTGGATCTACCAAATACCCTCTATCGAAATCATATGGTCGAGAAAAACTACTTTATCTAGCTAAAACTAACTCTTGCTCAACTTAGCATACAACTATTTCTCTCGAAGTATATGTAAAATAATTCTTAAGTGTTCTCTATATTCTGCTTCATCTCTAGAGTATATCAATATATCATCAATAAAGACAACTACAAATCTATCCAAATATTGTTGAAACATCCAATTCATCAAACCCATAAAAGTTATTAGAGCATTGGTCAAACCAAATGGCATTGCTAAAATTTATAATGGCCATATCTGGTCCGAAGTCTTGTCTTTGATACATCCTCTTCTCTAATCTTAAGCTGATGGTACCCTATTCTGAGATCTATTTTTGAAAACACTCTGGCTCCTTGGAGCTGATTAAAGAGATCATCAATACGTAGCAGTGGATAATTATTCTGGATGGTTATCTTATTAAGCTGTTGATAATCAATACACAATCTCGTGGTGCCATCTTTCTTCCTAACAAATAACATTGGAGCTCTCCAAGAAAAAATACTTGGCTTGATAAACCCCTTGTCCAGCAACTCTTGCAATTGTGTCTTGAGCTCTCTTAGTTCTATTGGAGCCATTCTATATGGTGTTCTAGATATCGGTCTAGTCTCTGAAATCAAATCCATGCGAAACTCAATCTCTTTATCTAGTGGTAACCTTGAAAGTTCCTCTGAAAAAATATTTGAAAATTCACAAATTACTGGAATGTCTGCTAAATTTGGCTTGCTTAATACTGTATTAACTACACATGCTAGATAAGCTTCACATCCTTTTTGAGTAATTTATTAGCTATCAAGGCTGAAATTACATATGAGAGAAGTACACGACGTTCACCTGAGAAACATACCTCTTTGCCATCTGAAATCTGAAAAACCACTTCCTTTCTAAAACAATCTACCTTTGCTCGGTATACAGATAACCAATCCATATCTAGAGTAGCATCAAAATCATGCATATCTAGAGAAATCAAGTCTACCACTAACTCATGCTCACCTACTCGGACCGAACAATCCCTGTATACCTGATCCGCAACAAATGGCTCTCCTACTAGCATAGATATCACTAAACTATAGTCCAATCGACTCAAATTCTTATTGGCATGCATGAAAAATATGGGTGACAGATATGAATGTATGGACCTAGGGTTAATCAATATATCTGCATCATGATCAAATATGGACAACGTACCTATCACCACATCAAGAGTAGCCTGTGCCTCCTGCCTAGTCATGGCAAACACTCTTGCTTCGGCTCTTTGCCTACCTGGTATAGCATTCTACCTACTAGTATTAGTCTCCACCTGATTTACTTGTGCATTAGTAATATAATTGTCATTTTTAGCTTGGAATCCCCATGAAGCATTTGGCCTTGGTGGAAGACTACTAGCTTGAGTATTCTTAGGACAATCCCTTCTTTGATGACCCATTTGACCACATTAAAAACATCCTTTGAATCCCTTTCTGTATTCCCCAGAATGGAACTTCCCACAATCAGCACACTAAGGGACCCGACTTAGTGAAGTAGCAATGGGACTGACACCCCTATTAGAGCTGTCCTGATTCTCCCTTTCTCTAGTCACCCTACTTCCTGTTGGTTATGACACAAATTTCTATTCTATCCTCTTCTATTTTGGGCTGGTAAGAGCAAAAGAATCCACATCTGACTCTACTGATGCTCTGAGACTCTAATTAGACTGTCTAAAAATATTAACCTTCTTTGATGGCTGATTTCTCCTATATCCATGGAGAAACTCTGTGCACTTCTCTTGCCCTTTTCAGCCTACGGCTATAGAATTCTTTCTCAATCTTTTCTGCCCTGATGGCTCCCACAATCAACTCTATAAAACTACCATAATTATGCATCTTTATCTTTGTCTTGATCTCAAGGCGCAACCCATCTTGAAATAGTCGGCATTTTTCCTTCTCATCTGCTATGAATACTGAAGCAAAGTGAGATAGTTCAGTAAATTTGGCTTCATAATCAACTACTGTCATTTTTTTCTATGTCAAACTGAGAAATTATCTTCTCTTCTGATCCTGATATACAGTTAACTAATACTACTGGTAGAATTTTCTTCTAAAATCATTCCAAGAAATAACAAAATCTTGTGGCTGCCTGTCAATGTAGGATTTCCATCAGTATCGAGCTCGGCCTTCTAGTAGAAAAGTAATAATACTTAACTTCTGCTCATCGGTACTCTTCATTAATGCAAATACCCTCTCTATTCTCTGAAACCAATTCTCTGCCTTTATTGGATTTGTAGTATCCTAAAATTTTGTTACCCTCAATTTTCTAGTCCTTTCATAATTTTTTTCTTTGTTTGTATTTTGAAATTGAAAATTAGGAGTAGAAGTTACAGCAACAGTAACAGCCTGAGTGATTATACCTATCAATTTCTATAATCCAGGAATAAGTGCCTGTGTCTATGCTGGAGGTACTGATGCTAGTGAAATAGATGAAGAATCATGAACATGATGATGCAACTATGATTTCTCTATCTCAACCCTCAGGGCAGAAGATGAGTCACAAGATGATATTTTTTGAGGTTGGTCATCCCTATCAACTCCTCTTGGTCTACTCCAACCTCGGCCTCTACCCCTACCTGGGGCTCATCCTCGACCTCTATCTCTCACTGATGGTTGTTCTTCACTAAGTCTTGATCTTATCTGTACCATCCTCCTATAAGATATAATTGACATGATTAAATTCATTGACTTTAAAGATGATTTTGATGATGACCAAACATTGAAATATAAAGGTATACTATTATCTTTCAAATTTTTCTTTAGAAGGTTTTTGTAGATGGAAAACACCATTAAAATGAGATTGAAACCAATTAAGAACACCCTAAGCTAATGGGACATGAATTGGAGACAAATTCCATGCAAAAAAGTCACTTGAAGACATTGAGTTGACTCAAGATGGATTGGAGTCGACTCCGACATATTTTGGAAATGGGCACATATGACTAGCACGACGTCGAGTCGGCTCAAAACCAAATCGAGCTGACTCGAAAACCACTCATCTCTTTTTTAGGTTAATTTGATTTGTAACATAATTTACAATTTATTATGCTACGCATATGCCCACGCAATCTACTATCTTTGCTCTGATACCAATAAATGTGACACCCCACTCCCTGGACCAAGTAAGGATGTAACAGTTGAGTAGAATTTTGCGAACACCTTATGCTGTAGTTCATAAGCTACTAGTAAATCCTATTCATCTATCATATCCTACTGCAGCTCAAATCAATAAAATTTTCAAGTCAACTCAACATAACTCAAAACAACTTTAAGCCTTTGTTCATCATTTCATAACTTTATACATATAGTTTTAAAGTATAATACATTAATATTTTTGGTTTGAACAAACCAAAATATACAACATATCCCAAAATGCTCTTCTTACTAGCTAATATAGCCAAAAATATACTCCTTCCATTAGTTGTCATATGTAGGAGTTGATATGGTGCTCCCAAGCCTTGGAAGGCCATGAGAGGAGTCAGGATGTTGGCTTCAGGAGATTAAGATAGGTGTGGTCCTAAGGACTAGGATAAGAGTGGTTCTAGGGTGGAGGCATGTAGCTCTCCATAGGCTTGAAGTCCAGATGTTAAGGACCTTAAGGGGCTTGGTTGGTGCTCCGAAGACTTGAGGATATAAGGTAGAGCAAGAAACCAAAGCCATCGATGAAGACTGTAGGAAAAAAGTAATTTTTGGGTCTTAGTCGACTCAGATTGAGAATGGATCAACTAAGTCTCATAAAAAGTGGCCAAACAGAAAGACAGATTTCAGAAACTTATGACTGGCATGCAGGTGAGTCGACTCAGTTCTAATTTGAGTTGACTCAATCATAGCAACTAAGTTAGCTCAGTTTAAGACTGAGTTAGCTCAGTTTCGCAGGCAGAACTATGTAGATTTTCTGTTTGGAGCTAGAGTCAAGTTTGATCCTAGGTGTCTTAAGGCCTTGATTTGAGAGGTCTTAAGGGGGCTAACTAAGGGTTTGGACTGGGATTAAGTCCAAGAGATTAGAGCATGTAAGACTTAGGCTTGGGTGACTGCTTTCGTGTATGGGTTAGTTGAGAGAGTTTTGGGCAAGAGTTTTGGTCCATGTATATGGGTATATATATGTGTACATTGTAACCCTAAATTGATAATGGAATGAAAAGGTGCTTTTTCTCTTAAAAGCTAGCCACCTCTTTCTTTCTTCTTCTGTCCCTGGTATTGCATGCTACCTAAGACATCATGCCTGCCTCCTTCCCTAGAAGGGGGTGTGCGGTATCTAGAATCAAGTCTGGATCCAGGGATTAATATTTGCTATCCCTAAAGAGTCTAAATCACCATGGACTCTTGCAGAGAGGGATCCATCGTTGGTCTCCTCAGGTCCACATTACGGAAAGATGGTCCTTCAACATGGTATCAGAGCGGTACCGAATTTCAACATGGTATCAAAGCCTGGTGAAGCATGAAAATGAGGGAGAAGTCACACAAGATGAATCAAAAATCAACAAATCTGTTCCATGGTATGCCTCGAATCCATCTTTATTTTTTGTTGTGGTTTGGCCAACCAGGAGTAGCAAGTTGAAGGTCGAGGTGAGAGGTTTGATGAAAAGGGTTGCTTTCTAGGGTGGAAGGTTTGGATGGTAGACTTTTTGGTCCAACTTCTATTGGATCTGGCCTTGGAGGAAGAAAGGCTGGAGGGTGTGATAGTTAGGTGATGAAGTTCTCTGAGGAAGATGGGCAGCAAGGGGCAGGTTTGGCATGTTGGAGGAGAGATCACCCAAGGGATCATTGTTGAAGTGGGGCTGAAGAAGCAACTATTCAGCCTTCGGATGCAGGAAGGCTGGGGAAGTAGTTGGGGTATATTCAGTGGTTTGATCGGTTGGGAGCCTTGGGGGTGAATGGAGAAAGAAAAGGGTTTGATTCCCAGAGCATCACTACTAGTTTAGAGGATGGTGAGTTCCTCTTGGAAGTTTTAGAGGGTTCTACGAAGTGCAAAGGGTCCAAAATGGCAGCAGCAGTGGTGAAGGTTCAGTAGGAGGCTCAACAGGGTTGTGTTAAGAAGCTGACCTCGGTTCAGAGTTTGTCTTTTACAGAAATACTAGGAGGATTCATGATTCAAGTGGAGCACTGGTTAAAGGTGCCTCCACATATGGAGGATGGTTTGGTATAGGTTCAGAGTTGAGGGGTGTAGGGATAGGTGCCAGATTCCAGCACTAGCAGCGGTGATGCACAGTATGGATCTATGTAGGATGTGCAGGCATTAAAGAGTCATAGCTCTGGGAAGACCATATCAAATGGATTATTTGTAGTAAGAGAGGATCCAGATATCTATGAGGAGGCTGTGACGAGCCTCAGATGAGATAGGTGGGTCTGAGCCCAGATAGGGTTTGAGCTGCAGTCCCTCCAAGAGAAGTTAAAGCGATGGTTGGTGCAGGTGTAGAAGGGAAAGACTCAGTTTTCTAGTTTCAGTCACTGAATCAGAAGAGTTGGATGAGCTCTTATTGGTTTCAAAGAAGCCTGCAAGGGTGTGGAGGGTCCGAAATAGCTTTGGAGGGATGCATAGAGTGCGGAGGGTCCGAAGAGATAGCGACGGTGATCGAGGTGTGATGGTGGGCCCAGTAGAGCAGTGTTGGATGGTTGGCCTAAGGTATAGGATTGATTTTTGCAGCACCATATAGACTTTAGATTCAGGTGAAGCACTGGGCAGAGGTGGCTTCACAGGTGGAGAGGGTGTTTTGGCACGAGTTTAGAGCAGAGAGGTGCAAAAGGAGGAGCGACATTCTAGCACCAACGCCAGTTTTGCACAGAGCTAGGTAGAGCGGAGTGTACAAATGGAGAGACGTGGCTCTGAGGGGACCATGCTAGGTGGAGCATCAGTTGCAGTGAGTACCGGCATAAGAATGTTGCAGTCTCTCCAAGGAAGTCCAAGGCAAGTGATGCAGCTACCAAGCAGAAGGGAGCCTACAATAAGATCCAAAGTGGTGCCAAGAAACAAGCAGAGGTCTTCAGCTATAGAGGCGGTCATCCCAAAGATCTCCAAAGGAGCTCAGAAGCTGAAGAAGGTTGGCACTGGCAAGGATGTTCGCACAACAGGCTGTTAGGATATGCAGTGATAGTGAAATCATGCAGGAGGATATTGCTAGGTTTGCCAAGGCTTGGGGGCATTTAGATGGAAATTGTAGGAATTGGTGTGGTGCTCCCAAGCTTTGGGAGGCCATTAGAGGAGTCAGAGTTTCGGCTCCAAGAGACCAGGACAGGTGTGGTCCTAAGGGTTAGGACAAGAGTGGTCCTAGGGTGGAGGTATGTAGCTCTCCATGGGCTTGAGATCTAGGTGTTGAGGATTTTGAGGGGCTCGGTTGGTACTCTGAAGACTTGGAGATACAAGGTGGAGCAAGAAACTAGAGTCAAGGATGAAGACTATAGGAAAAAAAATAGTTTCTAGGTCTTAGTCAACTCAGACTGAGATTAGATCGACTAAGTCTTAGGAAAAGAGATCAAACAGAAAGATAGATTTTGAAAACCTATGGTTGGCATGCAGGTTAGTCGATTCAGCTCTGATTTGAGTCGACTCAGTCACAATAACTAAATTAGCTCAGTCTGAAACTAAGTCAGATCAGTTTTATGGGCAGAATTGTGCGAGTTTTCTATTTGGAACTCGGGTCAAATTTGATCTTAGATATCTTAAGACCTGGTTTGAGAGGTCTTAAGGGGGCTAACCAAATGTTTGGACTGAGATTAAGTCCAAAGGATAAGAGAATGCAAGACTTAGGCTTAGGTGAGTGCTTTCATGTATGGGTTAGCTGAGAGAGTTTTAGGCTTGGGTTTTGGTCAATGTATATGGGTATATATATATATATATGTACATTATAATCCTAAATTAATAGCGGAATCAAAAGGTGCTCTTTCTCCTGAAAATCTAGCCACCTCTTTCTTTCTTCCTCTGTCCCTGGTATTGCATGCCACCCAAGGCATCACGCACACCCCCTTCCCTAGAAAGGGGATGCTGTTGGAATTTTGTATGACGTGCATATATGTGGATTTCAAAAAAAAATTTCGAAACAATGCAGCAAAATTAAAGATTAAAATTCTTTTTAATCTAGAACACGTATGCATAAGAACAAAGCACATAAGGATCTACTTCATACTGAAATTAAAACATACTGATTTTATGCTAAAATTAAATATGTGATCGGATCACATACCTATTTTGCTAATCCTTTTTTCGAATCTAGATCTGAAAGAAGATGAGTTCTCCCCTAGCCATACAAGCATGTGACCTTCATGGGTATCTATGTAGGATTAGCCTGGATCAGTCATCTTTGATGTAGATCTTTCTTCTCCAAGATTTTTTCGCAAATCTAAATGAAGCCTGGATCCTTTGATCAACTCTTTGATCAATCCTTGATCTTTCTATTTCTCTTCTCTTACTTGATCTCCTTCTCTTGATCTGGAAGCAACCAAGACTTTGAAACCAGCAAAGAAGAGATGCCGCCCAAACTTCTTTTGGGCATTGGGATGATGGGATGTCCAAGGCTCTTGGACGTGTGAACCAAAGAGAGGAAAAGAGGAGGGCATGGGAGGGAACTTGCTGAAAATCTAATACAAAACTCTTAGGGGTGTCCTTCTTAAATAGAGGAGCAATTTGTTTCCCAATTAAAACTAAATCAGCCACTTAATGTGAGTCCTAATCGCATTAGGACTCCTTGTATCTCCATACTTTGACCATGCCCAAGTGAACCAAGGGGACGCCAACCCTTAGCGCCCTCTAGGGCTCTCTCTCACATGCTAACCAAAAGAGGAGGCATGCCCCTCCCTAGTCTTTCATGCCATCTTCCATGTGGGCATGCCCACACTTGATCAAATCAAGTGGCACCCCAACAAAATAAATCAAGGAGTTAATCAGGGCATTGAACCCCTAATATACTTGATCCAAAACCTTAGGCACCCAACATTTGGAGCCCAATGAATCTAATTTATCTAGATTCATAGTAGATAATTAACTCGAATTAATTCTTATCAAATAAGTAGTTCAAGTTTAAAGAGGAATTGGGTTCAACCTTATGCTAGCAAGGTCATCCTAAATCCAATAAGATTTCTCCTAATCCAATTGAGGCTTCATAAGCCCAATTACTTAATTTAGATCAAATCTCTTTGTTGTGTAACCCCATAAGTTTAATTCTTTCTAGTAGTGATACATACTATGATCTCCTTGTTAATAGGTCAGAACGATTTCACTCTAACTCAACAAAGATCGTTGATCCTGAACGATCCTAATGAGCTCTCACAATCCACCAGTGACACCTACCAGTATGTAGTGGCAATCCAGCAAAATCAAAAAAAAATCTCAAGATATAATTTTCATATAATTTAGTCTCACTATCATGAGTCCTGACTAGATGGCAGGTCATAGATATATCGTCAAACCTCAACATCAGTCATATGATAGATTCGATTATCTCAAGTCCAATTGTAATTCTCATAAATTTTTTTTTCTATCAATCACACTGCTGTAGCCATAGACTCATGGACTTAGTCTCTCAAATCTTATAGGACTATTTCTTTCTATCAAGATCGATAGATTCCATCTGCATGTGCATCCTGCTCCTATAGTAAACAATTGTCACCGACATGCACTACAAGGACTCAAAGAGGTCATATTTATATATTAGTCAAACTCCAGCAGTCTCACTATGAGCAATCATACCATCGCAGGTCAAAAGATCATTCGTACAACTATATCATCGATACGATCACTGACGATTGAGTAAAAATCTACGTGATCTCTCGTATGACCATGCTCAGTACTAGTTATTCTCTAACAACTACTCATACTTATCACTTAGTATCTTTATACTACAGACTAGAGACTTATCTACTCCAAAGAAAGCGATCTGTGTGCTGATCTATCTAGATCAATCACCATCCTTATGATGATATTATGATCAGGAGCAATTGTTGCCCAGCTATGCAACTCAAGAGGAGGGGGGTGAATTGGGTTTGTAAAAAATTTAACGTTAATTTAGAACTATGAGGATTAAATAACAATGAGCAGGATATATGTAGAGAGTGATTTAAGCAAGGTGTAAAAATTAGATGCAAGAATGCAAGTAGATAAAAAAATTTAGAAAGAGAGCAAGTAAGTACAATACAAACAAACAAGATTTATAGTGGTTCGGTACCAACCTTGTACCTACATCCACTCCCTAAGCTTCTACTTGAGAATTCAAATCCACTAAACTGTATTCAATAAGAATACAATATCGATACCTCCGACTCTAGCTATCCCAAGCTAGAACACTTATTTTTCGAGTACAAGCCAATCCAATACAATCCGATTAAAGGTTCGACCAAACTTTTCAAGTTTTGAAACCCTTCCAAAACTAAAGATCAAGACAAAACAGAGTATGTGAGTTAATAACACGAAAATATAAATTTAGCTCCTTTAATGAGCAATAAAACTTTAAATACACACAATAAGAAGGAAGCTTTTCTGATTTTTCTCAAGGTAATTGAAGACTTGAATGAGCTCTTGAAGGGTTGGTGAGCTTGAAATGAAAGCTTCTTTAACTTCAAGAGGGCTCTTTGCTTAGGGCTGAAATGAATGCTTGAAAAACCTTCTTTATTCCCTCCTCTAAGTGCCTTTTATAACTTCAAATGATGGTGGAGAGTAATCTAAATAGATTTAGAGCCGTTAGAGATCATTAAATGAGCATTAAATGCAGCCAAAATGAGCTGAAAACTAGCTGTTGTGGAGTTTTTCTGTCATAAGGATCGACTCATAGGGTCGACTCATGCACATGAGTCGACTCATGGAGTCGACTTCTATGGCACAGAACAGAAAATGACTGTTCTGTAATTTTGGCGTACACAGCAATAGAGATCGACTTATAGGATCGACTCATGCATAGGGGTCGACTCATGGGGTCGACTCAATTGGATGTGTTAGTAAAAAATCAATGTGTTGTTCAGTCCCTTTTGACATGAGTCGACTCATGGGGTCGACTCAATTTTATAAACATGATTTTCTTTCAAAATACACATCCAAAAAAATTGAAATTGCCTCCAATAGATCACAAATCTTCTGTTTTTGCTCTTGAGGCTTTCAAGTTAGGACTTGATGAAATTATGATTTTGCCTCTGAAAAATAATAAATCTTTTTTTAAGCCAAAATCATTAGTGACCCCCTTAAATACTTTGTAATCATCAAAATCAATTCAAGGAGTAACAATCTTCTCCTTTTTGATGATAATAAAATACTTGAGTAAAAGCAGAATATAATATATATAAAGTATTAAATATGAATTTTAAATTTATGAAGATGCATCACTTAAACATCATAGCCAGTTATGTGAATGAAATGCATCATGAGTAGTTTGAAGATCAATTTGAAATTTACTGATAAGATCATTTGCTTTGAAGATTAAATTAAAAATTACTGACAATTTTGGTTCTTTGATACATTTGCTTTGACAATTTTGCTTATTGCTCTCGATTCTATTTCTCTATTGCTTATTGCTCGATCTCGAGTTTTGATTCTCTACTCTTCCTTTTTGATAGCATCAATTAAGATCTTAAAGGATTTTGAAGAGAAAAAAAAAGGATAACATAAAGGACATAGTTTCTCTACTTCTCCTTTTTGATACCATATTTTATTTCTTTACTCTTTCTCTTTGATTGTTTATTTTTCTACTCCCCCTCATTATAGCAATCATAAAGGACATATCAATTTGCTCATATAGAAGATATTACTATTCATAATATTTTATAGCACAAATATGAGTTATTTTTTATATCTCATAATTAAGATAATTCAATGGATCCCAATCATAAATATTTATTGAAATTCAAAGCATATAAATATATATATATCCAAAATATGACTGAATACATAGGTGTCCCAATACATATGAGTCAACTCAAAATACGAAAGTCATGGATAACAACTATCCAGGAGTCAATCAGCCAACAAATATAAAGGCTATAAGATAGATCCTAGACATAAAAGACTAACTATTTTAGATCTAATATATATCATGGCTGGAGGTTTCAGAATCAGAAGAGTCAGAGATATGATGAAGAGATGTAGGATCAAATCCACAGGCACGACCTCAATCACGTCTGCCTCGGCCACGGATAGAAGTACCGGCATGAGTAGAGGGGCGAGAAGGTCCTGGAGCTGGGGAAGATATGGACTGTGCTAGAAGAGAAAGTTTGATGGTGTCCAAAAGATCCAAAGCTCTCGACATAGACTGCATCAGGGTACCAAACTGAGTAGAGACAGCCTCACTGGAGTCCCTGATCTCTCTCCTTAAAAAGTCAAATCCACCCTCCAAAACTTTTCGAAGTCTAGCCACCTCTGCAGACAGGTTGGAGACCTCTGTGATGTCCTCATGCGGCTGGGGATGGGCTAAGGCTAATACTTGCCTCTGCAAATCTAGAACTCTGCTCGTCAGTCTCAGAACACATCCCTCAAGCTCCTCAAGTCATACGGACTAAGCTGTGAGCATCTAAAAAATAGTAGAGATATGAGAGATCAAAGTCTGGTCTGAGTCATCCTGAGATGTCGACCTCTGAGCAAAGACTGAGGTGGCAAACTGTTGAGATAAAATGGAGGCAACAAGTTGAGACATCAGCTCAATCTGATCATCTACAAGTCTGAATTCTGAAGGATGTACCCTGCTTCCTGACTGTGGAATTGAAGCATGCCTCCTCACTGACACTGAGGGACTAGTCTCGTGATCAGACATAAACTAAATGTCAGGAGATGCTCTGTGATCATGAGAAGGTAAAGACAGTCTCTCCTCCTCTGCTCTCTCCTTAACATCCTTCGACCAACCGCCATCAGTTTTTGAAAAACCCATGTGGTGCAGTGTGTAGCAGTTGATGGTGTCAGAATGAGATAATCTGGCAACTACCTCCCCTTCAAAACTGACTCCGAACCTCCTAAAGACCAAGGTGAGTGCCATACCAAAGGGCAAGTGAGCCTTAGACCTATTTAGGGTCTCTCTCATGGTCTCAATCATCAAAATAGAAAGGTTAAAGGGGGTCTCGGTGATCACATGGTACATGATGCATATATCCCTACCAGATAAGAGGTCATGCCTACCACTCCTAGGGACAAAGAGCTTGGTCACCATGTGATGCAAAAGCCTCATTTCCACTGAAAGTATCTTGACTTTTAATCTATTTAAACTTTCAGTAAAAGTTTTTCCTAAGATAACATTAATTCTTTCTTCTTTGATTGAGAGCTCCATATTAGTATAGCCTTCACAAGACAAGTGCAGGATTTGTCCCAAATGTAATGGATCAAGAATAATATCAACACCTTTCACTGTAGACTTTACTATTCTATTGAAGTAACTTAAGTTCAAATAAAATTCTTTGACCAAATTAACATAAGTATTTTCTTTCAATAGATAGTAAAAGTTCCATCCTTGATTTTTAATCTTTGATCCAATAGAGAACCCTTCTTTTTCAAAAAACTTGAAATCTATATTTCTCCCGGATTTTACTTTTCGATCAGAGAGAGGTACCTTGCTTGGACTGATTGGGGACTGTGTAGAAGCTGAAGTAGGACTTGGAGCTGGGATTGGAGCAGGAGAGGGCTCAGCTGTCATTCTTTTTCTACGCACACTCTCTTCCAACCCGCGAACAGATTTTCTTCTTTGCGGTAGCTTTATTTTGGGAGCCATTTGGACAAAAGAGACTTGTAAGGAGCTTAGGAGACTAAATGAGAGGTAGAGAGGAAAAGATGAAAAAGCAAAGATTTTGGGGAGGTAAATCACCGGTTTGGAGAAGAGGGATTGAATCTAGGACAAACTCGAACCACCCAAATGAGGAAGAAAGAGGACAGAAAGTTGGTTCCTTAATGGGCAATTTGAAGGGTGAAGATTGGTAAGAAGAGGGATTTTAAGAGAAACCTTCGGTTTGAGAGAGAAGAGAGGGAGAGCTTTTGTTCGGTGGGAGAAAGAAAAAGAAGGGTAAGAGTCAGCTCAACAAAAAATTTCCTAATAAAAAGAGAGCACTCAAAGGATTTTGTCAAAAATTATAAGTTTACCCTAGGGTCGACCCTGGGGGTCGACTCATGGCACGAAAAAATTCAAAAGAATGATGAAAAAATTTCAAAAAAATTTGAAACTTTGAGAGAAGGGTGTTTTCCCAGAGATTGATCATATGAAGGATAGTTTTGAGCTCTTAAGAAAAAGGAGAGATGAGAATTGAGCTCAACAAATTTTGTTCAATAAATTTTTGGCATTAAAAACTTAGAATCAGAGAGATACTTAAGCTGATGGATCAAAGATTTCTAATTCTCTCCTAATTTTACAAAATCTATCTTCACTTGAGATCTTGATAAAGATGTCAGCCAATTATTTTTCAGTATATACATAATCAAGAATTATATTATTATTTTGGACATGTTCTCTTATGAAATGATGTCTAATTTTAATATGTTTTGATCTAGAGTGCTGAATTAAATTTTTAGTTAAATTAATAGCATTAGTGTTATCACATCTTATGAGAGTTTTATTGAGTTTGATGCCAAAGTCCTCAAGTTGTTGCTTAATTCACAAGATCTGAGCACAACAACTTTCGACTGTAATATATTCGGCCTTGGCCATAGACAGTGCTACCAAGTTTTGCTTCTTGCTAAACCAAAATATTAAATTAACTCCATAAAATTGGTAAGTTCTACTAGTACTTTTTCTATCTAATTTACATCCAGCAAAATCGACATCTGAATATCCTATTAAGTCAATTGATGAGTCCTTAGAATACCATAATCCTAGAGTTTGTGTACCTTTTAAATATTTAAAATTTTTTTTAACTGTATTTAAATATAATTCTTTTGGATTTGATTGAAAGCGAGCACATAAACAAACACTAAACATAATATCTGATCTACTAGCAGTTAAATACAATAAAGAACCAATCATCCCTCTATAAAGTTTTGAGTCTATATTTTTACCTCCTTCATCTTTATCAAGCTTACATGATGGGCTCATGGGTGCACCAATTGCTTTGGAGCTTTTCATTCCAAATCTTTTGAGTAGTTCTCTTATGTACTTGCTTTGGGTGATGGAGATCCCTTCCTTTATTTGTTTGATTTGGAGTCTGAGGAAGAATGTAAGATCTCCCATCATGCTCATCTCGAACTCTCCCTGCATGAGCTTGGCAAAATCTTGACAAAGAGTTTCATTAGTAGACCCAAAAATAATGTCATCAATGTATATTTGTATAACCAAGAAATCATCGTGATTTCTTTTAATGAAAAGAGTTGTATCTATAAAAACTTCTTCAGCAATATAACCATTTAGAAAAGTATTTTTGACATCCATTTGGAATAATTTAAAATCCATAAAGCATGCATATGCAAGTAAAAGCCTAATTGCTTCTAATCTAGCAACAGGTACAAAGGTCTCATCAAAATCAATTTCCTCTTCTTGATTATAACCCTTTGCAACCAATCTCGCTTTATTCCTAATTACATTTTCATGTTCATCCAGTTTATTTCTATATACCCATTTTGTACCAATTACTGGATAATTTTTAGGTCTTGATACTAAAGTCCATACATTATTTCTTTCAAATTGATTAAGTTCTTCTTGCATTGCATTTATCCAATTATAATCTTTTTCAGCTTCATCTATGGTTTTAGGTTCAAGATGAGAAACAAATGTAAAATGATTGTATGCATCTCTAAGTGAAGAATGAGTTCTTACTCCATGTGTAGGATCACTAATGATTATTTTCTTGGGGTGATTATAATCATACCTCCATTTTTTGGGTAGATCATTTGTACCTTGAGATTATTCTTGTTGTTCTTCACCTTCATCATCCTGTTTATTTTCATGTTCTTCTTCATTTTAAATTATCGAGTCTTTTAGGTGAGCTCCTTCATCCCTTCTATAAGAGGATCTGCATCATCAATACCTTCATTCTTCCTTGAGGAAAGATCATTAGTCTCATCAAAAACAACATGTATTGACTCCTCTACTACTAAAGTTTTTTTGTTAAAAACTCTAAAAGCTTTGCTAGAAAAGGAATAATCAAGAAAAATAGCTTCATCAAATTTTGCATCAAATTTTTCTAATCTTTCTTTACCGTTGTTCAAAATAAAACATCGGCAACCAAAAATATGTAAATATGCAATATTTGGTTTTCTTTCTTTCCAAAGCTCATAAGGTATTTTCTTTAGTATTCGTCTAATTAAAGTATGATTTAATATATAACATGCCATGTTAATTACTTCCATCCAGAAGTATCTTGGGAGGTTGCTTTCACATAGCATGGTACGGGTCATTTCTTCAAGGGTCCTATTTTTTCTTTCTACTATCCTGTTTTGTTAGGGTGTCCTAGGTGTTAAAAAGTTATGGTCAATACCTTATTCATCATAAAACTTTTCAAAATCTTGATTTTCAAATTTGGTTCCATGATCACTTTAAATATGTTGAATCGAAAAACTTTTTTCATTAGTAACTTTTCGATAAAATTTTGAGAATATATGAAAAGTTTTATCCTTATGTGCCAAAAAAAATTCATGTAAAATGAGAGAAATCATCAATAATTACAAAGCCATATCATTTTTCACCTAGACTAGTAGTTCTAGTGGGTCCAAATAAATTTCGTGCAATAATTCTAATAGCCTAAAAGTTGAAATAATATTTTTAGATTTGAATGATACTTTTGTTTGTTTACCTAGTTGACATACATCACAAATTCTATCCTTTTCAAAATTCAATTTAGGTAAACCGGTAACCAATTTCTTTTTAATAAGGTTTGAAAATGAATGCAAGCTAATATGTGCAAGCCTATGGTGTCAAAGCTAACTAGTCTCATTAATTTTGGCATTCAAGGCTACTAGGCATTGCATGTTTATCTTGAAAAGATCATTCAAATCTACCATATAAACATTACCATGTCTATGCCCAATAAATTTAATGCCTTCTTCATAGAGACTAGTTACTATGCATAATGAAGATTCAAAAATAATTTTATACCCTTTGTCACAGAATTGACTAATGCTCAATAGATTATATTTCAAACCATCTACTAACAAAATATTTTTAATATACTTGGAGGGAGTGATACTAATGTTACCTATATCGATGATTTTTTCTTTGCTATTGCCTCCAAAGGTGACCATCCCTCCATCTTTTGCATCAAGTGTGATGAATTGAAATTCATCACCGGTCTTGTGTCTTGAGCATCCACTATCAAGATACTATTTTCGATTTGTTCCTTGGGATGCAAGATACACCTGCAAACAAAAATCAAATTTTTACTTTAGGTACCTGTTGGTACAAAAATCTGCTTGCATCGGAGAAGCTGGAGTCGGAGAAGTCGCGGTCGCCACCGGGACCTGCAAAGGAAGTCTAAACCGGAGGTGGGGTTGCTCCGGCAAGACCTTCCGACGCTCAAGTCAGTTCTCTGCCTCAACAAGAATGGAGTGCTCGAACGGAGAATTTAGCAGAGTTTTGAGATAAGAAATGAGCTTAAAGAATAACGTATCTGGGTCCCCCTTTTATAGGCGGAGGAAGCAATGGGTTGATGGCGACGTTTGTAACCGTCTGGCAGTAGACTGCCCAGGGTCAGGCGGAGTTTGCTGCGAAGCGTAGTGGAACGGACCCGTGGCTATCGCAGGGGCGTGCCACGTGGAATCTGCCACACGAAGTGGGGTGGCGTTTGTCGTCGTGACTTGCCAGTGGATGGAAGAATCGCGCAGTATCCGTTGCAGGAGGTGGAGCAGGATCGTGGCCGTTTATCATGGCTGGTCAGGTAGTAATGGAGCCGCGCGGGATCCGCCACAGGGAGGGGAGAAGTGCTGCGATCATTACTGCGGCCTGTCAGGGAGTGGTGGGGCTGCGCGGAATCCGCCGTAGGAAATGTAGCAGAATCGTGGCCGCGATTGTGGCCTGGGAATGCTGATCTATCGGCTGAAGTTTGGCAGTGGTCAGAGTCCGACCACCGTAGAGGTCCGGACGAAGGCCGTCTGCAGCCGTTGGAATCGAGGATGGAGCCCGGCTCTCACAGAGTTCGGGCAAAGTCTTCCTGCAATCAAGGTTAAAGGCGAAGTCCGGCTCCCGTCGGAGTCCGTCCGGCTCCCGTAGGATTTCGGTCGCAGTCTGCCTTGCAGCCGTTGGAGTCGAGGATGAAGCTCGGCTCCCGTAGGAGTCCGGGCGAAGTTTTCCTGCAGTCAAGGTTAAAGGCGAAGTCCGGCTCCCATAGGAGTCCGGGCGGGGCTTACCAGCAGTTGACGTTGAGGACGGAGCCCGACTCCCGTGGGAGTCCGGGCGGAGTCTGCTCGCTGCTGAAGTTATCGGCGGAGTCCGGCTCCCGTAGGAGTCCGTCCGGCTCCCGTAGGAGTTCGGTCGCAGTCTGCCTTGCAGCCGTTGGAGTCGAGGATGATGCTCGGCTCCCGCAGGAGTCAGGACAGAGTTTTCCTGCAGTCAAGGTTAAAGGCGAAGTCCGGCTCCCGTAGGAGTCCGGGCGGGGCTTACCAGCAGTTGACGTTGAGGACGGAGCCCGGCTCCCGTGGGAGTCCGGGCGGAGTCTGCTCGCTGCTGAAGTTATCGATGGAGTCCGGCTCCCGTAGGAGTCCGTCCGGCTCCCGTAGGAGTCCGTCCGGCTCCCGTAGGAGTCCGATCGCAGTCTGCCTTGCAGCTGTTGGAGTCGAGGATGAAGCTCGGCTCCCGCAGGAGTCAGGGTGGAGTTTTCCTGCAGTCAAGGTTAAAGGCGAAGTCTGGCTCCCGTAGGAGTCCGGGTGGGGCTTACCAGCAGTTGACGTTGAGGATGGAGCCCGGCTCCCGTGGGAGTCCGGGCGGAGTCTGCTCGCTGCTGAAGTTATCGGCGGAGTCCGGCTCCCATAGGAGTCCGTCCGGCTCCCGTAGGAGTCCGGTCGCAGTCTGCCTTGCAGCCGTTGGAGTCGAGGATGAAGCTCGGCTCCCGCAGGAGTCAGGGTGGAGTTTTCCTGCAGTCAAGGTTAAAGGCGAAGTCCGGCTCCCGTAGGAGTCCAGGCGGGGCTTACCAGCAGTTGACATTGAGGATGGAGCCCGGCTCCCGTAGGAGTCCGGGTGGAGCTGTCCTGTAGTCGATGTCGGCGGTGGACCCCGGCTCCCATAGCAGCCCGGGCGGAGTTGTCCTGTAGTCGATGTCGGCGGTGGAGCCCAGCTCCCGTAGGAGTCCGAGGGGAGTCTTCTTGCGGCTGAAGTTGTTGGAGTTCTCGGTGAAGGAGCCCGACTCCCGTAGGAGCCCGGACGAAGTTGTCCTATAGTCGATGTCGGTGGCGGAGCCCGGCTCCTGTAGGAGCCCGGGCGGAGTCTTCTTGCGGTTGAAGTTGTTGGAGTTCTCGGTGAAGGAGCCCGGCTCCCGTAGGAGCCCGGGCGAAGTTGTTCTTTAGTCGATGTCGGCGGCGGAGCCCGGCTCCCGTAGGAGCCCGGGCGGAGTCTTCTTGCGGCTGAAGTTGTTGGAGTTCTCGGTGAAGGAGCCCGGCTCCCGTAGGAGCCCGGGCGAAGTTGTTCTTTAGTCGATGTCGGCGGCGGAGCCCGACTCCCGTAGGAGCCCGGGCGGAGTCTTCTTGCGGTTGAAGTTGTTGGAGTTCTCGGTGAAGGAGCCCGGCTCCCGTAGGAGCCCGGGCGAAGTTGTTCTTTAGTCGATGCCACTGAGGACTTCGGCCGTGGGTATTTTATACCCAACACCAGTCCCCCTACTTCCGAGTTTGAATTTCAAATGAAGGAAGTACACAGAGAGAGAGATGGGCACATCCGAAACCGTCCCTTCGAATCCTGCGCACTGTCGCCTCCGGATATTTTGGCATTGAATGTGCGCGTGTCGGAGTCTTTTTGAATTGGAGCGGTACGAGGGGACGCTTCGAAATTCCCGCAGGTACACTGGCCTAGGTACGGCACAATTATGATCCTGCCAACCGTCAGCCGCTTTCCGCCGTCTGTCAGGGGGAGTGGGACACGTGTCGGATGCGGACTGGCCCGGGGGATTCGCGATCATTATGGCGCCGGATCCCAAGGTCTATTCAAACCCATCCTCCCTCCTTGTTTAGGCATTTTTATACCTTCAAACGTCATCCTTCGACGAAGGACTGGTGGTACTTCTCCCCCCAGTTTGGTAAGAAGGGGTTGCTGAAAGGCGCCCCTTCTTCGATTCACAATTGGAAGGGGAAATACCTCTTCGTCCACTGCCCGACCCTGGAACTGGGCCTGCCCCCTTGGGGTTCTCTGAGGGATTCCGTCCGTCGGGCTCCCAGCCTGGGGGAGGACGACCTCCAGGCTGCCCAGAAGCTTCTAACTTATCCCGCTCCTTCCCTTCCTAATCTTCTGAGGGAGCAGCTTCTTTTCAACATCGGCCTGAGCCCTCAGGATCCAGCGAGTATTCATCTTATCTTTTCTTTTCTTGCCTTCCTCTTCTTCTTCTCTTTACTTCTTTTTCCTTCCCACTCTCTTCTGTTTTTTTTTTTTTTTTTTTTTTTTTTTTTTTTAGCAATGGACGCCGAAGTAACGCGGATGCTCGCCAGGGGCATGAGGGCTCAAAAGAGAAGGGCACGACGGCCTCCGGATCGGCGAAGAGGGCCAGGGCGGAGGAGACGAGCTTGGCTGCGCTCGTCCAGACGGCCCCGGCCATCGACATTCCTTCAGATGCCGAGCCAGTAAATCGGCAAAATCCCTGGGGTACTTCTCCAGGGAGAACAAAAGATCATTCTTCTGAAGGCCACCTTTCAGGGCGGCCATAGCAACTGATTGGTCCAAGTTCCGGACCTCCAACGCCGCGATGTTAAAGCGGTTGACGTAGGCCCATATGGACTCTCCTTCCCTCTGCTTGATGTTGATGAGGGACTCCGAACCCTTCCGGGGACGCCGACTGCTGACAAAATGGGCCACAAATTGGTGGCTCATTTGATCGAAGGAAAAGATGGTACCCGACTTCAAAGCTGAGTACCAGTTCCTCGCTGCTCCCTTCAAAGTAGACAGAAAAGCCCGACATAAGATGGCGTCAGGAGCGCCGTGAAGCAGCATCATCGTCCGGAAGGCCTCCAGATGATCAACCGGGTCTGAAGTCCCGTCGTAGCTTTCGAACTGGGGAAGCTTGAAGTTTGGCGAGATCGGTTCCTGCATGATCATTTGGGAGAAGGGAGGGTCAGTGCAAATATCCTCACCATAAGCGGGGGGCGCGTGGCGGAGTTCTTCAATCCGCTGGTTCATCTCCTGGAGCCTCCGGTCTAGGAAATCCTCTCGACTTCGAGTCTCGAGGGTCCTTTGGCAGAACGGGGGCAGGGATCTTCCAGGGGTGGAGTCGTGATCCGATTGAGGGCTCTCTACCCTCGGATTTATTTTCCCGGGAAGGATGGGGCGGCTGGCCCAGGTGGCCCGCCCCGCCGCCGGGTTCTGGCATTCCGGAGATGCCCCTTCCGGATGCGCCGACGCCTGTGGTTGCTGCTGCTGCATTGCTTGTACAGCTTCGACGAGGCCTCTGACCTGTTGTGCCAGCAAGTCGAATTGCTCCACGCCGACCGCCATCGCTGGAGGAGGAGGAGGAGGCTGAGAAATAGGAGGGGAGGCCGGAGCCTGAGATCTGGCCGCGGAGGCCGTGGACCGTCGTGTGGATGCCTTGCGTGGAGGCATCGAGTGTGGATCCCGCGGGGGAAAATAAGGAGTGGGTGTCGGAGAGACGATCGGAGGTGGCTCCGTTGAACACTCCTTCAAGAACAAGGGTACTGCGAAGGTTCAGCCCCCCTTCCTCTAGCGCCAATCCTGTTGGTACAAAAATCTGCTTGTGCCGGAGAAGCTGGAGTCGGGAAAGTCGCGGTCGCCGCCGGGACCTGCAAAGGAAGTCTAAACCGGAGGTGGGGTTGCTCCGGCAAGACCCTCCGATGCTCAAGTCAGTTCTCTGCCTCAACAAGAATGGAGTGCTCGAACAGAGAATTTAGCAGAGTTTTGAGATAAGAAATGAGCTTATAGAATAACGTATCTGGGTCTCCCTTTTATAGGCGGAGGAAGCAACGGGTTGATGGTGACGTTTGTAACCGTCTAGCAGTGGATTGCCCAGGGTCAGGCGGAGTTTGCTGTGACCTGGGAATGTAGCAGAATCATGGCCGCGATTATGGCCTGGGAATGCTGATCTGTCGGCTGAAGTTTGGCAGTGGTCAGAGTCCGACCACCGTAGAGGTCAGGACGAAGGCCGTCTGCAGCCGTTGGAATCGAGGACGGAGCCCGGCTCTCACAGAGTTCGGGCAAAGTCTTCCCGTAATCAAGGTTAAAGGCGAAGTCCGTCTCCCGTCGGAGTCCGTCAGGCTCCCGTAGGATTCCGGTCGCAGTCTGCCTTGCAGCCGTTGGAGTTGAGGACGAAGCTCAGCTCCCGTAGGAGTCCGGGCGAAGTTTTCCTGCAGTCAAGGTTAAAGGCGAAGTCCGACTCCCGTAGGAGTCCGAGCGGGGCTTACCAGCAGTTGATGTTGAGGACGGAGCCCGGCTCCCGTGGGAGTCCGGGCGGAGTCTGCTCGCTGCTGAAGTTATCGGCGGAGTCCGGCTCCCGTAGGAGTCCGTCCGGCTCCCGCAGGAGTCCGGTCGCAGTCTGCCTTGCAGTCGTTGGAGTCGAGGATGAAGCTCGGCTCCCACAGGAGTCAGGGCGGAGTTTTCCTGTAGTCAAGGTTAAAGGCGAAGTCCGGCTCCCGTAGGAGTCCGGGCGGGGCTTACCAGCAGTTGACGTTGAGGACGGAGCCCGGCTCCCGTGGGAGTCCGGGCGGAGTCTGCTCGTTGCTGAAGTTATCGGCGGAGTCTGGCTCCCGTAGGAGTCCGTCCGGCTCCCGTAGGAGTCCGGTCGCAGTCTGCCTTGCAGCCGTTGGAGTCGAGGATGAAGCTCGGCTCCTGCAGGAGTCAGGGCAGAGTTTTCCTGCAGTCAAGGTTAAAGGCGAAGTCCGGCTCCCGTAGGAGTCCGGGCGGGGCTTACCAGCAGTTGATGTTGAGGACGGAGCCCGGCTCCCGTGGGAGTCCGGGCGGAGTCTGCTCACTACTGAAGTTATCGGCGGAGTCTGGCTCCCGTAGGAGTCCGTCCGGCTCCCGTAGGAGTCCGGTCGCAGTCTGCCTTGCAGCCGTTGGAGTCGAGGATGAAGCTCGGCTCCCGCAGGAGTCAGGGCGGAGTTTTCCTGCAGTCAAGGTTAAAGGCGAAGTCCGGCTCCCGTAGGAGTCCGGGTGGGGCTTACCAGCTGTTGACGTTGAGGACGGAGCCCGGCTCCCGTAGGAGTCCGGGCGGAGCTGTCCTGTAGTCGATGTCGGCGGTGGAGCCCGGCTCCCGTAGGAGCCCGGGTGGAGTTGTCCTGTAGTCGATGTCGACGGTGGAGCCCGGCTCCCGTAGGAGTCCGGGCGGAGTCTTCTTGCGGCTGAAGTTGTTGGAGTTCTCGGTGAAGGAGCCCGGCTCCCGTAGGAGCCCGGATGAAGTTGTCCTGTAGTCGATGTCGGCGGCGGAGCCCGGCTCCCGTAGGAGCCCGGGCGGAGTCTTCTTGCGGCTGAAGTTGTTGGAGTTCTCGGTGAAGGAGCCCGGCTCCCGTAGGAGCCCGGGCGAAGTTGTTCTTTAGTCGATGTCGGCGGTGGAGCCTAGCTCCCGTAGGAGCCCGGGCGGAGTCTTCTTGCGGCTAAAGTTGTTGGAGTTCTCGGTGAAGGAGCCCGGCTCCCGTAGGAACCCGGGCGAAGTTGTTCTTTAGTCGATGTCGGCGATGGAGCCCGGCTCCCGTAGGAGCCCGGGCGGAGTCTTCTTGCGGCTGAAGTTGTTGGAGTTCTCGGTGAAGGAGCCCGGCTCCCGTAGGAGCCCGGGCGAAGTTGTTCTTTAGTCGATGCCACTGAGGACTTCGGTCGTGGGTATTTTATACCCAACAGTACCCAAGCTTTCTTGGGTCCTTTTTGGTTAGTTACAGTGGTTCTTTTTGGAACCATATTTTTTTCACATTAAAATTTTTAGATTTGTTAGAGAAACAAGTATAGGATTTGTGTCCTACTTTATCATATTTAAAGCAAGTAGTATTTGAAAACTTGTTACTTGATGAGTTCGTATAGATATTTTTCAAGAATTTTTATTTCTTTAAAGGGTTGTAGCCAAGACTGGCTTTATCATAAATGGCCTTTTGACTATCAAGTATTATTTGAAATTTAGTTGAACTAAGAGTAAACTTTTCTACCATAAGTTTTAACTTAGCAATTTCATTTTTCAAGTTTAGATTTTCTTGTGTTAAGACCAATTTTTCATTTAAAATTATTTTATTTTCTTTTATTAAAGATTGATTCTTTGATTTTAATTCTTTGTTCTTTACTCCTAACTTCTTTAGATCATCAACTAGATCATAAAATACTTTTTGAAGTTTTTCGAAAGTAAAGTCATCAGGAGTTTCAGCATTTACCTCATTTTCATGTGCCATAAGGCACAAGTTGGCTTGCTCATGTGAATCTTCTTCTTGATGTTGTTTTATGCTTAGCTCGTGTGTCATTAGCGATCCTAGAAACTCCTCTAAAGATAAAATATTTAGATCTTTGGCTTCTTGGATTGCGATCACTTTGGCCTCCCACGTCCTTGGTAAAGACCTAAGAATCTTTCTCACAAGATCACTGTTAGAATAAGACTTATGAAGACTTTTTAGACCATTAATAATATCCATAAAATGAGTAAATATTTTAGTTATTGATTCATCATGCTCTATTTTAAAGAGTTCATATTTGCGCACAAGCATGTTAATTTTTGATTCCTTAACTTGATTAGTGCCTTCATGTGTTACTTCTAATCTATCCCATATTTTCTTAACTGACATGCATGTTGAAATGTGATTAAACTCATTAGCATCTAAAGCACAATATAAAATATTCATGACTTTAGCATTAAGTTGAGCCATTTTTTTATCAACTTCATCCCATTCTCTTTCGAATTTGGTTGATTCTACACCATCAATTATCTTAGTGGGTGTGTGTGGTCCATTAACTATGTGTTGCCCAGCTATGCAACCCAAGAGGGGGGGGTGAATTGGGTTTTTAAAAAATTTAAGCTTAACTAATTACTTATGAAAAGTATTTGTTAAAAGCTTGATGAATGAGGAGAAAGACTTTAGTTCAAGATTAATTACCTAAAGCAAGAATGCAAGAATATAATAAAAAAATAAAGAGAAACAATAAAGCACACCACAAACACAAGGATTTATAGTGGTTCGGTGCCAACCTTGCACCTACATCCACTCCCCAAGCTCCTACTTGGGAATTCCAATCCACTATACTTGTATTCAACCCGAATACAAACGTCGGAACCTCCGACACTAGCTATCCCAAGCTAGTCCACTTGTTTCCCGGGTACAAGCCAACCCAATACACTCCGATTTCAGGTTCGGATCAACCTTCCCTTGTTTTGGAAATCCTCCAAAAATAAGAACAATTACTCACAAAGAGTAAGACAGTTTAGAGCATAAATAAGTACAAGAATAGCTCCTTAAATGAGCGAATATAACATTAAATGCACTTTACTCAAATGAAAAATCTCCTTTTGGATTTTCTCAAGGTGGATGAAGAGTTGAATGAACGCTTGAGGAATAGGTGAGCTTTGATTGAAGGCTTCTTGAAGGCTTTGAAAGAGCTCTTGATCAGGGTTGAAAAGTTGGCTTGAAAAACTCTCTCTTTGAATGCTCTTGAATGCCCTTTTGAACGCTCTTGTTTTTCTCTTTCAAAATCTCTTGTATCTCTCGTGTATATTGTAGATCCCCTTTTTGTTTTTCACCTTTTGAAACCTTTTATAGCTTTAAGAAACAAGGGAAAATATTTTAGGCAGAAAAAGAGCCGTTAGAGCATTTAACGTGAGCATTAAAGGCAACTAAAATGGGCAAAAAACTAGCCGTTGCGGATAATTTCCGTCGCAGGGGTCGACTCATGAGTCGACTCATGCTTCAGGGGTCGACTCATGAGTCGACCTCTATTACAAAAACCAGAGATTTGGGTTTCTGGATATTTTGGCCCAAAACAGCAGAAGTCGACTCATGAGTCGACTCATGCCTTGTGGGTCGACTCATGAGTCGACTCACAGGTCGTGCCAAGCCAAAAAACCAGCGTGCCAAGGAAAATTTTAGCGTGCCAAGCAGCTCATTGTGCCATGAGTTGACTCATGAGTCGACTCATGCACTTCAAACATTCATAACTTCAAAAATATAAGTCCAAAAATAATGAAATTTTCATCAATAGATTACAAATCATTTGTTCTACCAAATGATACTATCAAATTAGGATTTTAGTAAAATTATGATTTTGCCCCTGAAGAGCATAAAGATTTTTTCAAATAAAAATATTTGTATCCCTTCAATCTGCTTTGTAATCATCAAAATCAATCTAGGAGCAACACTATGATACTCCACATATCATAGTCAAGTGCCTGAATAAAAATTTTCATTCGAGCTTTCTAATAGGTGTAGTTTGACCCATTGAAAAGTGAAGATCGGTTTGTGAACTGCCCCTCGGCTGGTGAAGCACCAACTTGAATTGCCATATATCTTTAGCACTTTGATGGTTAAATCAAAGTAGGGCTAAAGCATCGAGCTCTGATACCACTTGTTACCCAGCTATGCAACCCAAGAGGGAGGGGTGAATTGGGTTTGTAAAAAAATTAACGTTAATTTAGAACTATGAGGATTAAATAACAATGAGCAGGATATATGTAGAGAGTGATTTAAGCAAGGTGTAGAAATTAGATGCAAGAATACAAGTAGATAAGAAAATTTAGAAAGAGAGCAAGTAAGTATAACACAAACAAACAAGATTTATAGTGGTTCGGTGCTAACCTTGTACCTACATCCACTCCCCAAGCTCCTACTTGGGAATTCAAATCCACTAAACCGTATTCAACAAGAATACAACGTCGGTACCTTCAACTCTAGCTATCCTAAGTTAGAACACTTATTTCTCGGGTACAAGCCAATCCAATACAATCCGATTCAAGGTTTGGATCAATCTTTCCAAATTTTGAAACTCTTCCAAAACTAAAGATCAAGACAAAACAGAGTACGTGAGTTAATCATACGAAAATACAAATTTAGCTCCTTTAATGAGCAAATAAAACTTTAAATGCACTTTATACAATAAGAAGGAAGCTTTTCTGATTTTTCTCAAGGAGGTTGAAGACTTGAATGAGCTCTTGAGGGGTTGGTGAACTTGAAATGAAATCTTCTTTAACTTCAAGAGGGCTCTTTGCTTAGGACTGAAATGAATGCTTGAAAAATCTTCTTTATTTCCTCCTCTAAGTGCCTTTTATAACTTCAAATGATGGTGGAGAGTAATCTGGATAGATTTAGAGCCGTTGGAGATCATTAAATGAGCATTAAATGCAGCCAAAACGAGCTGAAAACTAGCCGTTGTGGAGTTTTTTCGTCACAGGAGTTGACTCATAGGGTCGACTCATGCATATGAGTCGACTCATGGGGTTGACTTCTGTGGCACAGAACAAAAAATGACTGTTCTGTAATTTTGGCATACACAGCAACAGAGGTCGACTCATAGGATCGACTCATGCATAGGGATCAACTCATGGGGTCAACTCAATTGGGTGTGCCAGCCAAAAAATCAATGTGCCGTTCAGCCCCTTTTGACATGAGTCGACTCATGGGGTTGACTCAATTTTATAAACATAATTTTTTTTCAAAATACATATCCAAAAATTTTAAAATTACCTCCAATAGATCACAAATCTTCTGTTTTTGCTCTTGAGGCTTTCAAGTTAGGACTTGGTGAAATTATGATTTTATCTCTGAAAAATAATAAATCTTTTTTCAAGCCAAAATCATTAGTAACCTCCTCGAATGCTTTGTAATCATCAAAATCAATTCAAGGAGTAACAGCAATTTAGAAATTAATTATATATGCCTCTAATTCTCAACATTTTGAAATATGTATCATAAGTATTAATTTCATGGATATTTTAAAGACACATCACACTTGAATAAAAAATAAAACTTATCCTTTTATCGATTAAATCAATATTTTAAGTATAAAATTATATCTTAGAGTTAGTATAATGTGTCAGTCATATTGACTTCTAGGACATACATCCAACAATCTCTCACTTGGACTAAAATCAATTGGCCATTAATCTAAGTCTCATCTTCTCAAGGTGGACTTCCATCTTTGGCAAGCTCAATTATTTTGTAAGTAGATCTGTCACATTGTTTGTGGAGTCTACCCTTCCTATATTGATATAACTTTTTTTGAGGTAGTCATGTATAATGTGAAACTGCCGCTCCACATACTTAGATTTCTGATGAGACCTCGGCCCCTTAACAAGTGCTATGGCTCCATTGTTGTCGCAATATAGTGGTATGCCATCTGATGTCATTACCCCAAGCTTCACAATAAAATTTTTGAATCAAAAACCTTCTTTTACAGCATCTAAAGCAGTGACATACTCAGCTTCTATAATTGAATCCGCTATGATGGGTTGCTTGGAACTCTTTCAGCTAACTGCGTCGTCATTGCAAATGAACATATATTCTGACATAGACTTTCTATCATTGAGATTAGACATGAAGTTTGAATCAGTATATCCCTCGACCTACAACTCAGACCCTCCTCCTAAGATCAAAAATAAATCCTTAGTTCTTCTCAAGTATTTAAAAATATTTTTCACAGCTGTCCATTGCTCTTCGTTTGGATTCGACTGATACCTGCTCGTGACTCTTACAATAAGGGCAATGTCAAATCGATACACAGCATGGCATATATGAGGTGCCCTATGGTCGAGGCATAAGAAATTCTACTCATGCACTGAACTTCCTCAGATGTGGTTAGACACATTGTCTTAGAAAGATGAATATCATGCTTAAGGGATAGAAGTCCTCTTTTAAAATTTTGCATGCTGAACCTCTTCAGTACTTTCTCTATATACAGTTTTTGTGACAGACCTAGCATCCTCTTAGATCTATCTTTGTAGACCTTAATTCTAAGAATATAGGATACTTTTCCTAGATCTTTCACAGAAAATTTTTTGGACAACCATCTTTTGATCGAGGTCAGCATGAAAATATAATTCTCAATAAAGAGGATATCATTTACGTATAATATGAGAAATATTATTGCACTCCCATTGATCTTTTTGTATACACAAGATTTTTCCTCATTTTTGATGAAATCAAATGGTTTGATTGCATCATCAAAATGAAGATTCTAACTTCGAGAAGCTTGCTTTAATCCGTATATAGATCTTTACAGCTTATAGAGTCGATGATCACCATCACCAGATGTGAAACTCAAAGGTTGCTCCATATAGATATCTTTCTTAGGATATCCATTCAGGAAAGAAGTTTTCACATCCACCTATCAAATTTCATAATTATAATAAGCTGTAATAGCAAGTAGAGTGCGTATGGATTTCAGCATGGCTATGGGGAAAAAGGTTTTCTGATAGTCAATGCTTTCTTGTTGACTATAATATTTTGTCACGAGCCTAGCTTTATAGGTCTCTACCTTACCATTTGCATCTTTTTTTTTTGTAGACCTATTTACACCAATAGGTACTATACCCTTAGGTGGATCCACTAAGATCCATGCTTGATTTGAGTGCATCGAGTCAATTTCTAATTTCATAGCATCTAATCATTTCTCAAAATCGATGTCAAACATTACCTCATCAAAGATATTCGGATCATCTCCATGACCCTTATCTTCTATAAGGAATATTTTCTCTACATCTTTCCTACTAGATCTACAAGATAGTGGAGGAACATCTACTACTAGCTCATAAATAATGAGTTCCTGAGGATCTATAGCTCGTTGCTCTTAAGAGACTTTCTCTTCGAGCTCAATCAACCTTCCACTGCCACTATCCTGGATAAATTATTTTTTTAAAAATATGGCATGATGACTCACAATTACATTATGATCATATGAAAAGTAGAAGTAATATCCCATCGATTCTTTCGAATACCCTATAAAATGAGCTATGATAGATCCATTCTTTAATTTATTAGCCATCTATCTTTTCATATAGGCCAGACATCTTCAAGTCTTTAGATAACCTAAACTCAGTTTCTTATCATGCAATATCTCATATGGTATGGTAGGAATAGATTTAGAAGGAATCTCATTCAAAAAATATATTGTAGTTAATAAGGCATGTCCCTATAGATATAAGGATAAATTAGTGAAGCTCATCATGGATCTGACCATATCTAATAGGGTCCTATTCCTTCTTTCAGGTATCCTGTTGAGCTGAGGTGTTTCAAAGAGAGTCTATTGAGATACTATGCAATTGTCTTTGAGATATCTCAAAAATTTTCGACTAAGATATTCACCTCTTCGATCAGATCAAAAAATCTTAATGGGTTTGCCTATTTATTTTTCTACTTTATTTTTGAATTTTTTAAACTTTTCAAATGCTTCAAATTTGTGTCTCATCAGAAATATATATATATGTTAAAAAATATGTCCTAAAGTCAATCATTTGATGATTGTGCTAATTATAAATATATATAAATTGATAAATAATAAAAATATTTGATCTATTTTATCATAAGGTTACATCTTCTAACGAACTCCTATATTGTGATGAAGTCTTTAAGACTATTTTGATCGATAAAGAAAGATTTATCGTGTAGTTCTTCAATTAGTTTGTGATCAAATAATATACTATTACTAGAATGATAGCGATATCAAGTATATGTCGTTGTGTACCATATGTGTTGGTTGTCCTCATAACCAAATGATGTGGAGACACTGGTATGGCATGCAGATAAGATGTAGGAGTACATCATCACTAGACATGACCAACTATAGAGTACTCTGCTATCAAGAGTAGCTTGCAAAGGGTATGGGTATAAGTGTCTCTTTGACCTGAGATCACCACGGTGACTTGCAAGCAACTCACTGTACTTTGATGTCGGACTAACTGAGTTTCTAATTCAGTAATGAAAGATTTTTGGATGCAGTCAAGTACTTTTTAAGTAGGTGTGTGAGTCAAGATGGAATTGACCCCTCCAAATTAGTAGGAGTTAATGTATCAATGTATTTCAATTTAGCAAAATCTGGATCTGAGTAATCCATGTGATGGATTTGAAAAAGATTGAAGTACAATGTAGATGATTTATCTAGGATTCATAATTAAATCCTAAGTCTCCTTGAGCATTAGGGTCAAAAGGATGAATTATACGATAACCATACGTCAATAGGTTCTTGAATGTTGCTTCGCCTTTATTCGTTGAAGGAAAAACCATCTTTTTCCTTTGTAGGATCTTCCAGATTTCAAATCTGGAGTGGAATAATTTAAAAATTTTATCCTACGCTATTTCAGATCTAATTTTTATTAGATCTAATTTTATTATTTGATATTTAAAATCTAAAATTAAATCTAAAAGCATGAGAAGTATAGACATACCTCAAGGGTAATCTGATTACCCTGTAGATGATCTCAGCACAGTCTGAGGTTCTGATGTAGCCACGCAAGTGCCTGGCCTCTACCGGTATCCACTCAGGTAGGACCTAGAACATCTTCTCCTCATAAATCTATGCTCCAAAAATTAGATCTCTATCTGATTTGGAACTACTTCAGAACTCTTTCTGAAGTTGGAGCAGCAGCCTATTGAAGATGTCCTGCAGCCTTCCTGTTCCAAGCGTCACCACGCCTTTTTCTTGCACCAGATGAATGTCCAACTCCTTGGACGTGAAGAAGGGAGATAGGAGAGCAGGGAGGATGTGGAGAAGAAAGGAGGAGGTGGCAGCTATTGGGTTTGGTGCATAAAACAACTTCAGCCTAAAACCCTAGGCGCAGAAGGATTTATGTAGACCCTGTATGCTGCGCAGTGCCACATCATTCAACCAATCAAAAAATTTCAATAAATTTTGGAAAAATTTTGATTGATTGCTTGATGTTATCTGATCACATCAAATAAGAACCCAAGCCTCTATTTCAAAGTTGGCACCAACACTGGATAAGGACAAAGAGAGGTTGGCGCTAAAGAGTCCAATCTTATCAAGACTCTCCAACCTTATCCACTTGGGGCACCCACTAAATCCAATTGGGTTCACACCATAATCTGATTATGGCACCCAATTTGATGTGGTTTATCTCCACAAAAATCCTTCAATAAGCTCTTGCCAAGTGGCCTTCAATTTAAGACCCATATGTCAACTTTTGACAAATGCCCTAAAATAAAATTGGCAGGTGACAGGAATTAGCAGGTGCTTGTCTTAAATTGATCTCATGAATTAAGACAAGCCTTTTTTGAGCTGGACAAGCTTCATTTAGATTGAAAAAAATCTTTTCAAGATTTTTTGGATGAGTCAAATCATATTTGGCTCAGTAGAGACAGAAAAGATTATACAAAGAGAAAGTTAGGCTCAATCGTGTACTAGCATGATTTTTTTGAACCTAATTGGATCTTATCCAAATCAATTGGGTTAGCCCAATTGATGACATCCAGATCCTAACCCTTATTAGTGTGACTCAGTTAGATTCAATTCTACATGGTAATGAGACATGTCGTGATCTCATCATCGACATCATCGAAACTCCTTTCGATGGACCAAAACTCTTCTGATTCAGACAATTAGAATGATCGATCATCAAGATCATTCTAATTGCTCCCAAAATCTATCAATGACACCTAGCAGTATATGGTGGCAACACATCAGAATTGAAGATGAACCTCTCGATGCAGCTACCTATGTGATTGAGTTCCTCTATCATGAGTCCCGACTGAATTAGGGTTAAGGTGAACTCGTCAAACCCAACATCAGTCATATGAATCAATCGATCAATCCGAGTCCGATGTGAAACTCTAATGGAAAACTCTTTTTCATTATTTCACTCTGCCATGGCCATGGGCTTAAGGACTCGATCTTTCGATCACCATAGGACTACTCCTCTCATCTACCAAGGTTGATAGATCCCATCTTGATGCGACCTAGTTCCTACAATAAATATGCTACAGCCAACATACACCTCAGGGTTTCGAATGGCTAGGAGACCGAGTTATGATGTAGTCAAACTATAACACACTCAAGGTGAACTGTCGATGCACCTCAGATCAAAGAACTAGACACACAACTGCAGCATCGAGCTAGTCATCGACGAGAAGGTAGACTTTCTTATGACTGCTCGATATGGTCATGCTCAGTACTCTCGTTCTTAACGAATACTTGTACTCTCACTCCGGTGTCTCCACATCATAGACTCAAGATATATTTATCTTAAGAAACCGATCGTACACCAACCTTTCGGATCAATCACCATCCTCGTGATGATCCTATGGTCAGGAGCTGTTTATGAGTTAGTTATGTAAATTTTCAACTTTTGAAAATATGCATTAATATTCCTACTAATTCAAAGGATGTATCACAGACATAATGTATACAATGTGATAGTAGAATAACCCTTTTATTGATTTATAGTCAAAATTATAAATTTGCTTTTAGATTTGTACAGGAATGTGTCAGCCAATCTGGCATCTAGGGCACACATCTAACATATTCGATCTATCTGGATGTCGGATCACCATTGCTAGATAGTTATATTGATTGGTTCAGAAAGTTATTTCTATGCTATCAATTTAGATTCGAATCCATGGGGTCACACTCAAAAAAAGTTTCTGACTGATCATGTGGCTGATCAATGATTGAGAATCGTTTAAGAGTTTAATCGTCAATTCGATTGATGGTTAACCTTATGTAAAAATTATAACAAATTAATTCATCAAGTATTTATAAATTAATAAAGAATTAATTAGTAATTAAATTACTGATTAGTTTAATTTGATTGAGTAAAGAGGATTAAATAAAATCTAATTGAATTGGATTCAATTAGGTTTGATCCGATTAGGTTATGAGATGACCTAATCGCTAAGGGAGAATAATCTCTAATTTAATCAGAATTTTGGTTCAATCAATTTTTAATTTAACTAAAATTTGATTAAAAATTTTTGAACCTAATTAGATTAGATTTTTTATATTTTATTTGGGCTAAATCAAATATGGTTTGGTTTGGATTCAAATAAGAAAATTAAGGGTCCATACTGGAATAGGACTCTTCTCCCTTGCGCCAATCTACTTTGCATGCCATCTATCTTCATGCATAAATAGTTTTTGAATGAGATTTTTTCATACCAAAGAGTCCTTCTCCCTCTCTATCTCACATCGAAATTTGATTTGGTTTTAATAAATAAAAAGTTTTAAAATTGAATTTCAAAATATTCCTTATCAAGAGAGTCTGTTCTTATACAAATCAACCTCTCCATGCCAACTTATTTTTTCTCCTTATATGTGTGATATTTTAAGGAGATTTTTTATGGAAGATCAGCTGGAGAACTAATTTATCATAAAAAAATAAGAGAAGAGGCATCCCATATTTTTTTTTGGTATGTTTTGGATGTGAAATTATGAGGAGGTGATATCTCTTGGAAGAGTCCAAGATTTCTAGGACTCCTCATCCCAACCTTATTACACACCTATAAAAAGGATTTTATTTATTTCTTTTGTTTGTGTAAGATAGTAGAGAAGGAGATCTTTACATGAGGAGGTTTTGGGGCATGGTTTCATGGTATGAAAAAGTGGAGGAGAGTCCTCTTCTCTTGGGGTGTGCGTAAAACCTAGTCTTCTAGGGTTTCTACCTCAGGGTTTGGAAAGAGAGAAAAAATAAGAGAGAAAATAGTTTTCTTTCCATCTTTCTTTCACCTTTTCATCTCCTCTAAAAGTTCATCTTCAACCTCTGAAAAGGTTTCAGAGATTTGAAGAAAGAATCTAGATCGGACAAGAAGATCTTCATATGAGTTAGCACTCCCAAAAAGATCGATCAGATCAGAGCTTCGAGTCAATTTTCTGTAGAGGCTGGATACATGTATGGCTGTAAGCAACCAATAAGGATCTCCTTCACTTTGTCTGTCAGTAGTGGTGATCATCAACTTGTGTAAAGGTATCGAGTTCTGAACTCAGATTAGAAGTAGATGTGATCTACTGCTCACATGCATGCATGCTGATTTTATCTTCAGTATTTTTTAAATTTTATATGCAACATATCATATCATAGATCTTAAAGTAGATTGATTTGATGATTAGATCATATGCATATTAGATTAATTTAATTATCTTTCACTGTAATTTATTCAAAAAAATATACATGAAATCGCCTACGTTTTCCAACAATGGTATCAGAGTCTAGGTTCATTATGACATGATTTATGTGCATATTAAATCTAAATTTTAATTTTATTTAGATTTGATATATGATATTTTGATCTAAATTTAATTAATAATTGATCACACAAATTGACATAAGGTTGTCCTGCTGTAAGGTTTATCCCTTACAATGAAAAAATTATCCTAGTTTGTGCTGATCCTTAATAAAATCTGATTTAGTATCATGCATGTGATATTTATGATTTGATCTAGATGTGATCTAAGATTGTGATCAGATCTGATGTAATTTAGATTAGATCTAAATTTATGCATGTTGGTGTAAAAATCTGCCTGCGTCGGAGAAGCTGGAGTCGAGGGAGCCGCGGTCGCCGTCGGGACCTGCAAAGGAAGTCTAAACCGGAGGTGGGGGTGCTCCGACAAGATCCTCCGATGCTCAAGTCAGTTCTCTATCTTAACAAAAATGGAGTGCTCGAACGAAAAATTTAGCAGAGTTTTGAGATAGGAAATGAGAGCTTAGAGAACAACGTATCTGGGGTCCCCCTTTTTATAGGTGGAGGGTGCAACAAATGATAGCAACGTTTGTAACTGTCTGGCAGTGGGCCGTTCAGGGCCAGGAGGAGTTTGTTATGAAACGTAGTGGAGTGGAATCGTGGCCATCACTACGATCTGTCACGTGGAGTCTGTTGGGGGGAGTGAAGCGGCGTCCGTTGTCGCGGCTTGCCAGAGGGTGGAGGAGCCGTGCGGTATCCTTCGCAGGAAGTGGAGCAGAGTAGTGGCCATTACCGTGGCTTGTCAAGGAGTGATGGAGCCGCACGGGATCCGTCACAGGAAGTGGAGCAGAGTTGTGGCCGTTACGGTGGCCTGCCAGGGAGTAATGGAGCCGCACAGGATCCGTCGCAGGAAGTGGAGCAGAGTCATGGCCGTTACTGTGGCCTGCCAGAGGGTCCAGGCTTGTCGGCTGAAGTTCGGTTGAGGCGCCTGGCGAAAAGGGGTAGCCATCCATCTGAGAGGAGCTCGGATGCTGCAAATCCGGTTGGGGTGCCTTGGGCGCTACGATGGCCGGCGAGGACCTCTTGCCGTAGGAGCTCAGTCGGAGGCTTTTCGCAGATGCAGTCCGATTTCGCGCAGACTTCGGCAAAGGGCCGACCGGCGGTGGATGTCGGATGGCACTGGAGGGGTTCATCCGCAACGAAAGCTCGGATGAAGACTTACGGTGGAAATCCGGCACGGACCGCTCGTGGTAGAAACTTGAAGTAGATCATTTGTAGCAGAAACTTGGAGCGGGTCGCTCACGGTAGGAGCTCGGGATGAGGTTTACCTGCAGTCGAAGTCGGGGGCGAAGTTCGACTCCCGTAGGAGTCCGGATGAAGTCTACCTGCAGTAGAAGTCGGGGATGAAGTCCGGCTCCCATAGGAGTCTAGATGAAGACTTCCTTCAGTTGAAGTCGGGGACGAAGTCCGGCTCCCGTAGGAGTCCGGATGCAGTCTACTTGCAGTAGAAGTCGGGGATGAAGTCCGGCTCCCATAGGAGTCCGGATGAAGTCTTTCTTCAGTTGAAGTCGGAGATGAAGTCTGGCTCCCGTAGGAGTCCGGGCGAAGTCTACCTGCAATTGAAGTCGGGGATGAAGTCCGGCTCCCGTAGAAGTTCGGGCGAAGACTTCCTGCAATTGAAGTCGGGGACGAAGTCCGGCTCCCGTAGGAGTTCGGACGAAGTCTTCCTGCAGCCGGAGTCGGGGATGAAGTCCGACTCCCGTAGGAGTCCAGACGAAGTCTGCCTGCAATTGAAGTCGGGGATGAAGTCTGGCTCCCGTAGGAGTCCGGGCAAAGTCTACCTGCAATTGAAGTCGGGGACGAAGTTCGGCTCCCGTAGGAGTCCGGGCGAAGTCTACCTGTAATTGAAGTCGGGGATGAAGTCTGGCTCCTGTAGGAGTCCGGGCGAAGTCTACCTGCAATTGAAGTCGGGGATGAAGTCCGGCTCCCGTAGGATTTCGGATGAAGTCTTCCTGCAGTCGGGGTCGGGGACAAAGTTTAGCTCTCGTAGGAGTCCGGATGCAGTCTAGAAGGTGGTCGATCATCGTGGAAACTTGGGTGGAGTCCGTCCGTCGTGAAGAATCCTGTCGACGCTGGTGGGGGCTTATCCGTCGGCGAAACTTGGGAGTGTTGCGGAGGCTCGGCTGCCAGAGAGGTTCGGAAAGATGTCGCTGAAGGTCGGAAGTCGGTAAAATCCCCGGAGGATCACTCCTGAAGCGAACTTTGACTGAGGGGGTATTTTATACCCAACACCAGTCTCTCTACTTTAGAGTTCGAGTTTCGAATGGAGGAAGTACAAAGAAATTTCACAGCCAAAGTTGTCCCCTTGAATTCTGTGCACGATCGCCCTCAGATATTTTGGCATTTAATGCGCGCGTGCCGGAGTCTTTTCAAATCAGAGCGATCCGAAAAGACCTTTCGGAATTTCTGCTGGAGCGCTGGCCCAGGTACGGTGAAGTAATGGCTCTATCAGCTGTCAGCCACTTTTAGCCGCCTGCTGTGGTGAGTAGGACATGTGGCGAGCTCGGGTCGGCCTGGGGAGATCCGCGATCATTATAGCACCGGATCCCAGGGGCTATTTAAACCCGCCTTTCTACCTTCAAGAGTTTCATTCCGCCTGAAAGTTCCGTCGGTGTCTGCCTTCTCTTCGAGAACTCTGACCCTCTTTGGCGTCCACCTTGGCCTTAGGCATTCTTCGAGTCATCCCTATCCTCACATCTCTGCATCCTTCGGAGTGACTTAGGTTAGTCCCGAAACTTTTGTCTCTCTTCCTGCCATCTAGGTGCCCTTTCTCCTCCATTTTTCTTCCATCGCGTTCCCCTAGTTTGGTCCCCCGCGAACCTTTCGCTTCTTATTTTGTCTGATTTCTCTAAGATTTTTAGGGTCCGTGTTTGAAATGTCTTCTGGCACTTCTGTCTCTAGTGGTTCCGGGAGTTCGTCCGCCTCAGCCCCCCAGAACCCTCATACTATAGATGAACCCTCATCTAGAACTGAGTCCCGCCCAATTTTTGCGCCAGGCGCCATTCCTTGTTCCCTGACTCCGGATGAGCTTTTGCTGATAAGAGTTCAATACGGAGTTCCTCCGGAGTACGATCTGAAGCTTTCTGGTCCCACCGATCGGGCCAGCACCCCCCCACCTGGCCGTTTCTGCCTGTACCAGGAGGCCTTCTGTGCTGGGCTCCGCCTTCCACTTCTGCCCTTCGCCGTCGCTCTTTTCCATTTTTTAGACATCTCTTTGGCTTCAGTCATGCCTAATTCCTTTTGGTTTCTGATAGGGTTCCTCTCCCTTTGCCACGTAGTCAAAGTTCAGCCATCTCTTTCTTTGTTTAGACATTTTTACACTTTCAAGCGCCACCCCTCAGCCAAGGACTGGTGGTACTTCTCCCCCTAGTTCGGCAAGAAGGGGTTATTGAAGGGTGCTCCCTCCTCAATCCATTTGGAAGGGAAAGTACCTCTACGTCCAGTGCCCGACCTTGAAGCTGGGACTGCCCCCTTCGGGCTCCCTGAGGGACTCTGTCCGTCGGGCCCCCAGCCTGGGGGAGGATGACCTTCAGGCCGCCCGGAAGCTTCTCAGTTATTCGGCTCCTTCCCTTCCTAACCTTCTGAAGGAGCAGTTTTTGTTCAACATCAGCTTGAGCCCCCTGGATCCTATGAGTATCCCATCTTTCCCTTCTCCTTCTTTTCGCCTGCTCTTCTTTTCTCTTCTTTTTCTTTCTTTTCTTTTTCTTTTTCTTTTTCTTTTTCTCTTCTTTTTTTTTTTACACGTCACTTCTTCCTTTTTCACTCTATTACTGATCTCTTTTTTCTTTCTCTATTTTTATTTTTTTTTAGAAATGGACGTCGAAGCGGCACGGACACTCGCCAGGGGTCTCAAGGCCCACAAAAGAAAAGGCGCCGCGGCCTCTGGATCGGTAAAGAAGGCCAGAACGGAGGAGACGAGCTCGACCATGCTTGCCCAGGTGGCCTTCGCAGTCGACGTTCCTTTGGACGCCGAACCTCCGGCTCCCCGGGCCTCTTCAAGGGGTCCCCCCATCGAGGTTCCCGCTTCGGGGGTCCGCTTCGAGGAGGCACCTGGGGTCGAGAGGGGGAGGAGAAGGAAGTCGGTGGCCCGCAGGGTGAGTAGCCGTCGGGCCAGCATCGAAGAGTCCCACAGTTCTGAAGAAGAGTCGGGGGAGAATCCCTTCAATGATAGGGACTTGATAAAGTGGCTGATCGACGGCTGCATCCTGCCCGAGGTCGTCCAGAGGATTGATCGCACCGATCTCGAACAGCGGGTTTGGGACTCCCTAGGGTCCTTTCTCAAGGTAAACAGGTTCACCTTCCCCCATCTCCTTGCTCCTTCGTTTAATTAATTCCTCAACTTTCATTCTGACCTCTTGGCCGCCCTTGCAGATCGGGCACCAGCTCCTTGCCAACATCGAGGTGACAAACCGGGCGAGAAGGGATGCCATCCAGGTGGAGGAGAGTCGCCGGGCTGAAGTTGCCCACTTCAAAGAAAAGGTTGCTGAAATAGCCAACCTCCAAGAGGCCCTTGAGAAAGAAAAGCAGACCTCGGAGGAGACTGTGAGGAAGGCGGAGGCCGAGGTCGTAAATTTGACGGAGCAGATTCTGGTCCTGGTCTCAGAGGCCAGGGTTCTAGCAGTGGAGGAGTTCAAGGCCTCCACGAAGATGAGGGACCTGAACATCAAATTCGGCCAAGAAGCATTCATTAAGGGGTTCGAGCTCTGTCAGGAGAAGGTGGTCAAAAAATTTTCTGAGCTCGACCTCAGCTTCTTGGACGAGGTGTCTGAAGATGAAGCCGAGCCCTCTCCCACTGCCACTGCCACTGCGGTGCCCCTTCCAGGAACACCGAGCTCCCCGACTCTTACTTCAGAGGTCTGAGACCTCTGACTTTGTATTTTTCTTTTATTATAATTTTTTTTTTCTTTTTTCTCTTGTCTTTAAGAAGCATTCAATCAATAAAATTGCGTTTCTCCTTATAGAAGGCTTCTCCTCTCTTCTTCCCCCCTCTCTCCCCCTCCCTTTTTTTTTTTTTTGCAATGAGACGTGCCTTGACGCTTTTGTCTCCCGATGGCAGTGTCCTGCCGTAGCGCTTCCCTTGCCACAGGGAATTTCTCTGAAGTCCATGATCCAACGTCTGAAGAAGAAAGTTCATCATTTGACAAAGAGGTCGAAGGAGATGGATGGTGAACTTCGCAGGTTGAGGGAGAGTCACTCTAAGGCCACCGCAGAGGCCACCCGCTTTCGGAACCTCCACGTAAAGGGGATCATGGAGTACAGTCGGAGGAAAGCGAACTTCGAGAAGGAGCTCGAGGAACACAAGAAGCACGCCAGCGATCGATCTTGGGCTCAAGCCACCAAGATTAGCTCTCTCAGAGTGGAGCTGTCGGCTGCATGGGAGAGGATTAGCCAGTTGGAAGGAAGCTCGTCCAGGCTTCTGACTCAGGCCGACTGCGACCGGGAATGGTCGAAGAAGTTCTCCGACCTTCAGCAACGGCTCCAGGATGCCGAGGTGAGCTATGATGCGTACCGGGCCGGCTGGTGCAAGCAGGTGGACGACTATAGGGGGAAGCTCAGGATGGCGACCGATGAGGTTGCCCGCCTTCAAAGGCAGCTGGCTGAGGGAGCTCAGTTTGCTCCTATTCGGGATCCTGATGAACTCCAATCCCTGAGAAGAACCATGGAAGAATTATTTGTCATCCTTGGGGAGGGGAGGGTCGAACTGCAGCAATTGAAGATCCAGCTGGTATGCGAGCAGCAGGCAGTTAAGGACGCGGAGGCAGAATCCGAGGTCCTGAGAAAAAGGCGTTGAGAGGTGGAGAATGAAAGCCAGCGACTTCATCGAAGATACATGGAGATGCTAATGAGAGAGAAGGAATTGGAAGAAGAAGTCGAAAGTTTAAGGCACTCCCTGATGAGGGTCGAAGCCGAAAGTTCGAAGTCGGAGGAAGCCGGGCCCCCTTAGGGCTCTTTTTGTCTTTCGTCCTTCTATGTGTCTTCTTTTACCGCTTGTTTGTTTGTTAGCGTTGTTGTTATTGTTTTTTTTTTTTTTGATGCCGATGTCGTCTGGAGGTTCTTGCCTTTCTTGTCATCTTTCTTCTTTAGCCTCAAAGGCTCTGTAATGTATACTTAATTAATGACATAGAAAGGGAATTTTTTGTTACCTCTTTTACTCATGTGTCAAATTATCGTGTGCCGAGCTTCTTTCAACTTTTGCCTCGCTCGAAATCGATATCGTTCGAAGGTACCCGATTGTCGTCGCATTGACGTGTCCTTTCATCCATGGTCGCAGATTTGTCCAGGGCCGCTCGGGTTTGATGCCCCCTTTCAGAGTTCGAGCTCGAAGGTCCGAGCTTCTCGTCACCCTGAGGAAGCCATCCTATCTCTGGCCTGTGTTGAGGGCTTTCTTGAAGGTCGGAGATTTTGATAAGAACCCCAATCCTCGCTGAGATGAGGTTCCCCGCATCTTTGCTGCAATTTGCCTTCCATTCATCGCTGATGCAGTTCGTCGCTTTCCTTTTTAACTCCCCTCCCCTTTTTTCTTTTCTTTTTCCGAGTGAGGGTTTTCCCTCTGCTCTTGGTGGGGTCGCGAGAGCGCGAAGGGGTCGCTGGGAAGGTTTCCTTCTTTCTATCTGGTCTTAAATGACCAGATCTTGACTGGCATCAAGATGGGGTTCTTCCCCTATTTCTGACGTAATCAATTTTAGCTCAGGTTAGGACGAGATCCTTCTCTTGTCGCTAACAGGGCTATGGGGGCACATATGGGCATTACGGGGCCTCTCCCCCCATCCAGTCTGAGTGTAACCGGGCCTTCGGCCTTGCTCAAGTTAGGACGAGGTTCTCCTCCTGTCCCTAACAGGGCTGGGGGCACATACGGGCGTTGCAGGGCCTCTCCCCCCATTCGATCTAAGGGTAACCGGGCCTTCAACTTTGCTCATGTTAGGGCGAGGTTCTCCTCCTGTCCCTAACATGGCTGTGGGGGCGCATGGCCTCTTCCCCCATCCGATCTAAGGGTAACCGGGCCTTCGACTTTGCTCATGTTAGGGCGAGATTCTCCTCCTATCCCTAACATGGCTGTGGGGGCACATATGGGCACTGTTTGGCCTCTCCCCCCATCTGGTCTAAGAGTAACCGGGCCTTCGACTTTGCTCATGTTAGGGCGAGGTTCTCCTCCTGTCCCTAACATGGCTGTGGGGGCGCATGGCCTCTTCCCCCATCCGATCTAAGGGTAACCGGGCCTTCGACTTTGCTTATGTTAGGGCGAGATTCTCCTCCTATCCCTAACATGGCTGTGGGGGCACATATGGGCACTGTTTGGCCTCTCCCCCCATCTGGTCTAAGAGTAACCGGGCCTTCGATTTTGCTCATGTTAGGGCGAGGTTCTCCTCCTGTCCCTAACATGGCTGTGGGGGCGCATATGGGCACTGTTTGGCCTCTCCCCCCATCCGGTCTAAGGGTAACTGGGCCTTCGACCTTGCTCATGTTAGGGTTTATTTTTGTTGTCCGAAGGGGTCGTCCCCTGTCGTTACAAGTCCATGCCAAAAAAGAAAAGATGTGTAGATCTGAAAGAAATCTTGATTTAAAGCGAGGTCGTTCGTAATACATTTACAAGTTTTTAAATCCCAGGGCTGTGGAAGGTTTGCCTCCCGTCAAGGTCCTCCAGAGACGGAGTTGATGATCCCAATTGGAGGCCGATCTCCGAGCTGCTCTTCCTTCCTTGGCGGCTCAGGTTGCGGCAGGGCCCTTGGCCGATCTTCTCTACCCTCAGGTTGGTACCGAATGAACCTGTCGAGCCGACCTCGTCGGATGAGCTCCTCGATCTCATCTTGGAGCTGAATGCATTCCTCTGTGTGGTGGCCGTGGTCACGATGGTAGAGGCAGAACTTGTTAGGATTGCGCTTCTTGGGGTGCGTGTGCATCCTCTCTGGCCTTGGGAGCTGCTCTCTGACCTCCATCAACACCTGGGTTTTCGATGCGTTGAGGGGGGCATAGCTGCAGAATCTTCTTGGGGGAGAGCCCCGCCGAGCCCATCGCTCCGGGCTTCCCTGCCTACATGCTCGGAGAGGAGTCTGGGCGTGCTTGTGCCCAGGAGGAGTTCGAGAATGTGGCCGAGCTTCTCTTGGCCCTTTTTCGACTGCGGGCTTACTCGGGTCTCCCGCCTGCCGCTCTCTCATGGTCTCCTCATCCTTCATTTTGAAGGCTTCTTCTGCTCGGATGTACCCTTCAGCCCGAGCCAATAGATCAGCAAAATTCCTGGGGTACTTCTTTTTCAGGGAGAACAAAAGGTCGTTCTTCTGAAGGCCACCTTTCAGAGTGATCATCGCTACCGATTGGTCCAAGTTCCGGACCTCCAGCGCGGTGACATTGAAACGGTTGATGTAGGCCCGAATGGACTCCCCCTCCCTCTACTTGATGTTGATGAGGGACTCCAAACCCTTCCGGGGATGCCAGCTGCTAACAAAATGAGCCACAAACTAGTGGCTCATCTGATCAAAGGAAATGATGGTACTCGATTTCAGCACCGAGTACCAGTTTCTCACCGCTCCCTTCAAGGTGGATGGGAAAGCTCGGTATAGGATGACGTCAGGCGCGCCATGAAGCAGCATCATTGTCCGGAAGGCCTCTAGGTGATCAACTGGGTCCGAAGTCCCGTCGTAGCTTTCAAATTGAGGGAGCTTAAAGTTTGGCGGGATCGGTTCCTGCATGATCATTTGAGAAAAGGGGGGTTCAGTACAAATATCCTCACCATAAGCGGGGGGAGCATGGTGGAGTTCTTCGATCCATCGGTTCATCTCTTGGAGCTTCCGATCCAGGAAATTCTCTCTACTATGGGTCTCGAGGGTCTTCTGGCAGAATGGAGGTAGAGACCTTCCAGGGGTGGAATCATGATCCGACTGAGGGCTCTCCACCCTCGAATTCGTCTTTCCGGGAAAGACGGGGCGACTGGCCCAAGTGGCCCGATCTATCGTTGGATTTTGGAGTTCCGACGACATTCTCTCCAGCCACACTGACGCCTGTGGCTGTTGCTGCTGCTGCATGGCCTGCACCGCTTCAGCGAGGCCTCTGACCTGCTGGGCCAGTAAGTCGAATTGTTCCACGCCAACCGCCATAGCCGGAGGAGGGGGAGGAGGCTGGGAAATCAGAGGTGAAGTCGGAGCCTGAGATCTGGCCGCGGAGGCCGTGGATCGTCGTGTGGATGCTTTATGGGGAGGCATCGGGCGAAGACCTAGTGGGGGAAGGAGGAGAGGTCATCGAAAAAGATGACCGGAGGCGGTCCCATTGAGCGCTCCTTTAAGAACAAGGATACTGCGAAGACACAGGCCCTTCCTCTAGCGCCAATCCTGTTGGTGCAAAAATTTGTCTGCGTCGGAGAAGCTGGAGTCGAGGGAGCCGCGGTCACCATCGGGACCTGCAAAGGAAGTCTAAACCGGAGGTGGGGGTGCTCCGGCAAGACCCTCCAATGCTCAAGTCAGTTCTCTGCCTCAACAAGAATAGAGTGCTCGAACAAAAAATTTAGCAGAGTTTTGAGATAGAAAATGAGAGCTTAGAGAATAATGTATCTGGGGTCCCCCTTTTTATAGGCGGAGGGTGCAACAGATGATAGCGACATTTGTAACCGTCTGGCAGTGGGCCGTTCGGGGTCAGGAGGAGTTTGTTATGAAATGTAGTGGAGTGGAATCGTGGCCATCACTGCGATCTGCCACGTGGAGTCTGTTGCGGAGAGTGAAGCGACGTCAGTTGTAGTGGCTTGCCAGAGGGTGAAGGAGCCGTGCGGTATCCATCGCAGGAAGTGGAGCAGAGTAGTGGCCATTACCGTGGCCTACCAGGGAGTGATGGAGCTGTGCGAGATCCATCGCAGGAAGTGGAGCAGAGTCGTGGCCGTTACTATGGCCTGCCAGGGAGTAATGGAGCTACGTGGGATCCATCGCAAGAAGTGGAGCAGAGTCGTGGCCGTTACTGTGGCCTGCCAGGGGATCCAGGCCTGTCGACCGAAGTTCGGTTGAGGCGCCTAGCGAAAAGGGGTAGCCATCCATCTGAGAGGAGCTCGAATGCTGAAAATCTGGTTGGGGTGCCTTGGGCGCTACGACGGCCGGCGAGGACCTCTTGCCGTAGGAGCTCGGTCGGAGGCTTTCCGCAGATGCAGTCCGATTTTGCACAGACTTCGACAAAGGGCCGACCGACGGTGGATGTCGGATGGTGCTGGAGGGGTTCGTCCGCAACAAAAGCTCGGATGAAGGCTTATGGTGGGAATCCGGTACGGACCGCTCATGATAGAAACTTGAAGTAGATCATTTGTAGCGAAAACTCGGAGTGGGTCGCTCGTGGTAGGAGCTCGGGATGAGGTTTATTTGCAGTCGAAGTCGGGGGTGAAGTCCAGCTCCCGTAGGAGTCCGGATGAAGTCTACCTGCAGTAGAAGTCGGGGACGAAGTTCGGCTCCCGTAGGAGTCCGGATGAAGACTTCCTTCAGTTGAAGTCGGGGACGAAGTCTGGCTCCCGTAGGAGTTCGGATGCAGTCTACTTGCAGTAGAAGTCGGGGACGAAGTTCGGCTCTTGTAGGAGTCCGGATGAAGTCTTCCTTCTGTTGAAGTCGGGGATGAAGTCCGGCTCCCGTAGGAGTCCGGGCGAAGTCTATCTGCAATTAAAGTTGGGGATGAAGTCCGGCTCCTATAGGAGTCCGGGCGAAGTCTACCTGCAATTGAAGTCAGGGATGAAGTCTGGCTCCCGTAGGAGTCCAGGCGAAGTCTTCCTGCAGCCGGAGTCGGGGATGAAGTTCGGCTCCCGTAGGAGTTCGGACGAAGTCTGCCTGCAATTGAAGTCGGGGATGAAGTCCGGCTCCCGTAGGAGTCCGGACGAAGTCTACCTGCAATTGAAGTCGGGGATGAAGTCTGGCTCCCGTAGGAGTCCGGGCGAAGTCTACCTGCAATTGAAGTCGGAGATGAAGTCCGGCTCCCGTAGGAGTCCGGGTGAAGTCTACCTGCAATTGAAGTCGGGGATGAAGTCCGACTCCCGTAGGAGTCCAGACGAAATCTTCCTGCAGCCGGGGTCAGGGATGAAGTCCGGCTCCTGTAGGAGTCCGGATGCAGTCTAGAAGGTGGTCGATCATCGTGAAAACTTGGGTGGAGTCTGTCCGTCGTGAAGAATCTGATCGACACTGGTGGGGGCTTATCCGTCGGTGAAACTTGGGAGTGTTGCAGAGGCTCGGCCGTCAGAGAGGTTCGAAAAGATATCGCCGAAGGTCGGAAGTCGGTAGAATCTCCGGAGGGTCACTCCTGGCGCGAACTTCGGCTGAGGGGGTATTTTATACCCAACAATGCATATATAATATATGATTAGATTAGATGATCCGATTAGTAAGTACTTGGATTGGATTGATCACCAGGCTGTTCGATCATTGGAGCAATAAGGGTTTAAAGGCTCTTTCTTCCTATTCAATGGGGTGCTCTTATGACGTATATGGGTACCATGTGATTAGATCCTATGAAGAAGAACGTAAAAAGAGGAATTTATTTTTCTGTGAAACTTTAGATCTTGAAACCCTAGGTTTGTTGTATGTGATACAAAGTTGTATGAAACATAAAATATCTAATCTATATGATTAAAATTATTTTAATCATAACAAAATAAAATATTGAATCATAAAAATTTTAGATATGATCTAAAAGGTATTTATGATTGATTTTATTTTAATGTTATGCAAGATTTTTTTAGATCTGAAACTCTTTGACAAGTGCTCACATAATTACTGAGCTAATCTAGTTTCGAACTGAGTTGACCAAGTCTCCTTGTATAGCTGGCTCAATGTTGATTGAGTCGATCCAGTTTCAGAATAAAAATTTTTTGCATAATATTCATTGTAAATTGTTTACAAAATAAAAAGGTTGAAATTATTTCAAACCTAAAATCTGAACCCATATTAATGTTGAAACTTAATTGAGAATTAAGTGTAGAGTTGATTAGATCTAGAATTATGATTTAAGATCTAATGACATTGCATAAAACATGAGGGTACAGGTTAGCTCAAATCAGATCCTTTTAATTGGGTTAGACCTAAGGTTAGAATTAAAGAATTAATTGATCATGTAGAGAAATTGATTAAATCTAATCAAATATTGAATTAGATTAAATCAGAGTTTCTCTAGAACCAATATAATAGTTGTAGATGGTCAAGTCTATATCTTTGATTGGATCAATTAGACTTTGATTATGGCTCAGTGGTTGAACTTGAATCATTAGGTTGGTCAAATCGAAACTAATTAATCAATTGATATCTAAGATAAGTTCGACATTTCGATCGGTAGTTTTTAATTGAGAACAGCTTACCTGACCATTTCAATGGTGTCTAAGGCAAGCTTAACAGACCCTCCCACCAATCTAACTTACCTAGACAATTTGATGAATTATATCTTGATTAGATCGCTAAGTGATTCGAGTTGACCCATGCCATTAAAGTTGGTTAGTGTGACTAATCAAGGTGCCAATTCAACCAGCATGATCTTAATCTAATTCAATGACTTGGTGAAGTCAGTGGGAGGATTGTGGTTTACTGATTGATCTCTTCTCTTTTCTCAATTCATAAATTAAATTCTCTAAATTATTAGGTCTCTAAAATGAGTTAGTTATGAGGATAACTAGATCATGGCCTCCCATTAAGTTGGATGATAATGGATCCATCAGTATGATGATCATTAGAGGTTCAAAGGCTTGATGTTTATCTACCATTAGAATTATCATTCAATAATATGATGACTTAGTCGAGTCTTTATGTCAAGTGGTCAGGTTAGCCGATCAAAGTTGGGCCTGATTATTTGGTAGTTAGATTTGTAAGTATGATCATGTTAATGGCTGGACCTAATCAGAGCTTGTAGAAAAGATCAAATTCAACTAAAAAGTTATTTACAGCTAAATCAATTATAAAAAATTATTTGTTGAAATAATTGGTTAAGAACCTACCCATAGATGTACATGGGTGAGCCGATCAAAGTCAGGCTCGTGTGTAGTCTATGTAGATTCTAGTACCTACTAAAGAATTAGAGTAATTCCTCAGATAGGAGGTAGAGACACCAATTCGACAAAAATAATGGAAGAACCTTTAGACTAAAGTCTAAGTCTTTAAGCTTAATCAATTCATAAATATAAAGGTCTTATGTTTTTCTTTTAATTATGGTTAGATGTACGTTGTTCCATTTATTGTTTGATAGTGACTTATTTATAGGACCTAACTTTGATAGATGGTATCAGAAGTTGCAAATAGTTCTAGAGTACGAATAGATCCTATATATGATTATGGATCCAGTACCTGATATTCTCACATCCAACACATATGATGTGGTCAAAGGTACTTATCAGAAGTGGCCAAATGATCAAATCATCATGTGGTATTTTTGAGAGAAGCAAAGAATATGAATTTAGTTGTAAATTTGATGATGCTCAATGGGAGGATATCTTTCAAATATTGAAGGAGTATGTGTCTTCAATGGGGTAACAATCTTTTAAGAAAGAAAAGAAAAAGAAGGTGTAAGAAAGTCATGCTTGTGCTGAGAAGTCCAAACTGACAAAAAAGTCTAAGATTAACCTAGTCTGGCAGAGTCCCTTGATCCGAATAGGCAAAGGAAGAGAAATCAGCAAAGGATTGCTGAGCTAGATACTTATATAATAACACCTTATGATTTCTCTATCTGTGATACTACTACCTGAGTATTGGATATCGAAAGTTTATACAAATTATTGCAATAATTTTAGGTTAGTAGAAAGTTTGAAAATAGTAAGAGGTTCCTGAATGTTGGAGTTGGAAGTCATGTTCCAATCCTAATTTTAAGAATTCTCAAGCAAGTTTTAAATTCTAACAATATCATTTTAGTGATTGTCACAATTGTCTAATGATTTTTGTGATATCATTATGAATGATATCAAAATCATATAGATAATTAAGAAATGGTATTTACAAATAGTCATAGCCTGTTAGTGTACTGTACACAACAAACAAACTCCTTAGAGTAGATAATATCATAGAAGCCTACCTTTGGCAATTTAGGCTCGATCATATAAATAAGAATAGGATCAACAGAAAAAAAATTTCAAAGTCAATGATTATGAATCATTGTCAACCTATCAATCCTATCTCTTTAGTAAGATGATCGAATCATTTTTTGCTAGAAAAGGTGAACAAGCCAATGATGTTCTGAATCTAATACATATTGATGTATTGGATCTATGAACATGTTTATCATAAATTTAGATTATTTAAAATATTTAAATAATTTCATGATAAGATAGAGAAACAAATTGAGAAGAGCATTGAAAATCTTCGATCAGACCAAAGAGGAGAATGCCCTTCCGATGAATTTTTTTTTGACATATCTACAAGAAAATGAGATTATTGGAATCGACTTTGTTAGACATAGTTTGATCTATGATGGGGTTTAAAGGTCTGTTAGTCTCTTTTTAGGGTTATACTTTTGAGACTACTTGTCATGTTCTGAACTAAATTCTGAATTAATCAGTTGCAAAAACTCCATATGAGATATGGACTAGACGTAAGCCGATACTTTCTTGCCTTAAGGTTTGGAAGTGTTTAGTTTATATCGAGCATTTACAGACCAATTAACTTGGATCCCGATTCTATATATATTATTCTGTAGGGTACTCCAAAGAATCTAGGGGATATTATTTCTACCTTGCTAAAGAACAAAAGTTATTCAATATTCTTTTTAAGAAAAAAAGTTTCTTGGTGAAGGTACTGATGCCTTTAATATGAAACTTATGAAGTTCGACAGGTAGAAGAACCGACACAATCTAGTGAACCCATAGAATTAGATTTGATTAGATCAAACCCAAAATCTATCGTAAAAGCATCATTAAGGAGATTCGATAGAGTACCACATCCGTCGGATAGATACTTCGGTATCTAAGTTTGAGATGTGATCCTATTGAACTCCATGAGAACAACAAGGATTTGATCACCTACATGGATGCCATGCAGAGGTTCAACTCCGATTAATGGCTTGGAGCTATAGACTCTGAAATTGAGTCTATGAAGGTCAACGGTGTATGGACACTCATTGATCCACTCGAAGGAGTAAAATTCATAGGGTGTAAATGGATCTTCAATAGGATCAGAAAGCGTAGACGAGAAGGTGGAGACCTACAAAGCTCGTCTAGTTGCCTAAGGATATTGTCAACATTATAGTATTGACTATAATGAGATAATTTTTTCTTGTGGTAATGTTAAATATTTTAGAGTTGGAACATGTATTTTGATAAGTAATCAAAATGCATGGCTTCGTTGAAAATGAAGAAGAATCCTGCAAATACAAATGGGTCAATAGTTCTGTGAGTGTATTTCTTGTTTTGTATATGAATAAAATTTTCTTAATCAGAAACGACATTCCTTACATTACAGAGAATAAAAGTTTTGCTATTATCACCGCTCTCCATAAAGGACTTGGAAAAAGGCACCTCTCCTCCTAGAGATGAAGATCTATAGAGATAGATCTAAGAGGCTACTTGGTTTATCCCAGTCCAACGTACATAGAGTGTTTATGAGTAGAATTTATTCTACCATGTATACCATGTATGAGATTGAGATGATATACTCATTAGGATAGTGGGTGGATATCTGCAAGATCCAGATGAGAATCACTAGAAGGTATCCTTAGGTATTTGAGAAATACTAAAGATCGATAGTTCAGTTATGAAGAATCTGACTTAAAACTTATAGAGTATGACTCTAATTTTTAATTAAATATAATAATAGTAAGAATGTGTCAGAATACATCCTTATCCTAAATAATGGAGCAATCTGCTAGAAAGGTTCAAAGCAGAGTAATATAGCCAAATTTAAATTGTGAGGTAGAATATATTACAGTATTCGATATTTGTAAGGAAGTTATGTGATTGTACAGATTCTCTGACAAACTAGGAGTGGCACCCTCCGATGATGGTTTTACTGTATTGTACAGTACTAGAGCCATAGCTCATGCCAAGGAGCCGAAGTCCTATTAGCTTACTAGATATTTTGTATCGCTATCACCTTATTCAAAAAATTTGTTAAGGTGACGTCGAACTTTAAAAGATCGACAGAAAGGAGAATGTGACCAACCCTTTTACTAAAGCCTCGGTATTTAGGAGTTCTAAGATGATAAATTGAAAATGGGTATATGATACTATACTGATTGGCTTTGGTTCAAGCGGGACTTGTTCAAAAATATATCCTAAAGCCAATCGTTTGATGATTATGCTAATTATAAATATATATGAATTGATAAATAATAAAAGTTATTTAGCCTATTTTATCACAAGGTTACATCTTCTAACTCCTATATTATGATGAAGTTCTTAGGACTATTTTGATCGATAAAGAAAGATTTATTGCGTAGTCCTTAAATTATTCACGATCAAACGATACGCTATTACTAGGATGATAGCGATATCAAGTATAGGTCATTATGTGCCATATACGTTGGTTGTCCTGGTAACCAAATAGTGTGAAGATACTGGTATGGCATGCAGATGAGATGTAGAAGTACATCATCACGGAACGTGACCAACTGCAGAGCACTCTACTGTCAAGAGTAGCTCATGAAGGATATGGGTATAAGTGTCCCTCCGATCTGAGATCACCACAGTGACTTACAAGCAACTCACTATACTTTGATATCAGACTAACTGAGTTTTTAATTCAATAACAGAAGATTTTTAGATGCAGTCAAGTACTTGTTAAGTCGGTGCATGAGTCAAAATGGGATTGATCTCTCTGAATTAGTAGGAGTTAATGTATCAATGTATTTCAATTTAACAAAATCTAAGCTCGAATAATTCATGTGATAGATTTGAAAAAGATTGAAGTACAATATGGATGATTTATCTAGGATTGATAGTTAAATCTTAAGTCTCCTTGAGCATTAGGGTCAAAGGAATGAATTATACGGTAACCATACGCCAATAGGTTCTTGAATGTTACTTCGCCTTCATTCAATCTATCCGGATGTCGGGTCACCATTGCTAGATAGTTAGATCGATTGATTCAGAAAGCTATTTTTATACTACTGACTTAGGTTCGAACCTATAGGGTCACACTCGAAAGAAGTGTCTGACTAATCATGTGGCTGATCAACGATTAAGAATCGTTCAAGGATTTAATCATCAATTTGATTGATGGTTAACCTTATGCAAAAGTTATAATAAATTACTTCATCAAGTATTAGTAAATTAATAAAAGATTAAATAATAATTAGATTACTGATTAGCTTAATTTGATTGAGTAAAGAGGATTAAATAAAATCTAATTGAATTGGATTTAATTAGGTTTGATCTGATTAGGTTATGAGATGACCCAATCGCTAAGAGAGAATAGTCCCTGATTTGATCAAGATTTTGGTTCAATCAATTTTTAATTTGATTAAAATTTAATTAAAAATTTTTAAAACTAATTAGATTGGATTTTATATATTTTATTTGGGCTAAATCAGATATAATTTGATTTAGATTCAAATAAGAAAATTAAGAATCCATATTGGAATAAGACTCTTCTCTCTTGTACCAACCCAATTTGCATGCCATCTATATCAATGTACAAATAGTTTTTGCATGAGATTTTTTTATGCCAAAGAGTTCTTCTCCCTCTCTATCTCAAAGCTAAATATAATTTAGTTTTGATAAAAGAAAGATTTTAAAATTAGATTTCAAAATATTTCTTATCAAAAGAGTTTGTTCTTATCCAAATCAACCTCTCCATGCCAACTTATTTTTTTCTCCTTATATGTATGACATTTTAGGGAGATTTTTTATGGGACATTAGTTGGAGAACTGATTTACCATAAAAAAATATATAAAGGGGCATCTCATATTTTTTTTTGACATGTTTTAGATGTGGAATTGTGAGGAAGCGACATCTTTTGGAAGAGTCCAAGACTTCTAGGACTTCTCATCCCAACCTTATTACACACCTATAAAAAGATACTATTTTTTTTTTTTGTGTGTGTGTAAGATAGTAGAGAAGGAGTTCTCTACATGAGGAGGTTTTGGGGTATGGTTCCATGGTGTAAAAAAGAGAAGGAGAGTCCTCTTCTCTTGGGGTATGCGCAAAATCTAGTCTTCTAGGATTTCTATCTCAGGGTTTGGGAAGAGAGAAAAAATAAGAGAGAAAATAGTTTCCTCTCCATCTTTCTTCTACCTCTTCATATCCTCCAGAAGTCTATCTTCAATCTTTGAAAAGATTTTAGAGATTTGAAAAAAAGATCCAGATCAACCAAGAAGAAGATCTTCGCACGAGCTAGCACTCTCGAGAAGATCGATCAGATCGGAGCTTCGAGTGAATTTTTCGTAGAGGTTGGATGCATATGTGACTGCGAGCAACCAGCAAGGATCTCCTTCACCATGTCTCTCAATAGCAGTGATCATCGATCAATGCAAAGATATCTAGTTCTGAACTCAGATTAGAAGTAGATGTGATCTACTGCTCATATGCATGCATGCTGATTTTATCTTCAGTATTTTTTAGATTTTATATGCAATATATCATGTCATAGATCTTTGAGTAGGTTGATTTGATGATTGGATCATATGTATGTTAGATTAATTTGATTAATCTAATTATCTTCTGCTGTAATTTATTCAAAAAAGTTTCAAAATACATGTATAAAATTGCCTATGTTTTCCAACAATATATCCGTACCATAACAGATCATCAGTAAAGGTGATAAAGTAGTTATATAGCCACCCCTGGCATGCACATCAAATGTCCTACACACATCAGTGTGTATCAGGGCAAGTATCTCAGTGGCCCTTCCCCATGTCCTACAAAGGGTAGCTTGGTCATTTTTTTTTGAAGGCAAGATTCATAAGTTGGGTACAGCTCAGAATTAAAAGAGTCAAGGATTCCATCTTTTGTCAGTTTATTTATCCTGTCCTCTCCAATATGGCCTAGCCTAAGATGCTACAGGTGCTTTTGGTTAATTTCATCTCTGGATCTTTTTTGACCTACAGCACTCACTACTTGCTTGTTTATATTCACATTCACATCAATATGCAAGTGATAAAGATTATCAATTAAAAGACCAAGTGCAATCAATTTATTTTATAAATAAATAGAACACAAACCTTTATTAAAATTGAAATCAAAACCATCCTATGCTAGCACAGATATAAAAATAAATTCTAACTAGCTACAGATACAAAATAACAGTCTTTTAAATCTAATCTAAATCCTGATGATAATCGAAGAGGATAAGTACCAACGACTTCTGCAGCAACCTTTGCTCCATTATCGATCCGAAGGATCATATCACCTTCCCTCAATCTCCTATTTTCTATTAGACTCTACATTAAAGTACATTTATGAACACTAGAACTAGTCCAATATCCAACTAGAAGTAGAAAAAACTATTAGGTTAAATTCAATTACGAGCATACTTGACATACATTTTGAAAGATGCGTCACCCTTCTTGGTCTTCAAGCTTTCCAGATAGAGCGGATAGTTCCTCCTCCAATGGCCATCAATGTCATAGTGAAAATACTTTCCTTTTGTTATAGCCTTCTTTGGAGCATCCTTCTTTGACCTGCTCTCCTTTTTATGCTTCTTCATGGGTTTATATTTTTTTTTCTAACCAGACTTTTTCTTGGATGAAGAAGTCCACTCCATAGTAAGGATAGCGCCCCTTGAACTTTTCAAGATTTTCTCAGTAGTGACCAACATATTGACTAGTTCAGATATAGTGCAATCCAATTTATTCATATAAAAATTTATAATAAATTAATTATATAAACTCATAAGGGATTGGAGGATCAAAGCCACTTGCAATTCTCTCTACATATTTAGCCCGAGCTTCTCAAGCTCCTCTAGATTCTTGATCACTGTCATACAATGTTCATGGACTGACTGTCCTTCGTGCATCTTCATATTGAAGAGTCTCTTAAAGATCTCAAAATACGTAGTGTGGCTCTGCTCACCATACAACTCTTGCAGGTGAGTGATCATAGCCCTGGTAGTAGGCATATGCTCATACTGGCTCTACAACTTGTTTGACATGAAAGCCAGCACATAGCACTTAACCCGACAATCTTCATCTGTCCATTTATCAAATGTTGCTCTCTGCTCAACACTAGGATGGTTTGGTAACATTGGAGGTTCCTAATCAAGTACATATCCTAATTTTTTAAAAATTAAGACAATCTTGAGATTTCTAAACCAGTCTTTAAAATTAGTTTCGATCAAACGATTGGACTCAAGGATGTGGGCTAAAGAGTTTGAAGCTGATATTGTTTAATTACAAGAGTAGAGATTCAAGTTTGACTTTTGTACTTTAATTTTAAATTTGCCCTAGAGACTTTTGGAAGTAAATAACTCTCACTAATTTTTTGGATCCCTACACTCTCCAGGTAGAGAAGTAAAAACCCTAATGGAACAACTGGATTTCTAGTAGATGCAGTGGTCCCACTGATATCATGCATCTCATCTAATTATTATTGGTAGCATGCACAGCGATGCATTGATAACTCCTTGTCCTGATGCTTCTCTAAGTATGTTGCAGTGATTTGGTCTCTAAGTTATGTGGGCTCACCTAATAGTTATTAACCACACTCCTTAGTTAAGCCTGACCCACTATTCACAAGCAAGTGTAAAGCTATCATTAGGATCCTCACCTAATAGTTATTGGGCCCAACCCCATCCTTATCCTAGAGCAACTCTTTGTTAATAGAGTAGTTATATATTTTCGGTGCAACTGAACCACTGTGACCAGCCAAGAACAATCAACACCAGTAGCATGTCCGTACATATACAATGGTGGAAGATCTCTAGACTTAATATTGATGAAAAGATTAGGTTAGATCTCATCTAATCAATCATCAGATGACTGATCTAATTGGCATAGGTTAAACCAAAACGCCAAGCAATTGTTAAACACAATCTTCCAAAATGGTCAAGTAAGTGAGATCGACGGGAGGGTATGCCATACTTGCCTTAGACACCAAACAAATTAACCAAGTAAGTAGCTTCCAATTAAAAACCATCGATCAAGACTTGCCTTAGATATCAAATCAGTGAATTAGTTTCAAATCAGTTAGCTTAAGCGAATCAAGCTCAAGCCATCGAGCCGAATTAGGTCCTTAGATTAGTCGATTCTACATATAGAATTTAATTGATTTGATCAACAATAATTATATGATCTAAAACTCAATTAACCTAATTTTAATTAACACTTGACTCAGTTTGATCAATTACTAAGTCAATTTGGACCCATTATGATCAAATCAAAATTTTAGATATAATCTAATTATATGACCTAATTTTTGATCTACCCATGACCAAACCCTCATGCATAAATATAAAATTTAGATCTTAAAACAAAATTTTAGATCTAAATTTTTTACATAAAAAATAAGTTTTTAATCTTAAAATTTATTTTTTAGATTCAACATACAAACATATATCTCATATATGCATTCAAAATTTAGTTCTAAACTAAAATTCAGATCTTGACATAATATCATATATCTCATATATAATTTATAAATTAGAATTAAACTAAATTTTAAACTTTAATATATAATCATACATCTCATATATAAATCATAAATCAGTTCTAAATTAATTTTCAAATTTATACATGCATCCATATATCACATATACGAACTATAAACTGATCTAAAATAATTTTTAGATCTATGCATACCTTTCATAAACCTCATATATGAACTGAAAAATAGATCTAAAATAATTTTTAAATCTAAATTAACTATCCATATATCTCATGTATTAGAAAAAATCAGATTTTAAAATCTTTTTCAAAATATGTATGTCAATCTTATGCATATGAAATCTGTGGCTCTAATACCACTGTTGGAATTCTGTATGACGTACATATATGTGAATTTCAATTTTTTTTTAAAATAATGTAGTAAAATTAAATATTAATTTTTTCTTTTAATTTAAAACATGCATACATAAGAACAAACACACAAGGATCTACTTCATATGCTGAAATTAATATATGCTGATTTTATACTAAAATTAAATATGTGATCGGATTATATACCTATTTTGCTAATTTTTTCTTTGAATCTAGATCTAGAAGAAGATAGGTTCTCTCTTAGCCACACAAGTATATAGTCTCTATGGATATCCACTCAGGATCAGTCTAGATCAGCCCTCCTTGATGTAGATCTTTTTTCTCCAAGAAGATCTTCCCATGAATCTAAATGAAGCTTGAATCCTTTAATCAACTCTTTGATCAATCTTTGATCTTTCTTCTTCTCTTCTCTTACTTGATCTCCTTCTCTTGATCTGGAAGCAACCAAGACTTTGAAACCAGCATAGAAGAGATGCTGCCCAAACTCCTTTTGGGCATTGGGATTATGGTGTTGTGATCTAGGTGGTGTGCCCAAGGCCCAGGGGACCAAGGCTAAGGCCAAGGTCCATCATTCATGAGGGCTTCATGGAGGCTCTAGGGCTAGTTGGGCCCTAGGTTGAAAGGCTGTGGGCCTTTCGGGTTCTTGAAGTCTAGGTTATGTGGGCCTCAAGGGACCAACTCTTTATGGACCAGGTCTGGACCCAGGATAGGTGAGATTAGGTCAAGTCATGGGTGTACATGAGCTTGGGTTAACCTAATCTCCCATAGAGTTGGTCAAGGGAGTTTTGGGTTTGGGTCACTTGACCCTGTGTTTATATATACATGCACTATATAGGTTTGATTAAGCCAAGGAATACGAAAACCCTTTCTCTCAAGTCTCTCTCTCTCTTCTTCCTCTCTCTTTAGCTATTCTCTATGCCCCAGGAGCAAGAAACCCTAGGGTTTCTTGCCGTCAGGTCCATAGAAGGCAGGAAAAGCAGGGGAGGCGCTAGAGTTTTGACTCCCTCCCCCTTTGTGCCGCCAACCATATTGTCTCTCCCTCTCTTGCAGCCATCCAAACATCAGGTTCAGGATTTGGAATCTCTTGCTATGAGGTTGGTACAAGTTTCTCTCAGATCTGGAGTTGATCTGAGGTCGTTTGAGGTACGGGTGAGATCTCCATCAACAGATCTACAAGAAAGGCTGCAGTAGGACAGATCTGCAAGATCTGGTTCTATCTACCTTCTTCCCTATCTGGAATACTCCGATTCAAGATCTACAAATTGGAAGACCTCAGTCCAAGCCTGATCTGGTTGGGTACCAGATCTTGGATTTTTTAGAGGTGATCTTAGAGGCGTTCTTCATCTGGAATGAAAGGCTGATGAAGAAGACAGCAACCAGGCTGATTTCATCAAGGACCTTCGATCGAGTCTAGAAGTCTCCAAATTTGTTCGTTGCTGGTTCTGCTACACCCAAAATCTATGGGAGGAGCCAGGATCATGCTCCAATAGTTGGTATTAGAGCCACGGTGGTGAGGAAGCGGTTCCAAGCACGAGAAGTTGAAGATCCCAAGTGCTGAAAATTTTCAGCAAGGTATCATCAAGGTATATTCTACACTTCTTGATTTTATATTGCTTGTTTGGCTTGGATCCAATCATGGGAAGTAATATGAAGGTCGATTTTGAGAAGTTTGATGGCAAGGAAAATTTTTTCATGTGAAAAATTTGGGTGGAGGATCTTCTGGTGCAAGCAGATCTGGATCAGGCTTTGGATGAGAAGCCTGAGGGAATGACAGATAGACAGTGGGCATCGTTGGAGAAAAAAGCATGCTCGGTAATCAGAGGATGTTTGGTAGATGCGGCGTTGTATTCAGTTCTAGAAGAAAAGACCTCGAAGGGCCTTTGATCGAAGTTGCACACCATGTATATGGGGAAGAATATGTGCAACAAGCTAATGCTGAAGAAGAGATTGTACAGTCTTCGGATGCAGGAGGGATCTGATGTGATTGGCCATATTCAGAGGTTCGACCAGTTGTGCATGGAGTTGATGAATATCGGGGTGAAGCTGGATGAGGAGGACAAGTCCCTGTTGCTTTTGTGTTCGTTGCCAGGATCATATGACTCTTTGGTGACTACACTGCTCTACGGCAAGGAGACTCTGGAATATGAGGACATGGTCTCGGTGCTGAGGTCTAATGAGCAAAGAAAAAAGTTGACCAGAGATCGGGCTCCCCAGGAACGTTTGGCAGTAGGGGAGAGGACAGGTAGAGGCAGAGGCAGAAGCAAGTCCAGGGGGCGGTCCAAGTCCAGGAAGGGAAAGAAAGAGATGAAATGCTTCAAGTGCAACGAGTTCGGACACTTCAAGCGAGAATATCCACTATGGAAGAGCAAGAAGGGAGAAAGAAGTGGCTCAGAATCAGTGAGTGCAGTTGCTGGGCAGCAGATGGAGGATGATCTACTTGTGGTATCAGATGGTCACAGGCATTACACAGAGGAGTGGACACTAGACTCTGCGTGCTCACATCACTACACACCACACAGGTCTTGGTTTGCGACATACACCAAGACAGATGAGGGATCAGTGACTATAGGCAACAATCATCCTTGCAAGGTGGCTGGGATAGGGACAATCAGGGTGAGGATGTTTGATGGGATTGTGAGGACATTGACAAATGTAAAGCACATCTCAGAGCTGGAAAAGAATCTGGTGTCACTAGGCTACTTGGAGTGCAGTGGATACAGCTTCAGCAGTAGGGCTAGAAGCGGAGTACTGAACATCTCCAATGGAGCTATGGTAGTGATGAGAGGCAGGAGGTTGGACAATAACCTCTATCGCATGGAGGGATCTGTGGTGACCGGAGAGTCTGATGCAGCAGTTGCAGCACAGGACCAGTAGGGGGCTTACAGGATGTGGCACTACCGCCTAGGCCACATGGGTGACAAGGGGCTGAGGGAGTTGAGCAGGAGAGGACTCATCTCTGATCTGGAGGATGGTGCTACAGGGGAGATCTGTGAGCCTTGCCAGATGGGAAATAGAGGAAAGTTCAGTTCAACATCAGTACAACCCGCAATGCAGCCCCTCTGGAGTTAGTACACACGAATGTGTGGGGACCAGCCACAGTTTCAGCTAGGAATGGGGCCAGATACTTCATGACCCTGATTGATGATTTCTCAAGAAAACTCTGGATTTACTTCATGAGAGAGAAGTCAGAGGTCTTCACCAAGTTCAAGATCTGGCGAGCTGAGGTGGAGAAGGAGCAGGGGAGGAGTGTGAAGTGTCTGAGGTCAGACAATGGCGGGGAGTACACTAGCAGAGAGTTCCAGGATTACTGTGAGGAGTGTGGGATCAGAAGACACTTCTCAGTTAAGGAGACTCCACAGCAGAATGGGGTGGCCGAGAGGATGAACAGAACACTTTTGAAAAAGGCATGATGCATGAGGCTGCAGGTAGGGCTTTCAAAGGCATTCTGGGTTGACACAGTAGACGCTGCGGGTTACTTGGTCAATCGGTCACCTCACACCAGGTTGGATGGCAGGCTTCCAGAGGAGGTGTGGTCTGAGAGGATAGTTGGGCTGGGCCATCTACGGGTATTTGGGTGCACGGCCTATGTGCACATTGAAGCTGGTGAGTGGAGCAAGCTAGATGCTAGATCATGCAAGATGGTGTTTTTAGGCTATCCATGAGGAGTTAAGGGATACAGACTGTGGGATCCCTTGGAAAAAAAGGTCATCATTAGTTGAGATGTGACTTTTGATGAGGAGTCAGTCCTACGGAGGTGAGCAGGCATGGAGGAGCAGCAGGAGCAGGAGGTCTAGCAGGGCACTACTGGACAGCTTACCTCTTTGATTTTACCTCTTGCAGGTACTACTGGAGGACATGACATTCAGGTGGAGCACCTACCTAAGGTGTCTCCACAAGTGGAGAGGACTCAGACTTGGACCGAGGACTGATATCGATATTTCCCTACACAAGCCCAAAAGGACCATCAGGCACCCGGACCGACATGGCTTCGAGGAGACACTGTCATATGCCCTGGTGACAGTGAATGGAGACCCATATATGTATCAGGAGGCTATTGAGAGCCATGACAGAGAGCGGTGGGTCCAGGCGATGTTTGAGGAGATGCAGTCTCTCCACTAGAACCAGACGTGGCAATTGGTGCAGTTGCCACAGGGGAAGAGGCCTATTGGCTGCAAATGGGTCTACAGTCGTAAGGAAGCGCCTTCAGAGCAGGGAGGTATCAGATTCAAGGTGAGGTTAGTGGCCAAGGGATACTCCCAAAAGGAAGGAATCGACTTCAGCGAGGTCTTCTCTCCCATCATCAGACATACTTCCATTAGAGTGTTGCTGAGCATTGTAGCAGCTCAGGATTTAGAGCTGGAGCAGATGGATGTCAAGACGGCGTTCCTCCATGGGCATTTGGAGGAGAGAATTTACATGGAGCAGCCATCCAGTTTCAGGGATCCAGGATCAGAGGGAAAGGTTTATTTGTTGCAGAAGTCGCTGTACGGGCTGAAGCAGTCGTCGAGGCAATGGTACAAGCGGTTTGACTCCTATGTGCGCAGCATTAGACTTTTCAGGTGCGAGTTTGATCCCTGTGTTTATGTTCAGTCTCTTGAGGATGGTTCTAGGGTGTTCCTACTCTTGTATGTGGATGACATGCTTATAGTATGCAAGAGTAGGAAGGTTGTGCAGGATCTGAAGGCATCCTTATCTCGGGAGTTTGAGATGAAAGATTTGGGCCCTGCAAGGAAGATCCTAGGCATGGAGATTTTCAGAGACCAAGCCCGGAGGGTGCTGCATCTATCTCAGGGGGGCTACATACGAAAGGTCTTAGAGAGATTCAGGATGAAGGGAGCAAAGTCGGTGGAGCTGCCACTTGCCGGTCACTTTAGACTCTCGAAGACCATGGCGCCACAGATTAAGGTGGAGGCTCAAGAGATGGAGACGATCCCTTATGCTTCAGGAGTTGGGAGCTTGATGTATGCGATGGTTTGTTGTAGGCCAGACATCACTTATGTAGTGAGTCAGGTTAGCAGGTTCATGGTGCAGCCTGGCAGGAAGCACTGGAGAGCTCTGAAGTGGATATTCAGATACCTGGCGGGTTCAGTTGGAGTTGGCATCTGCTATGAATAGCAAGGAGGTGCAGTGGGATACTCTGACATGTCCAGGGAGGCTCAGGGGCTGATTGGAGGTTATGTAGATGCAGACTTCGATGGAGATGTGGATATCCGGAGGTCTACGATAGGCTTCTTCTTTAGCCTGTATGGAGGTCCTATTTCTTAAAGATCGAGTCTGCAGCCTATCACGACCCTATCCACTACAGAGGCAGAATACATCGGGCTAACAGAAGCAGCTAAGGAGGCAATTTGGCTGAAGGGTTTGTTGAAAGAGATGGGCCTTACTCAGGAGGCCATTAGAGTGCACTGTGACAGCCAGAGTGCACTTCTACTAGCACAGAACTCAGTCTATCATGCAAGGACAAAGCACATCGACATTCGGTATCATTGGATCAGGGAGCTTGTGGAGGATGGCGAGGTGGAGCTGGTAAAGGTACACACCAAGGAGAACCCAGCTGATGCACTTACGAAGGTACTTCCACATGACAGCATTCAGAGATGTGTTGAGCTGATTCGGCTGATGGACAGAGTGGAGCTGGTTGAGGCCTTGGGACACCAAGGTGGAGATTGTTGTGATCCAGGTGGTGTGCCCAAGGCCCAGGGGACCAAGGCTAAGCCAAGGTCCATCATTCATGAGGGCTTCATGGAGGCTCTAGGGCTAGTTGGGCCCTAGGTTGAAAGGCTATGGGCCTTTCAGATTCTTGAGGTCTAGGTTACGTGGGCCTCAAGGGACCAACTCTTTATGGACCAGGTCTGGACCCAGGATAGGTGAGATTAGGTCGAGTCATGGGTGTACATGGGCTTGGGTTAACCTAATCTCCCATAGAGTTGGTCAAGGGAGTTTTGGGTTTGGGTCACTTGACCCTGTATTTATATATACATGCACTGTATAGGTTTGATTAAGCCAAGGAATATGAAAATCCTTTCTCCCAAGTCTCTCTCTCTCTTCTCCCTATCTCTTCAGCTATTCTCCATGCCCCAGGAGCAAGAAACCCTAGGTTTTCTTGCCGCCAGGTCCATAGAAGGCAGGAAAAGCAGGGGAGGCGCTAGAGTTTTGACCCCCTCCCCCTTTGTGCCGCCAACCATATTGCCTCTCCCTCTCATGCAGCCATCCAAACATTAGGTCTAGGACTTGAAATCTCTTGCTACGAGGTTGGTACAAGTTTCTCTCAGATCTAGAGTTGATCTGAGGTCGTTTGAGGTGCGGGTGAGATCTCCATCAACAGATCTACAGGAAAGGCTGCAGCAGGACAGATCTATAAGGTCTGGTTCTATCTACCTTCTTCTCTATCTAGAATACCCCGATTCAAGATCTATAAATTAAAAGACCTCGGTCCAGGCCTGATTTAGTTGGGTACCAGATCTTGGATTTTTTAGAGATGATCTTAGAGGTTTTCTTCATCTGGAACGAAAGGCTGACGAAGAAGACAGCAACCAGGCTGATTTCGTCAAGGGCCTTCGATTGAGTCCAGAAGTCTCTGGATTTGTTCGTTGCTGGTTCCGCTACACCCAAGGTCCATGGGAGGAGCCGGGATCGTGCTCCAACATATGAGACGTCCAGGGCTCTTGGATGTCTGAACCAAAGGGAGGAAGAGAGGAGGGGGTGGGGGCTATTTGGGAGGCAGAAAGCTTGCTGAAAATCTAATACAAAACTCTTAGGGGAGGCCCTCTTAGATAGAGGAGCAATTGGATTCCCAATCAAAATCAAATCAGCCACTTAATTGAGTCTTAATCACCTTAGGACTCCTTGTATCCCCATACTTTGACCACAATTAAGTGAACCAAGAGGGTGCCAACCCGTCGTAGGGCTCTCTCTCACATGCCAACCAGAAGAGGAAGCATGCCTCTCCCTAGTCTTTCATGTCATCTTCTATGTGGACATGCCCACACTTGATCAAATCAAGTGGCATCCCAACAAAATAAATCAAGGAGTCAATCAGGGCATTGAACCCCAAATATACTTGATCCAAAATCTTAGGCACCCAATATTTGGAGCCCAATGAATCTAATTCATTTAGGTTCATAGTAGGTAATTAACTTAAATTAATTCTTGTAAAATAAATAATTCAAGTTTAAAGAGGAATTGAGTTCAATCTTGTACTAGCAAGGTCATCCTGAACCCAATAGGATTTCTCCTAACCCAATTGAGACTTCATAAGCTCCATTACTTAATCCAGATCAAATCTCTTTGTTGTGTGACCCCATAGGTTTCATTCTATCTGATAGTGAGATATACCATGATCTTTATCATAGTATTATTGAAATCTTTTTCAATGGATCAGAATGATTCCACTCTAACTCAACAAAGATCGTTGATCCTAAATGATCCTAGTGAGCTCTCACAATTCACCAGTGACATCTAGCAATATGTAGTAGCAACCTAATAGAATCGAAAAAAAATCTCAAGGTATAGTTTTCATATGATTTAATCCATCTATCGTGAGTTCTGACTAGATGGCAGGTCATAGATAAATCATTAAACCTCATCATCAATTATATGATAGATTTGATTAGCTCAAGTCCAATTATGATTCTCATGAAATTTTTTTTTTATCAATCACACTAATATGGCCACAGACTCATGAACTTAGCCTCTTAAATCCCATAGGATCACTCTTTTATATTAAGATTGATTGATTCTATCTAGATACACATCTTGCTCCTATAGTGGACCAACTGTCACCGACAAACACTATAAGGACTCAAAGAGGCCATATTTCTGTGTCAGTCAAACTTTAGTTGCCTCACTGTGAGCAATTATACCATTGCAGATCAAAGAATCATTCACACAACTACAGAATCAGATGATTACTGATGATTGAGTAGAAATCTACGTGATCTCTTGTATGGTCATGTTCAGTACTAATTATTCTCTAACAACTATCTGTACTTATCGCTCTATGTTTCTGCACTGCAGACTAGAGACTCATCTATTTTAAAAAAAATAATCTGTGTATTGATCTATCCGAATCGATCACCATCCTCATGATGATACTATGATCTGAAGTAATTTAAAAATTAATTATATATGCCTTTAATGCTCAATACTTTGAGAATATATATCATTAGTATTAATTTCATGAATATTTTAAAGACACATTACACTTGAATAAAAAATAAAATTTATACTTTTATTGATCAAATCAATATTTTAAGTATAAAATTATATCCTAAAATTATTATAATGTATCAGCCATATTGACTTTTAAGACATACATCCAACAGGTGCGCGGTATCTAGAGTCAAATCTGGATCTAGGGCTTGATGTTTGTTATCTCTAAGGAGTTCGGATCACCATGGACTCTTGTAGAGAGGGATCTATCGCTGGTCTCCTTAGGTCCATGCTGGGAAAAGGTGGTCCTTCAACATGGTATCAGAGTGGTACTGGATTTCAACATTATGACCAACATCTTCTAGTATGAAAGTTGATGAAAATGCTGATGCTTTACTTCTATGCTTGTGTAAGATGCTCCAAGTCTGTAATAAAAAGAAGTGAGGGGAATGAGATCTAAGTCCTAGTGAATGGATAACCATCTAACAATGAAAAAATCAAAAAGTTCAACTTTGATACCTATTATAACATATATCTTACACTACTGATATACTTCCCAAACTTTTATATGCTAAATAAGAATAAAATCACATAGTGAATCATTTTGCTGATGAAAATATTGCTGGGCTACTGCCGACTACACCATAGGGCACCACTCCTATGGGAAGTAGATATATAGCAATTGATACTACTGAGCCCTACTGGACATGCTGAATTTATGTTATTTTTCGACTATTTATGGTGCTGCTATTTTTCTGCTATTTGAAATGCTAATGCTGTGGCATACCCTAAAGGTTGATCACTCTTATGGGTAGCCCTTTCAAATGAAAACTCAATAGATTTTCAAATGCTGATAAGCTGATTCAAAAATATTTTCAAACCAAAATGCTATGCTATCCACATTGGTTATACATACAAATATACATTCTTGAATAACATTCAATAAAATATCACTTCCTGTTTCCATGCTTGTATATATCTAGATTAGTTGTAAAATAATAGAAATCTAAATTACTTTGTCAAAATTAATCTCTTTCTTAGCAAAATACCGTAAGGAAAATACCAAAGTTAAATAGGAAAATCTACTCACCTCCTGATAGCTACTACACCACCTTGGTGCTTGACTCACCCAAAGCACCCCTTGGGTCCTCTTCCTCTCCTATAAAATTGACACACATACTTATTAATATAATACTACATGACATGAATATGAGAATGCATGCTTTTCTTTTTATGCTTATTCTTTAGCCCTTCTATCTCTTACTTTTGTTCTATCTTGTTTATCCTGATTTAGGATTAGCTAAATCTCAACATAAACTCAAGAATTTCAACAATTCAATTGTATTTTATTTTCATAATTTATCTCAAGTTCAGCCAATACAAATTCTAACCCATTTGCTAAAATATTTCAAACTGATTTTAGTCAAATTGACAGCAAAAATTCATCCTCCAATTTAAGTTTAAATTCATAATTTGATTTACTGAAATATCAAATCTAATAGTAATTATTCAAGGTTCAATTTAAATCTAGTTTAGGGATTAAAATTCTTACCCCAAGTGGTTAAAACTCTACTGCTATTATTGCAGGCTTCTTTCTTTTCCCACAATCAGTAATTTTTCTTCTTCCAAATTAAAATTACCTTTTCTAGCTGAATTCTCTTTGATTTTTAACTGAAAATACTACCTTCTCTAGCCCTCTCTCTCTCAATTTCTTCTATTTTAACTAAGGAATCAAAATGGCAGCAAAGAGCGACATATGGCTAAAGCTTGGAATACAAATAAATTAAGGAAGCAACTTGCCACTTGTCAAACACATGAAAAATCACTAATTAATGGACATGCCGAGGTGGTGCTAAGAGAATTTTTAGCTCTTTTTTTATATAATAAAGCTTTTGAGTTATTCCTTTAAAAATTCTTTTTAAATTAGAACTCTAAAATATTTGGGACCCACCCAATTTCACTATTTTTTTGCAGCTAAGCTGGCTCATCTAAAACTTGAGTCGGCTCGTCACAACACTACCACCAATATATATATTATTTAAATGTCTTTCAACATATCAACTCATTCTATTTTAAATAGTCACCAATAATTCAACTTCAATGCCACTATTATCAATTCAATCTCTTAACTAGTTTCTCTTTCAAATATCAAACAGATTTATGTTTCACTAATGCTAATAATTTAAGATTCAAATGCTCAAATATATCATGAATGTAATGCGATGATATATATATATATATATATATGAATGAATGCTAAATACGGATGCAAGTTCCTCAGATCACCACATTCTTGATTCGAGATGTCATAGCTCATATATGAGAAGAAAAAATTAACAAACTAGAGAAAGATGGGCTCTTAGGCCTATTGACTACTGAGTCATATCCAGTTTGTGAATTTTGCCTTTAAGAAAAGATGACCAAGCTACCCTTTGTGGGTCAAAGAGAAAGGATCACTAGGATACTAGCTCTGGTGCACATTGATGTGTACGGCCCATTCGATGTGCAGGTCAGAGGAGGTTACCTTTACTTCATCATCTTTAATGATGATTTCTCATGATATAGATATGTATATCTCATAAGGTATAAGCTAAAGCCTTTGAAAAAATCAAAAAATTTAGAAATAAAGTAGAAAAATAAACTAAAAAACTCCTAAAAGTTCTTTGATCAGATCGAGGAGGTGAATATCTTAGTAAAAAATTTTTAAGTTATCTCAAGAAAAATAATATAGTCTCATAATGGACTCCATCTTGAATGCCTCAACTCAACAAGATTTCAGAATGAAGAAATCAAACCTTATTTGATATAGTTTGGTTCATAATGAGCTTCACTAACCTTTTCTTATTTTTTTGGGGACATAGTTTAGCTACCACCAATTATTTATTAAATAGAATTCTCTCTAAAATTGTTTCTACTATATCGCATGATATATGGCATAATAAGAAACTGAGTCTGGATCATCTCAAGATTTGAGAATGTTTGGTCCATGTCAAAAAACTATAGGCGGACAAGTTAGAGGCTAGATCTATGAGAGCTCATTTCACAGGATATCTTAAGGAGTCTTTAGGATATTATTTCTACTTTTCAGAGGATCATAATGTGATTATGATCTGATATGCTATCTTTCTTAAAAAATAGTTCATCCAAGATGGAAGTAGTGTGACGTAGATTGGGCTCAAAGAGAAAGTCTTTGAAGAGCAACGAGTCTCAAAACCTGTAGAATCTACTCAAGCTGAGCCAATAGACACATCTCCTCTTTCATCTCATTATTTTAGTAGGATTTTCCATCCTCCTGAGAGATACTTAGGTATCATCATAGAGGATGGAGAGCAAAATATTTTTCGTCAAAAATGGGGTACATGAAAATGACCCTAAGACCTACAACGAGACAATATTAGACAATGACTCCAAAAAATGATTAGAGGCTATGAAGTCAGAGATTGACTCAATACACTCTAACTAAGTCTGGATCATAGTAGATCCATCAGAAAGTATAGTACATATTAGGTGTAAATGGATCTACAGGAGAAAGATTAGTTCAGAAAGAAAGGTAAAGACATTTAAGGCAAGGCTTGTGGCTAAAGGTTATAGTCAATATGAAGATATTGACTATCAGGACATCTTTTCACTAGTGGCTATGCTGAAGTCCATTCAAACATTACTCGTAATTACAGCATATCATGATTATGAGATATGACAGATGGGTGTGAAAACTATTTTTCTAAATAGATATTTTGAGAAAGATACCTGTATGAAGCAGCCTTTAGGTTTCACTTCCAATGATGGAGATCATAAGGTCTGTATGCTGCAAAGGTCCATATATGGCTTAAGCAAGCATCTTAGAGTTGGAACATCCATTTCAATGATGTGATCAAATCGTTTAATTTCATCAAGAATGAAGAAGAACCTTATGTGTTCTAGAAGATCCATGGGAGTGCCATCACTTTTCTCGTATTGTACGTGGATGACATCCTCCAGATTAAGAATGATATTCTCATATGAATTTTAGTTAAGATGTGGTTGTCTAAGTAATTCTCCATGAAGGACTTTGAGGAAGCATCCTATTTTTTGGGGATAAAGATCTATAGAGACAGATCCAAGAAGATGCTAGGCCTTTCACAAAAGATGTACATTGAGGAGGTGCTAAAGAGGTTCAGCATGAAAAACTTCAAGAGGAAACTTCTGCCCTTCAGGCATGGGATTCATCTCTCTAAGAAGATGTGTCCCAATACATCAGAAGAGATACAATGCATGAGCAAAATCTCTTATGCTTCGGCTATAGAGAACCTCATGTATGCGATGCTATGTACACAACCTACTATAGCTCATGCTGTGAGTGTCACAAGCAGATATCCATCGAATCCAGATAAAGAACACTGGACAGCTGTGAAATGTATCCTTAAGTACTTGAGAAGGACTAAAGATATATTCTTGATCTTTGGAAGAGGAGAGTTGAGGGTGCAAGGATACACAAACTTAGACTTTATGTATGATATTGATGATTGAAAGTCAACATCAGATAGTATTTTCTATGCAACAGCGGTGCTATAAGTTGAAAAAATTCAAGCAACCTATCATCGCAGACTCTACCATGGAAGCTGAGCATATTGCCATATCATAACCTGCTACGGAGATATTCTGATTCAAGAAGTTCATTGCAAAGCTAGGTGTGATACCATCAGATGCCATATGATAAGTATATTAATTAGAATATAGAAGCATTAAATTTTTTATTAATTGATCCATATCATGTAGAATTTGATACTTCTTGTTCTCTTTTACAGAAAATTGAGAGATTGGGCTAATCAAGACTCAAATTGGTCTAGACCCAAAGCAAAATTCATGAACCAAGAGGTTAAAAGCAACCAATTAAAAGGCTAATTAAATAAAAAAATAATCCAATAGCTAAGAAACAATGCTCCACTCAACAGTCCAGATTTATGATGCCACCTTATGAAAACCTAGAGAATGGGTGCTACACCAAGATCCAAGGGATAGGAAGCAAGCTCTTCTTGATCAAAGGCCAAGAATGAAGGTGCCACATCATGAGAAGCCCTAACGCCCCTCTCCCCTCTTTATTTCTAATGCACATCCTTCTCATCATTCATGCCCCAACAAACTTGCGCCTCCTCCTTTTATCTCTTCATGCCAACTAACGCCCCTCCTTTCAAGATGAAATCCAATGCTCCAAACACTTCTCACCTCGCATCCTTATCTCCTTAACACCCGAACTCCTCTCTTGTTTTAGTGGATGCCAACTAGCCACTTAAGAAACTAATGCCCCAACTCTTTTTCATGCACAAATCCTTCACGTGCCATCTCTTCTTAGCACCCTCTTCCTTTCATATCCAACGGCCCTTGCTCTTCATAATAAATTCCAACCCTCCATCCTTAAGAGCCTTCACATAGCTACTTACAAAACCCTAGCCATCCATCCTTGTTATCATTAATCCCACATTGCCTACTCAAATAAATTTCACGCCTCCTAGTATCTATAAATAAGTCCCAATGCCTCAACCTAGAATTCAATGATCCAAGCATTCAATCTTCAATCCCTCTTCCACCTTTTCATAGCCTCTACTTTAGCAATTCAGCAAGAAGGAGAATGAAAGAAGCAATGGCGAGCAGAATCAACATCATGCGCAGCTAGAAGCTCAAATCTTCGGAGGAGTAAAATAAGTCTTTAAATTTTAGTCTTATATTTTGTCTTGAATATTTTTTTCTTGCATTTATCTTTGATAAAATTAGAAAAACTTATAAGATTTTTTTTTTGGATCAATAAATATTAGATTTTCTTTCAAGTTATTATGCTTCATGTTTATGTAATTAATCTTTGAATAGCTAATAAATTCGTAGGGATAGATCGTGATCGAAAGATACGATCCGTGCTCAAATAAAATAAGCTATCTTAAGGATTCACTTATAGATCTCTTTTTTCTATTTGCTTTAAGATTTTTTTTTAATGATTCAAGTTTGAATAATTTATACTCTAGGGAGATGAATCGTGATTGGGAGATATGATCTATACTCGAGTGAGATAAGTTATGCTCAAACCTGATCATAGAACAACTTAATTAATTATTGTGATTTCTTCAAAAAAAAATTTCAAGACTGTAATTAAAGATGAAATCAAATTGAAACTTTCACTATCATATATTTTGCTCAAATTTTATTTCTTAACTAACTAATTCTTTAACCATCAATATCTTCCAAGATACAAACTTTTCATAAAAGCTTCCATACTTTTCTTAATTTTTGTTTTGTTAAATCAACTTATCCTTTTGATCTCTGTGGACTCAACACCTGACTCACGCTATTCTACTCTATACTTTAATCAAAAATTATTTTTATCTTTAATTGCTTGGGACACGTGATCAAATTTTGGTGTCATTGCCGAAGGTCACTAGCATGGTTGTTTCAACATAATAAAAAATCAAAAAAAATCTCATAATATATATAGTGACATTAGAAAAAAAAATTCTTTTTCTTGGACATCATATTTGTTGCATTGCATTTTTATAATCAATCTTAAGGGCATAAACTCTAAAACAAGATAATATGATGATTTCATCACCTTTTCTTGGCCCAAAAATAAGTTTTTTTCATCTTGCATAGCGCTAACCCTAATAAAATTAATTAGATGTCAGCCCTAAGAAACTCAAGCTCAATAGGACAAGGGTACCAAAAGGTTAGATTGGGTTTGATTTTTATTAATCTATTGATGACTAAGGAAAGTGCTTCAGGGATACATATCTCGAAGAAAGGTGGTTACTTAATTAGGTCCATTACGAAATTACAGAATGTCTTCCATCAATTTTATACTTACTTGGCCAATTTGGTTGGTTGATTTTGAACTTGAAGTTTCTGAAGGTGACCTTGAAATAGCTAGGAGCTGTCTAGGTCTAGATTATCCCAGTTAGAATTTACTTTTGTGTGAAACTTATTTGCAATTAAGAAAAAAAAATAAAAAAAATATTCTTCTCATCTATCTCTTAGATATAAGATTCTGTAGGTCCTTATTTTTAAAATTCTCTTTCCTTTTTTTCCTACTAACAAATTAAAAATTACAAAAATAATTAAAAAATCCCAACTTCTTTCTTGGACAAGGACATCTGGATGATTGGTCACAATAAGTTCAGTAATCTCTAGAGTGACTATAAGCGAAATCGATCAACCACAAGTCCTTAAGAACCTATGTTATTCGATTGGCTCTGTCCAACCATCATGTATTAGGTTGCTTTAGCCTACTGCCAACTTTAAAATAAAACCCCAAGTAATCAATATGCTTTTTAAATTCATCGAAATTGAGGATGCATACATCTTTATGAGAGAATTTGAAGAAGTTTATGCCACTATGAAACTCCACTAGCTCACTGAAGATGTTGTTAAGTTGAGACTCATAAACTTTGCCCCAAAAGATAATGCCAAGAAATGATTATATAGTTAACCAATCAATCATGATATGAGATAATTTTGTTAAAGTCTTCCTGAAGAAATTTTTTGCACACCATAAAACTGTCAAATTTAGGAATGAAATTAATCATTTTTACCAACTGAATGGGAAATCCTTCTGAAAGTGCTTTGACCATTTTAAGAATCTATTGAGTCAATGACCACACCATAGAATAAAAATATAGAGGTTATATCAGATTATTTATGAAGGGCTAGACTCAAACTCTAGGATCATGTTAGAATCTATGTGCTAGAGCCAATTCATGCACAAAGAGCCAAATGAGGCTTGGCAGTTCTTAGAAGATTTAGCTGAGAAAAATCTACAATGGGAGACAACTAGGAAATCTAATAGATCCACACCACAAAGAGGTGGAATGCATCAAGTGCAAACGTCCCTAGCTATGAAAGCAAAAATTGCAACCCTGATCCATAGGACAGAGGCATTAAAACTACAAGGACATGCCCAAGTGAACCAAGCGCCCACACCTATGCGTAAAGGATGCAGTGAACCAGGTCATGTATTTGAAGAATGTCCTTCTCTGATAAACCAGACTGAGAATGCTTATGCATAGATAAACATAGCTTATCATAGACCTATGAATGACCCCTATGCACCAATCTATAACGTAGGGTGAAGGAATCATCCAAACTTTTTCTGATCACAAGGCACTAACTCAGGCAGTCCTATCTTTAATCAGCCCAATCTAAGGCCCAACCAAATACTAAACAACCCATCTGATTTTAGCAATGAAAAGAGGCTCAACACATTAGAGAAGAATCTAGAAGTCTTGGTGAAATCGGCTTCTGATATCTCCACCACCTTAAATAGCTTCACGCAAACCATGGGCCAACTCCTAACAGTGAACACCCAAGCCATCGCCCATCTGGAAATGCAATTGGGCCAGTTAGCCAATACCCTTAGTGAAAGAGCAAAGGGTAGACTACCAAGCCAACTCGAAGCCAATCCTAAAACCCAAAATGGTCCACTACTCCAACATGAAAATCATACTAATCAAGTGATGAATGCAATCCACACATTAAGGTTGGAGAAACAAGTGGACAATAAAGTGGGTGTACCTAAAAATCATGAAGACTTACCTTCTGAATCACTTCCTGAACAACCCACCGATCAGAACCAATCTAAAGAACCTGAGTCATCAAAACCTGATGAATCACCTAACACCCTTGTAGGGCCAACCAATCCTATAGCTTCTTTTCTAAAAAGACCTAGGTCCACTGGACACTCAACCCATTTAGATCAAATCTTAGAGATTTTTTAAAAAGTCAAAGTGAACATCCCTTTACTAGACATGATCTAGCAAGTTCCAACCTATGCTAAATTTCTTAAGGATCTGTGCATGAAGAAAAAAAAATCACCAATGTACCCAAAAAAACCTTTTTGGCTGCTAGTGTGAGCTCGTACCTGTCGAGTCATATACCAGTCAAATATAAAGATCCAGGATCTCCTACAATCTTATATGTCTTGGGAGAGACCATAATCAATAAGGCATTATTGGACTTAGGGGTTAGCATGAATATTCTGCCTTATTCAGTATATGAACAATTAGGGTTGGGGGAACTGAAGCCAACAAGAATCACCCTGTAGTTAGCGGATCGATCCATTAAAATTCCCAAAGAGATAGTGGAGGATGTATTGATCAAAGTTGGTGAATTTATCTATCCCATAAATTTCATGATCCTAGAGACAGAACCAGATCTAAATCTCATTCCGGTCATCTTAGGTAGATCATTTTTAGCTATCGTCAATACTGTAATCAATTGCCATAATGGGCTCCTGAAGCTCTCTTTTGGAAACATAACCATTGAGCTCAATATATTCAATCTAAAAAAGAAATAAAACCAAAATGTTAATGTGAATTGGGTCCGAGATGATATTTATGAACCAATTAACATCAGCAATGAAGATGTCAACTTGAAACTCAAAGTTTAATCCGGTTGAAGACTATAAACTTAGTACTTTCTGAGAGGCAACCTAGCTCCTACTTTTTGATTCATGTCTTTTGCATTTTATTTAGGTTAATCAAGTCTTATTTAGTATCTTTTGTAGGGATTCTACTCCATCGGGGACAATGTCGGCTAAGTTGGGAGGGGGGAGCTAAATAAAAAAACTTCATCTTTAGGTTCCTTTGTTTCCATACACCCTATGATGTTTCAATTTATTTTTTTTTAGTTTAATATGATAATAAGATTATCAGGAGCTATCCTCTTCCTTCATGTTCTTATACTTGTCATGCTTCGAACTTGAGCTAAATCATACATTTTGATAAGTAATTGATGTACTGTTTAGATAGTTTTGGAAATAGTGAGGGGTCACATATTAATAGAATCTAATAAAAGGGTCAAGTCAAAACTAAATCAATTTTTGAATAACTCTAACCCTCCCTATTAATATCAAAGAAGAATCTACTTCTTGGGTGTGTACGAATATAATATATGAATATATGCAAGTTTAATTTTCCTATTCAAAAATAAAAAGAAAATACTTTAAGTATTTCTTCACCTAGTAACCGCGTCTCTTTGCCTAAGTAAGCATTGAGTGTTTGCGTCAAATAGTAGAAAATGTGAAGAAGCCTGCTATATAGCCAAGTTTTAATCTGAAGTCTATTTAATTTATGCGAGTAAGTCTGAGGGGTGTTCTACACTTAATGCCCTAAAGCTAACTAGTTTGGGAGTTATTGATTGAAATGTCTCTATAAGGGTCAGATTGAAAGCTTAAGGGATTAAGACATTGCACTGACTGTATAAAAAAATAATAATAATAAATAAAATAAAATAAAAAAAATAGATTTGCATGAAGATAATACCTCAGTACATCTTAGAGTTAGATAATTTAGAGATAAAAATAGAAAGTTGGTAAAAATGGTATCTTTGAAAAATGATGGGTTCTTTACTGAATCATTTTACTGGACAATATTAATATCCTAATGACATATTTCATTAACTCTTTGTTGGGATATCCTTTGCTTACAAAAAATCTGAAATAACTTTCTTTAAGTTTAAGCAAGTATGTATATGACATTGATAGTAGTGGGTAGTGAAGAAAAAATGGGTAGTTCAAAGCATGTATTTTTAAAATTTTATAGTAGAATAATAAAAGATTAAATATTTTAATCTTCTAAATATATCTTAGATCAGATCTAAACTACCATTAAGGATCTATGATATAAAAAATTTACATATTAAATCTGAAATAAAATAGAAAACTGTATCGATCACATCGATGTCCTGAATTTGATCTAATCTTTAGATTATATCGGTAGAGTTTAGAACTCATTATCTTTTCATGGATTGATGATCTCTACTGCTGGTAAGCATGGTATAAAATTTTTACTAATGTTGAGCAGCTGCACAAGCATCTGACCTCTACGGATGGTCCACACGAAGCCCCTCAGACTGATCAGTCCTCCATGGGAGTACAAGCTCGTGCAGTCGGCTTCTGATGGCAGATCTGACTTGATCTCCTTCTTCGATCAATTTAAACATTTTTGATATCAAAGATAGATCAGAGAAGGATTCTGGATGGGAGAGAAAATTTAGATAAAGACTCTCTTCTCTTTGATTTCTTTCCTCACCCAAAAATCTAGAATAGTTCTAGGTCTCTCACCCAAGAGGAGAATGGTCTCCTCTTTTGTTCACACCAAGGAAGAAAGGAAACCCACCCAATCCTCATATCCCAAAGAAGTGTCTTTGACATTCTTTCTCTTTGGTATCTCATGGTGAAGAGCTCTCTTCTTTTGGCACACAAAATTATGGTCTTTTTATGGTTGTCGCACAAATCAGATAAAACAGGATAAGGGCTGGAGTATATTGCAATTTAAACTCTTTTGAATTTCAATTTGACTCCAATATTTTCTCACCCTTATCTAACTTAAAGAAAGACTTTTTAAAAAAAAAATAGATATGAAAATCGATTAGGAAGACCTCCTTTTCTCATACACAATAGATCCCTTCAAAAGCAGCCAATGTGTGGAAGGATATGGATAAGGATTTAAGTTGAAATTCAAACTAATTTGAATTCAAATCAAAACCAACCAATTCCTATCCTTAATGAGCGATAAAAAAAAATTATTTTTTAATTTTCTCATATACAAACTGATTTTATGTGGTGAGAAAAAGTATGAGATAATTTAGGTGGCGCAAGGGACAGAGTCTTACGCATTTAGGACTTTAGGGTTTAACCAATTGTATTTCTTTCAAATCCAATCCAATTAGATCCAAATAAAATATGATGAACTTAATCTAATTAAGCTCTTATAATCTCAATTAAATTTGATCAAATTAATAAATTAATTGAGCCATAGATCCGATCAAATCAGGATCATTTCTCCCTTACCACTTAGGTCATCTCATAACCTAATCAGACTTGACCTGATTGAATCAAATTCAATCAGACTTGATCCAGAGTTTAATGCTCAATCAAATTGAGCTAATTACTGATCTAATCACTAATTAATCTTTCATTAAAGATAGAGTTCAAGTCTAGTGGCACTCTTCAGTAGAGTCTCCGTCCAGTGGGACTCTTCAGCAGAGTCCCCGTCAAGTGGGACTCTTCACCAGAGTCTCCATTGACTGGGACCCTTCAGATTAGCCATGTAATTGAAGAAAAATTTTTAATGTATGTGATCCCATAGATTCAAAATTAAGTCGGTAGTACAAAAACTGATTCCTGTACCAATTGGAGTAACCATCTAGCAAGGGTACCCGACGTCCGGATAGGTCGAAAGTATGCTAAGCAACACTCAAGAACCTATTTGAATATAGTTACCATATAATTCATCCCTTTGATCCAAATGCTCAAAGTGACCTAGGGTTTAACTACCAACCCTGATATGGTCATCCACATTGTATTTTAATTTTCAAAATTCATCACATGGATTAGTCCAGCCAAGATTTTACTGAATTGAAATACACTGATACATTAACTCCTACTTATTCGGAGGGGTCAATTCCATCTTGACTCACACACTGACTTCATAAGTACTTAACTATACCCAAAAATTTTTCATCGTAGAATTAAAAATTTAAGTAGTCCGGCACCAAAGCATAGTGAGTTACTTGCAAGTCACTGTGGTGACTCTTAATAGTAAAGTACTCCGAAGTTGGTCACGTTCAGTGAAATATACTCCTATATTTCACCTGCATGCCATACCAACGTCTTCATGCTTCCTGGTTAAGAGGACAACCAACCTATATGGCACACAATGACCTACACTTGATGTGTCTATCATCCTAGTAATAGCATATCATTTGATCGTAAATTCATTTAAGGACTAAACGATATATCCTCCTATATCGAATAAAATAGTCTTAAGGACTTCATCACATAACAGGAGTTCAAAATGAGATGTACATAATGATGAAAAAATCAAATAATATTTATTAATTTAATAATTTATATACAATTACAATGATAAGCATAACCGTCAACAGACTGATGATTAGCTTTGGGATACAATTCCCAACAACTCCCACTTGGACTAAAGCCAATCGGTGTAGTATCGTATACCAATCTTTGATTTGTAGTCTTTGAACTTCTTGACGTTGAGGGCTTTAGTAAATGGATCGGTCAGGTTCTCCTTTCGTTGATCTTCTAAAGCTTGACGTCATCTCGATCCATGATCTCTCGAACCAGATGATAGCGATGCAAAATGTGCTTGGTATGTTGATGTGACTTCGGTTCCTTCACTTGAGCAATGGCACCAGTACTATCGCAGTACAACAAGATGGGGCCATCAAGGAAGGATGCCACTCCTAGCTCGTTAATGAACTTTCATAGCCACACAGCTTCCTTTGCAGTATCAGATGCCGCGATATGTTCCGCCTCACAAGTAGAGTCGGCCACAGTGTGCTGTTGAAACTTTTTCAGTACATTGCTCCACCATTCAGGGTATAAATATATTTTGACATGCTCTTGCTGTCATCATGATCTGACTAAAAATTGAAGTCTGTAAATCTTATAAGTTTTATGTCAGATTCTCCATAGATAAGCCACTGATCCTTAGTATTTCTCAAATACTTAAGGATGGTCTTTTGCGACCTTCCTATGATTCTCACTTGGATCGGACTAGTATCTGCTCACTACTCCTAATGAGTATGCTACATCCGGTCATGTACATGTCATGGTGTACATAATAGATCCCACTGTCGAAGCATATGAAATTCTACTTATACGCTCTCTCTCTTGAGGAGTTGTCGGACAATCACTCTTCGAGAGAGAAATTCTTTGGTCTATCGAAAGATAGCTTTCTTGGAATTCTCCATGCTGAACTTTTTTAGCACAGTATCAATGTACATCGACTGGGATAATCCAAGCAACCTTTTAGATCTATCTCTATAGATCTTCATCTCAAGGATGAAGGATGCTTCTCTCAAGTTTTTCATGGAGAACTGTGATGACAACTAAACTTTTATTCCCTGTAATTCAGGGATGTCATTTCTGATTAAGAGAATATCATCGACAAACAAAATAAGAAATACTACTATAGAGTTATTAACCCATTTGTATATGCAGGGTTCCTCTCCATTCTTCATGAAGCCATACATTCTGATCACTTTATCAAAATACATGTTCCAACTTCGAGATGCCTGCTTAAGTTCATAGATGGACCTTTAAAGCTTGCACACCTTAGACTCATCTGTGGATATGAAATCTTCAGGTTGTATCATATACACCTCTTCTTCTAGCTTTCTATTTAGGAAGGCTGTCTTCATATTCATTTGCCAGATTTCATAGTCTAAATGTGCTGCTATCATAAGCATAATCTGAATAGACTTGAGCATTGCCACAGTTGAAAATATCTCATCATAGTCAATACCATAACGCTGACAGTAACCCTTGACAACCAAACCAGCTTTATAAGTCTCCACCTTTCCATTTGCTTCCTTTTTCTTTTTGAAGATCCACTTACACCCTATGGGTTTTATCCCTTCAGGTGGGTCAATCAATATCCATACATTATTGATTTTCATGGACTCCATTTCAGATTTCATGGCTTTTAGCCACTTATCAAAGTCAGACCTCTGTATCGCATCCATATAGATGATCAGATCCTCATTATTCTCATCGAGTTCAACTGGATCCCCATCCCAGACTAAGAAATCATAGTATTTATCCAGTTGACGCAATGCTCTACTGGATCTCCTTAAAGATGTTTCTATAATAGGTTCCAAATTTGATCTAATCAAGTTCGAGTCTATGGGTTTACTAGATTGTGTCGGTTCTTCTACCAATCAAACTTCATCAAGTTCAATCTTTGAGGTATTAGTTCCTTCACCAAGAAACTCGTTTTCTAAAAAGATAGCCCTATTGCTAATGAACACCTTCTATTCATCAGCAAAGTAGAAGTAATATCTCTTGGTCTCTTTTGGGTACCCTTTAAATAAATATTTATCAGATTTAGATCCAAGATTGTCAGTTTTCAATCATTTGATATAAACTGGACATCCCCAAACCCTCAAATGAGAGAGTGCTAGCTTATGCCCTATCTACATCTCATATGATGTTTACTTATAGACTTATTCGAAATTTTATTTAAAATATAATAAGTCGACTCGAGTGCGTATCTCTAAAAAAAAATCGACAGACTTGCAAAGCCCATCATGGACTGAACCATATCTAATAGGGTTCGATTCCTCCTTTTCGATACACCATTATTCTATGGTGTTCCAGGAGGCGTCCATGGTGAGAGAATCTCATTCTCTTCTAAGTATGTCAGAAACTCACTGGAGAGGTATTCTCCTCCTCGATCGGATCGAAAAGTTTTAATACTCTTTCTAGTTTATTTTTTTACTTTATTATGGAATCGTTTGAACATTTCAAATGATTCTGACTTATGTGTCATTAAGTAGATGTGCCCATACCTCGATAGGCCATCTGTAAATATAATAAAATAATAATATCCATCTCTAGCACTAGTGTTTATCAATCCACATACATCAATATGTATCAGACTTAGAACTTCATTGGCTCGCTCACCTTTTTCAATAAAAGATGATTTGATCATTCTTTCAAGAAGATAGGACTTACAGGATGAAAATGATTCACAATTACTGACTTCGAAGATTTCTTCTAGTGTCAACCTGTTTATTCTGTTCTTGTTAACATGACTTAACCTACAATGCCAAAGGTAGATATCGGAGACATCACTAATTCTAGGATGTTTGTTAGATGTGTACATTACACTAACAGGTTATGATAATATGTAAATATCATTGTTCAGTTGTTCATTCATCACATTAACATCATTCATAATGATATTAAAATTATTTTTTTTATTAAAATTTTATAACCATACATAGCCAAAAGGCCTACAGAAATAATATTCAATAAAAAAGATGGACAAAAGTGACATTCACTTAGAACAATTACATTAGACTTGAATATAAACTTAATAGTCCCTAATGCTAAAACTGAAATTGGTCTTCCATCTCCAACATTAAGGAACCTTTCACCTTCTTCAAATCTCCTACTGACCTGCAGGCCCTACAACGAATTATAAATATTAAAAGAGCTTTCGGTTCTAATATCCAGGTAGTAGAATCATAAATTAAAAAATTATAAGATGTTATCATATAATTACCTTGTCCAGCAACAACTTCCTTCTTTCTCGGTCTGTTCAAATCCTGGAAGGCAATGTATTGAGGACAATTTATTTTCCAATGCCCCTGCTTCTTGTAGTAGAAGCATTCTGTCTGACTTTGATCGGACTTGGATTTCTTGGTCTGACTGTGTTTGGGTGTCCCAGCACTTTACTCCCTTTTCTTGTTCTTCTTGTTTATCTTTCCTTTCTTAAAGGATCGACGTCTAGAAGAAGACCCTCTCACAACATTCACCAACTCCTTTTGGAGCTGGTGATCCTTCTCAAAGTTTTGCAATAACCCCAGCAAACTGTGGTAGTTAACTGCAGGCTTTGTCATTTGAAAATAAGTAAGAAAAGAGAGATAGGACTTGGATAGAGAGTTCAGAATAGCATCTTTCCCTAAGTGCTCATGTAGGAGAAAGTCAAGCTTGTTTAGGTGCTCAATCATCTCGATCATGTACAATATATGATCAGTGATTGATGCTCCTTCCCTTATTCAAGCGTTGAAGATGGCATAATTAGTTTTGTGTCTCTCAACATCGTCGGGTGTGACAAAGGACTCATTCAACATTTACAACATATCCTGTGGCTGAGCATTCTCAAAATGATGGCTAAACTCATCATTCATCGCCATCAGTATAATACAATGAACCATAATTCGATCGTTGAGCCACTTCTGATAAGTGTCTCTAATCATGCTACGTACATTTGGAGCTGGCTCCTCAGATGCCAGATCTATCAATACATACAAGATCCGTTCGTGCTCCAGAACTATTTTGAGCTTTCGATACCAGCTATCAAAATTTGGTCCCATCAATTTATCACTATCTAATAGTGATCGGAGTGACAAGATGGTAGCCATAACTACAAAAGAAAAATTAGAACCTAATTAGTATATGAATTGATTAAGCCTAAAGATATAGATTTTAGTCTAAAAATTCTCTCACTATTTTATTCGAATTGATAGCCTCTACCTTCAACTCGAAGAATTATACTAATTCTTTAGTGGGTACTAGAATCTACATGGACTGCACATGGGCCCAAGTGTGGCTCGGCCAACCCTTATGTACCCACGGATAGATTCTTAAATAATTATTTTATCAAATAATTTTTAGTATTCAATTTTGCCCCAGACACCTCTTCAGCAGGTATGTGGCACCTCCATTAAAGGTTCTGGTTAGGTCCAACCATTAACATGTTAGAATTTAGTATATCTAATAAATGAGTGACCAGATCTGAGTGTGGCTCAACTAATCTAACCATCATCAGAAAAATACAACTAAAATAATATATTATGAATGATAATTCCGACAGTCAGATGAGCACCAGGTATGTGGCACCTCCAATGATCATCTAAACCATTAAACTCATTATCACCCAACTTAATGGGGGGCTATGATCTAGTTATTTCCATAATTATTTTATTTTAGGGACTTAATAATTTTAGAAAATTTAATTAATTAAATTGAGAGATGAGATGAGATGAAATTTGATCAGTTAATCTTAATCCTCCCACTGACTTCACCAAGTCAGATTTAAGAAGATCAGACATAAGCTTGTCCAGCCAATCAGTCATGAATTCTCCTACTGGCTTCACCAAGTCATAAAGAAGAATCAAGACAAGTTGAACTAGGGACACCTAAATCAGTCATACTAATTTTCTAGTTAGCATGGGTCAACTCCAATCATTAAGTGATCTAATCAAAACATGATTCACCATGTTGGCCAGATAAGTGAGATCGATGGGAGGGATATGCCATTAACTCGATATAGACTCAATCTATGCGAGTAGCTCTCAATTAATGACCATCGATCAAAGCTGTCATACTTACTTTAGACACCAATTGGTTAGTCATTTTTAATTTGATCAACTTATAGATTTGGATTCGACAACAGAGCTACGATCAAAGTCCATATTGGTCTAATCAAAGATATGAACTTGACCAACTATAACTATTGAAATTGATCAAGAGAAGAAATTGACCCAATCAGAATTAATTTTTAATTAGATTTGATCAATTACTAACATGGTCCATTATCAATGATTTCTAATTCTAGGTCTAACCCAATTAAATAGACTTGACTCGAGCTAACCCATTAATCCATGAGTTATGAAATTAATGCTTTAGATCTTTGATTCTCAAATCTAGATCGCTTAATTCTCAATTAAGTTTTGGACTGATATGGATTCGAATTTGGTATTTGAAAATAGTTTTCAATTTCATAAAATATTTTTACAATCAATCATCTAATGATCAAAACTTTAATTTTAGATCTAATATACATTATTTCAGATCTAATATAAAATTTTAAAATTTCTTTCATTGTTCATCATTATGGAAAAGGCCGTGCAGGACCCCTACATGCCATAGGAGATCCAATCGAATGGGTAAATAGGATAGTGAAATCCTGATTTCTCCTATGACCGGACGGCTATGAAGATCTATCCAATCAGATTACTATACTACTCAGATTCAAAATTAACTATTTAGATCTAATCTAAATAATTAAAATTAGATTATATATAAAAAATTCATGTCATAAGAAACCTTACTCTGATACCATATGAAGGAAAAACGGATAGTTCAAAGTATGTATTTTTAAAATTTTACAGTATAATAATAAAAGATTAAATATTTTAATCTTCTAAACATACCTTAGATCAGATCTAAACTACCATTAAGGATCTATAACATAAAAAAATTATATATAAAATCTAAAATAAAATAGAAAACTGTATCAATCACATCGATGTCCTGAATTTGATCTAACCTTTAGATTATGTCGGTAGAGTTCAGAACTCATCATCTTTTCATGGATTGATGATTTCTGCTACTGGTAAGTATGGTATGAAGTTCTCATGAATGTCAAGCAGTCGCACAAGTATCCAGTCACTACGGATGGTCCACATGAAGCCTCTCAGACCGATCAGCCCTCTGCAGGAGTGCTAGCTCGCACAGTCGGCTTCTGATGGTAGATCTGACTTGATCTTCTTCTTTGATCATCTCGAACCTTTTCGATGTCGAAAATGGATCAGAGAAGGATGCTGGATGGGAGAAAATTTAGTTGAAGACTCTCTTTTTTTTGATTTTTCTCTCACCCAAAAATCTAGAATAGTTCTAGGTCTCTCACCCAAGAGGAGAACGGTCTCCTCTTTTGTTCACGCCAAGGAGGAATGGAAACCCACCCAATCCTCACATCCCAAAGAAGTGTCTTTGACCCTCTTTCTCTCTGGTATCTCATGGTGAAGAGCTCTCTTCTTTTAGCACACAAAATTATGGCCTTTTTATGGTTGTCGTACAAACCAGATAAAACAGGATAAGGACTGGAGTTTGTTGCAATTCAAACTCTTTTGAATTTCAATTTGACTCTAACTTTTTCTCACCCTTATCTAACTTAAAGAGAGACTTACCAAAGAAAATTGGATACAAAAATCAGTTGGAAAGATCTTCTTTTCTCATATACAATAGATCCCTTCAAAAGCAACCAACGTGTGGAAGGATATGGATAAGGTTTTAAGTTGAAATTCAAACTAAATTGAATTCAACTCAAAACCAACCAATCCCCTCCAAATATTTTCATAAGCCCTGCAAGTCATCCTTTGAATATGAAATATTTTTTTTTCTTTTACTTGAAGATGAGTAAAGTTCAAGTTGGGAGGATGTGATAAGTATATTAATTAGGACATAAAAGTATTAAATCCTTTATTAATTGATCCATATTGTGTAGAATTTGATACTTCTTATCCTCTTTTATAGAAAATTGAGAGATTGAGTTAATCAAGACTCAAATTGATCTAGACCCAATACAAAATTTCAGAATCAAGAGGTTAAGAGCAACCAATTGAAGGGCTAATCAAATAAAGAAATAATCCAATGGCTAAGAAGCAATGCTCTGCTCAATGGTCAAGATTTATGATGCCACCTCATGAAAACCTTAGAGAATGGGTGCTACACCAAGATCCAAGAGATAGAAAGCAAGCTCCTCTTGATCAAAGGCCAAGAATGAAGGTTCCATATCATGAGAAGCCCTAACACCCCTCTCCCCTCGTTATTTTTAGTGCACATCTTTCTCATCATTCATGCCCCAACAAACTTGCACCTCCTTTTATCTCTTCATGCCAATTAATGCCCCTCTTTCTTTCAAGATGAAATCCAACACTCCAAACACTTCTCACCTAGCATCCTTATCTCCTTAATGCCCTAACTTCTCTCTTGTTTTAGCGCATGCCAACTAGCCACTTAAGAAACCAACGCCCCAACTCTTTTTCGTGCACAAATCCTTCATGCGCCATCTCTTCTTAGCACCCTCTTCCTTTCATATCCAATGGCTCTTGCTCTTCATAATAAATCCCAACCCTCCATCTTTAAGAGCCCTCACATAGCTACTTACAAAACCCTAGCTATCCATCCTTGTTACCATTAATCCCACATTGCCTACTCAAATAAATTTCATGCCTCCTAGCACCTATAAACAAGTCCTAATGCCTCAACCTAGAATTCAATCATCCAAGCATTCAATCTCCAATCCCTCTTCCACCTTTTCATAGCCTCTACTTTAGCAATTCAGCAAGAAAGAGGATAAAGGAAGCGATGGTGAGCAGAATCAACATTATGTGCGGCTAGAAGCTCAAGTCTTTGAGAGAGTAGAATAATTTTTTAAATTTTAATCTTATATTTTATCTTGAATATTTTTTTTTTGTATTTATCTTTGATGCAATTAAAAAAATTTGTAAGATATTTTTTTTTATCAATAAATATTATGTTTTCTTTCAAGTTATTATGCTTCATATTTATGTAGTTAATCTTTGAATAGCATATAGTTCATAGGGATAGATCGTGTTCGGAAGATACGATCCATGCTCAAGCAAAATAAACTATCTTAAAGATTCACTCATAGATCTCTTTTTTCTATTTGCTTTAAGATTTTTTTTTATAATTCAAGTTTGAATAATTTATCCTCTAGGGAGATGGATCATGATCGAGAGATATGATCCGTACTCGAGTGAGATAAGTTATACTCAAACCTGATCATAGAATAACTTAATTAATTATTACGATTACTTCAAAAGAAAATACCAAGACTATAAGTAAAGATGGAATCGAAACCTTGAAACTTTCACTATCATATATTTTGCTCAAATTTTATTTCTTAACTAATTAATTCTTTAACCATCAATATCTTTCAAGATACAAACTTTTCATAAAAGCTTCCATACTTCCCTTAACTTCTGTTTTGTTGAACTAACTCAATCTTTTGATCCTTGTGAACTCGACACCTGACTCATGCTATTCTACTCCATAATTGAATCAAAATTTATTTTTATCTTTGATTGCTTGCAACACGTGATCATCATACCACTCTATTATGACAATAATGGTGCCATAGCCTTAGCTAAGGAGCTGAAGTCTCACAAGAAGTCCAAGCATATAGAGTGATAATTTTATCTCATTCTCAATTATCTCGAAAAAAAGTACATTGAGGTACAGAGAGTAGACATCACGGACAACATGGTAGACCTACTGACTAAACAGTTAAGCCAGCAAAAGACTGAAGTCCACTTTAAGAAGATGGGATATAGATTTGTGACCAATTAGCTTTAGTGTAAGTAGAAGATTGTTAGATATATATCTTAGAAGCCACGTAGGTTGACACATATAAACTTTTTAAGGACATAATTTGTATTTTTTGACTTATTAATAAAATAAAATTAGATTATTTTTTATTCATATTTTTGTGTCCATGAATCATCTAAGGGATTAATAAGATGATGACACATATTTTTAAGAATTAGAATTTGAGACATATGTCATTGGTGATTAATTCTTGAATTGCTCTCGATCGAAGGATCATCATAGGGATAGTGATTGATCTACTAAGATTGGTACACAGATCGCTTCTCTTTAGATAGATGAGTCTCGAGTCTATACTATAGAGATACTGGAGCGAGAGCACAGATAGTTATTAAAAATAAGGATATTGAGTATGACCAATACGAGAAGTTAGTTGGATGGCTACTCATTTATCAGTGACTTACTCGATACTATAGTAGTGTGACTAATCCTTAGACCTAAAGTTTCTCAACTGTTTACAATGAGACTATTATAGTTTGACTATACATAAACTTAGTCCCCAGCCATATTGGTCCTCATAGTGTATGTTCACTATAGCAGGTTCATTGTAAGAATAAGATATGCACCTAGATGGAATCTATCATCCTTGATAGACAAGAAAGATGGTCTTATATAATTTATAAGACTGAGTTTAATTAGAAGATCTTGATCAAGATAGTATTAATAATGGAAAAGAATTTTTACATACTTCACATCAGAAACTTGAGTAAATCCTATATATGACAAATGTTGTGGTTTGATGAGTAATCTATAACCTCCATCTTATCGAGATCCTAATAAAAGAACATTATTATATGGTAACTATACCTAGAGGTTCACTTTTTGTTATGCTGGATTATCACTACATACTATTAGGTGTCACTGGTAGATTATGAGATCTATAAATATTATCTTAATGATTGGCAATTCTCATTAAAAAAAATTAAAGCTATTCCAATGATGTTGCGATGGAGATCGCAACATATCTTACTACCAGACAGAATAGAACCTATGGATCACATACAATAGGAGATTGAGACTGATCAGATGGTTGGATGATGATTAAAGAATCATTAGAGGATTTAGATTATCAATGTAATTAATAATTGGACTAACTTGTAATTATTACAAGTAGCAAGAATTTAATCGCTAATGCTTATCAAGTTAAGGAGGACTAATATGCAAATGTTGCATATCTTAATTTGATTGGATCAAATTAATTAAATCTAAATTCAATTTGAATCAAATAAAATTTGGTTCAATTGAATTTGGGTCTAGGCTTGAGATAATTTGGGCTTAGGATTCATGTGTACAAAGGGTTTGAGCACATTGGGTGTTTGACATCCGAATCCTGGCTAATTGGACTGACTTAGGTTGGGCTACACCCTAGGATTCTCTTGGGAGAAACCTTAAGCGCCACCCTTGAGCCAAAAGAGGTAGGTGGTGCCTCATGTAGGGCTCTCTTGGAGAAACCCTAGGTGCCAAACCATATAAGGAAACATAAGGGGCGGCACCTAAGGTTGAGAGCCTCTATGAAAGGGTGGCCATCCAAGATTTTGGAGAGCTCTCTCATACCTTAATAACCTTCACGCCCAAGCCTCCTCTCCTCCACACCCCAAAGCCCTTTTTCCTCCTTCTCTTGTGTGCTGAAATTTCAGCAAGGGAGATCTTGAAGGTGTTTTGGTCTTGCTGCAATTCTCAAGGAGTTGAGAACTTTTTCTCCATCAAGCAAAGGGTCTGCAAGGGAGCTAGCACCCTGAGGAGCCAAGGAGTTGCTGATCAGCCATCCATCTCCGTGTGGATACCTAGAAGTTGGGTTCTTTCGCGGCTCTAGAAGAACCAAAGGTTTGAGGATCATCTACTAGTGAAAGGTACACAAGAAGATGAGATCTTTTTTCTTTCATTATAAACTCTGTTTTAAATCCTTTTGCCTTTTGTGAGTATGTTTTTGTTTTGATTTTCTTCAATCATGAATGTCGGAGAATAGATCTCGAAGTAGTTTTTTGAAAAAGTTTTTTTTTTATTCCGCTGTGCATGTTGATGCCAGATAGGAAGAATAGATGAGATCTTTTTCTTCTTTTCCAATCCCCTTTTTTATATTTATTGATGCATAATTGCTAGAAAATTTTTTCAGCTACTAGTTGCTATAATTTTTGCCTTAATCATATTATAAATTAAATTGCAACTCTTATATTTAATATTTTCAGTATTAAAAAAATTCATCTTAAATAACTCTAATTTAATAAAAAGAAAGAGAGAGTTAGCTAAATATATCTATAGTGGCTAAATCTCAATTTTTGTTAAAAAAAATTATCTCCTGAACCCAAAGTGATTTGATATATTAATTTTGAAATAATTAAATACTTTGAATGTGATCTTTCTTGCTTGTATCCTTGAGCTTCTCAATTACTTGAAAATTTGATAGGCACAAATGTGATTTGCTATAATTTTTTTAATATACTTTGAACATCTAAATAAAACTTTTTGATGCTGTCAAAAAGGAGAAGAGGATAAGTTAAGTATATATATACTTGAGATAATTTGAATATTTTATAATTTATTTATAAAGTATGTTTTCAATGCATCTATTTGTTTACTTCATGTTAATTATGCATAAATCTTAGAATCACACAATACTTCATTTTGCATATATTCAAAATTTTATTATCATCAAAAAAGAGGACATTGTTGACCCAAGGATTCATTTTAATGAGTATAAAATATTTGAGTATGATAGTAATGATTGTATATTGTTGGAGTAGTTAATTTATTTTATAGAGAGTACAATAAGCTTGAACATGTAAAGAAGTATGGAGAAGCTTAAAACAACAAATCTTAAAGTTGGAGAAGTATTTGAAGTATTTAAAAAAATATTTGAAGTATTTTGGAAGCCTTTGTAGTGGAGGAGTCGACTGTAAATTAACTATGAGTGGAGACTCTCAATTAGATAAAAAGCAAATTTCTCAACACTGATCTCGAGTCAACTCCTACACATCTTGAGTCCACTTCAATTCTGCGCAAGTTAGCTCCTACTCAATTTGGATCGACTCGATTACAATTGATAGCCCAATGGCTAGTTTTTCTGTAAGTTTCCAATAGACAAATCTGAATTTCAATGGCTATTATACTTTTTTAACTAAATTTAAGTATATTTAAGATATGAAATCAATTAGAGAAGTTATCTAAGAGGGAAGAGAAGAGAAAAACTCAAGTTTTTGGTGAGAGATTGAATATTCTTGAGCAGATTAAAAAAGAAGAGAGTCAAGTATATTTAATTGAGTGAGCTTCTAAAAAAACATCCTCAACAATCATTGAAAAATTTTTTATTTATTGAAGAAGAGAAGTCAAAGCTTCAACGAACATTTATCATCAATTCCAATAAAGCTTCAATGAGTTTTTTGTTTCTTGAGCTTTAGCTCATTTGGTATTATTCTATTGTACACTTCATTATTTCTTTGTAAGTTTCTTGGAATAGAAACTTATGGCATAGGCTTGTCCAAGCTCATAATTGGATATTATATTGACTAAATCTATGGATGATTTAGTTGAAAAGATTTTGATTAATTTTTTATATAAAATCAACTAGGTTGATTGTGAGCCTGCTAAAACAACTGGTTGGGCTGATTGGAAGCTCAGTTAAAATAATCATCATGTAATCAAGGGATTATAGTATAATTTTCAAGTAGAAAAACTTAGAGAGTGGATATAGGTGCTGGGTTTGACACCGAACTACTATAAATTATTATGATTATATTGCTTATTTTAGTTCTTATATTGTGCCTTGATTTATCATTTATTTTGTTGTGAATATTTGTTGCTTCCACGATATAGTTATTTAGTTTACTTCAATTAAGTACATGCTTATTTTAAGATTATAAAAATTTTTGAGAAACCTAATTCACCCTCTCTTGGATTGCTATATCTGGGCAATAAATAAAAGCCGCACAAAGAATGCATTGAATTCTTGTAGTGATTCCATAACTTAATTACAGATCTATTTGTAAATTTTTTATTCAATTTTTTTGATTTAATTTTTTATTATTTTTTATAAATAAAAAATAATAAATTTAATTCAGGGGCCAATGTTTTGTTCCATTGATATAAAATAGAAAATTAAGTTTTCCTCTTTTTTTCAAAAAAAATAAATTTAAGGAGACTAATATGCAGAAAACTTCAAAATAACAACTATAATTAGTAGAACTAATTGTATAAGAATTAAATGAAACAAATAACCTGTAATTCTTTTTGAACTATGGCATCATAGTTTTATATATTGTTAGTACTTCGATCACAATCAAAAAGGATATTCACCATAGATTGTTGGAAATACATAATATAAATTCTTTTTCTATGACAGCCAATTATGATTCAATCAAACTAACAATTGGAATCTATTATCAAATTAATATTAAAGTCGATTAAAAACTTATAGAAAATTAGTGAAGATAGCTTGTTCGGAGACATGCTGCGTACTGTCCTAAGACGATTTTCAATCCTCGTGTGGGATCAATCTCGAGAATTCCTCCTCAAAATACAACTAGAGACCTCTCCTATGGGCACGACCATAGAGAGGATGACAAAGCTTCAACCCAATAGTTAAAAATGATGAAAAAATAAAGAATTAGATCAAGAAAGAACTTAGCAAAAGATGACTTAGAAAAGTATAGGAGAGTATAGGAGAAGAGAGAGTAAGTTTTTTCTTGCATCATCCAACCCCTGTCAAGGGCCCAATTTATAGGCCCAAAAACTAGCCGTTTGTACTAATCCAATGATTAAAATATTAAATAAAAATATTTAATTAGCTAATGGATAAAATATTAATCAGATGATTTTCCACCAATGGGCAAAAAGTATTAATTGGGCAATTAACGTTAAGCAACATCCATGATCGCGCATGAGCGAGCCGCACATGTATGTGTGGCCAAAAACTTTTAAGTTTTTGACAAAGCCCAATGAAAGATTTTCATCATAAACCCCTTCTTAAGTTTTCTCTCCTATTTAGGGCTCGAAGTGGGCCAGGCTAGATTGGGCCATACCCCTGCCCAAGCCCGGTCCGAAACTTTTTTTGGGGCTTCAAGCTGAGCTTAAGCCCGAAATTATTTGAAAGACTAAGGCCCAAGCCCAAGCTCGGCTCAAACCTGGTTGGGCCAGCCCACGACCCACACCATCTCTTAAAAAAATTTAAAAAAATCCTAAGCCCTAACCCATTCTGGTGGCTTGCCACGTTGATGATGATGCCTGCTAGGTCTCCGGTGATGTCGATGACCTCCTGGCTCTTGGAGCTCGAGCTTGGTCCGATCGGTGCCGGCAATTTTGACGAAGATGATGCCAGTCTCAAAGGTGTGGTCATGGGCATGGGCGTGGGTGGGGACGGCAAGGAGCCAGGCAGTAACGACTGTAGTCGAGATCTGTGTGGTTGGTGAGACTGACTACAAGCCTCATCAACATCATTGAAGAGCTTGTCGGACTTTCAAAAAGATCAAGGCGGTAGGTCCATTTCGCCGACTACTGGACCGGACAATGGGGATGGTTGGGAGTGGTAGTCGGGGGCGAGACTGCAGCTTGGGAGTGGCGGTTGAGGGGAGATGGAGGCTTGGGAGGGATGGTCGAGGCTGAAGGGAGCAGCGGTCGGGCGGGCAATGGGGGCTTGGGAGCGGTAGTCAGGGGGAGACTGGGGCTTGGGAGCGGCGGTCGAGGGGAGATGGGGCCTTGGGAGTGGCAGTGGGGGGGAGACGAGGGCTTGGGAGTAGCGGTCAGGGCCCATGGGAGACAGGGGCTCACGGGCACTCATTCAGCCAGGGCAAATCCCAAAGCATATGCACGATTGATAGCATGTAATCGGGAAGTACAAAGGGTAACATGACGTGTTATGCACCATGGTATCTATCCTAAGGGCTAGATCTAAACTATTTGATGGGTTGGGTTGGATTTTGGGCTCGGGCCTAGGTCAGGCCTGGGCTGGGCCAAAGATCTATTTGAGCTTAGTCCGAAAAATAAACGGATTTTATGATTAAGCCCAAGCCTGGCTTGAACTGGTTCGGACTTAGCCCGAAGCCCGGCCTAAAATCGGGCTAGTCCAATGAGCCTCAGGCCGGCTTAAGCCCAGTTTCAATCCTACTCCTATCCAATATTAGACTAAACAAGTTTAAGTTGGAAATTGGTGGACAGAGGAAATTTTAAATTTTTTAATTTCCTCCGACATACCATCAAGAAATAATATCCACTTCCCTTTCCCTATCAGGAAGGTCCCAAGGATCTCTTCCTTTCATCTTTATGACGGCGTCAAAGGTGGCCGTGCTGGTGGGCGCTGCTGTCTCAAAAGATGACCAAGATAGGTCCAAAATGGCCAAGCAAATACTTGACAAGAAATCAAATTCCAACCACTACCCAATTAGTATACGGTTACCTTTTTGCATAGGTATGTAGTTGCGAACCAGATTTAAGTTTAGACCGGACACATAATTTAGCATTTGATAAATATAATTCTTTGCTTGCATTTTGCTCCTTGGACTCTAGTGCCAAACAGATCCCATGTCTCTCAACTTCTCAACTACAATATGTGTATGGCGTGTAAGCCAGTGAAGAATCATGAAAAGTACAAATTCTCAATGATGTGTAGTTTAAATCATGGAGTGCCGTGCAATATTTTAAAGTGACCGTTGAAAGATGGACGACTATCAAATAAGATGATCTTATATGTCATACACAATGTATTTTATTAGATGGCCATCCACAATCTAATGGCAATCATCGGGCACCATACAACATTCTACAATGCAAATATCATGCCACAGAGGATCTTAGGTCAATCATGAATGCCCCCTCAATGGCAAATTTTTATTTTTTTATCTTCTAATATCTAACCTGTAGCTTGTCAAGCAGAAAAGATTTGGGCAGCAGTTGGATGCACCAATGATAAATGCTGGCTTTTTGATGTGGGCTTTCCATCAAATGGGTAGGCCAGTCTCCGTATTCCCGCTATTGCAAAAATATGGCTCGCTCTTGACTCACTCAAAAAAAAAAAAAAAAAAAAAAAGAAAAAAACAGGAAGAAAACGAAAATAATAAAAAGGAAAGACGAGAGTTCTATTGACCGCCAGTAATATTTATCCAGTCTACGTGGGATGTTCATCTACATAACTTTTTATTCCAGCGATGAGCCGTGTGGTGCGTACCACATCACGATTCATGCTGGTTCATCAATCTAGCAAAACTCATATATACTTCTAGTTAATCCAGAAAATTTCGACGGAGAAATTATAATGCAAATCTTTATGAAACTTTAGGTAGCTTTTTTTTTCCTTTTATAAGAAATAGGAAGCATATTGGTAGCATGTCGTAGATCAGCAATGATATTTGCGCATCGATCTCCTCGTCGACCACTGTGTTCCAAGCACAGTTGTTTAAATGGCCAAATCTACTACATGTGGATTTTTTTTATTTTTTTATTTTTTTTTTGAGTGTTGAAGATTACAGATTAACTTGAAACTCTCTAGCTTGATTGGAACTCTGCAATAACTACCTCAGCGTCTTATGGCTCAATATAATCACAGAAAAGTACATTACATTCGCACATATCTTTTATAAGGCCAATCAACATGCAAGCTGGCTAGGTTGATGTAAAGCTTATCTCAGATTGCACAAGGGATGGTGGTGGCTTAGATTAAAGAAAGAAGAAGTGGCGACTATGCAGCAATGAAAGGGAGTCTAAGGGGTCCAGTCCTCATGGTGCAATTGTTCTCTACTCTTGAGTGTGAGCATTCATACAGCAAGGGTTTATATGTTTGAGAGTTTCATTTTGTATGGAGTTGATAAGTTGGAATGGTTTTCTTTAACAAAGTAAGGGATCGATCAGGAATTGATAAAAAGACCAAATATTCCCAATGCATAGTTATGTGATAAATAATTATTGTACACCATACAAAATGAAAATCATCAATTGATCTAATTGAAAAAAAAAAAGGATTTCTTTCAACATGTTCAACTCAAATCTCACAAAAAAAAAGTAGAAGAAGAGGAGAATTTTTGAAAGTAGAGCTCAAATTTTTTTTTCTCTTTAATTTTATTCTTTGTACACTAAAAATTGGGATATATAACCTCTATTTATAATAGCGAGGTACATCCTCATATAATTCGAACTGGATTCCTCTTCTTACCTTCTAGAATGATATTTACCATTGAACAATTTAGATTGGATTCTTCTTTCTAGCTTAAACAGAGCTAGATCTCTAAAAAAATAATAAATATAAAAAATCATGAAATATTAAAACTTTATAGGGGTAGATCTTCATTTCTATATAAATTTTGCCTTCTATCACTCCACCTAGTTAACTCTTCATGGATTGGAAGATAATATTCAGTCAAAATCTTTTCTAAAAAGGAAAGTTTCATTTTGATCAACCCATTTCGAGGCCCAAATGATCGAATTTTGGTCTGATTTAGCCCCTTTTGGTGCTGGTCCAAAGTAGTAGATCTCGCAAAGATACTTAGGGGGTATTTGGTTCGTAACCGAAATTAGAATGGAAATAAAAATCAGAATGGCTTAGAATCAGAATCGAAATGGTCAAATCTCCTGAAGCATTTGGTTCGTGATCGAAATCGGAATTGAAATTGGAATTAGAATGAAAATTTGAATTTGTAGAGGAGAGTAAAGATTGAGTTCTATATAGATCGAGCCATTTCCATTCCATTCCGAAATCAAAATTGGAATAGGACTCCTCCCAACCAAATGGTTAGAATGGGAGTCACCCATTCCGATTCCGATTCCAAATCTCCACTCCCAACCAAACACCCCCCCTAATTTCAAAAAAAAATCTCAATCGGACATCATATGACGAATTGGTGGCCACCTAAAGTTTGACATATGATCAGCTTTTTGATGTGATGGATCTTACTCCTAAACTCTATTCAATCCTTACTCGTAGTGGTCAAAATGGTCTGTGTTGGGTATAAAATACCCTCGGCTGAAGTTCTTGGCGGGATCGACCCTCGCAAGTCTCTTCCGACTTTCGACTACTGTTGGTGAATTCCCGTCGCTCCGCCCGGACTCCTACGGGAGCCGGGTTCCGTCACCAACTTCAACTGCTAGTAAGCCTTGTCCGGACTCCTACGGGAGCCGGACTTCGCCTTTGATTTTAATTGCAAGAAGGCTCCGCCCGGACTCCTACGGGAGCCGAGCTCTGTCCACGACTTCTACTGCAAGAACGACTCCGTCCGGACTCCTATGGGAGCCGGGCTCCGTCACCAACTTCAACTGCTGGTAAGCCTTGTCCGGACTCCTACGGGAGCCGGACTTCGCCTTTGATTTCAATTGCAGGAAGGCTCCGCCCGGACTCCTACGGGAGCCGAGCTCCATCCACGACTTCTACAGCAAGGATGACTCCGCCCGGACTCCTACGGGAGCCAGGCTCCGTCACCAACTTCAACTGCTGGTAAGCCTTGTCCGGACTCCTACGGGAGCTGGACTTCGCCTTTGATTTCAATTGCAGGAAGGCTCCGCCCGGACTCCTACGGGAGCCGAGCTCCGTCCACGACTTCTACTGCAAGGAAGACTCCGTCCGGACTCCTACGGGAGCCGGGCTCCGTCACCAACTTCAACTGCTGGTAAGCCTTGTCCGGACTCCTACGGGATCCGGACTTCGCCTTTGATTTCAATTGCAGTAAGGCTCTGCCCGGACTCCTACGGGAGCCGAGCTCCGTCCACGACTTCTACTGCAAGGATGACTCCGCCCGGACTCCTACGGGAGTCAGGCTCCGTCACCAACTTCAACTGCTGGTAAGCCTTGTCCGGACTCCTACGGGAGCCAGACTTCGCCTTTGATTTCAATTGCAGGAAGTCTCTGCCCGGACTCCTACGGGAGCCGAGCTCCGTCCACGACTTCTACTGCAAGGAAGACTCCGCCCGGACTCCTACGGGAGCCGGGCTCTGTCACCAACTTCAACTATTGGTAAGCCTTGTCTGGACTCCTATGGGAGCCGGACTTCGCCTTTGATTTCAATTGCAGGAAGGCTCCGTCCGGACTCCTACGGGAGCCGAGCTCCATCCACGACTTCTGCTGCAAGGAAGACTCCGCCCGGACTCCTACGGGAGCCGGGCTCCGTCACCAACTTCAACTGCTGGTAAGCCTTGTCCGGACTCCTACGGGAGCCGAACTTCATCTTTGATTTCAATTGCAGGAAGACTCCGTCCAGACTCCTACAGGAGCCGGACTCCGCCTACGACCCCAACTGCAAGTAGACTGCATCCAGACTTCTACGAGGGTCAGACTCCGTCTTCTATTCCGACTGCGAAAAGACCTCGCCCAAACTCCTGCGGGTGTCGGACCTCGCTACCGACTCCAACCGAACTTCGACCGACAAGTCTGGACCCCCTGGCAGGCCATAGTAACGGACAGCACTACTCCACTCCCTGCGACGGACCCAGCGTAGCTCCATTACTCCCTCACAGGCCGTATTAACGGCCACGATTCTGCTCCACTCCCTGCGGCAGACCCTGCGTAGCTCCATTACTCCCTTACAGGCCGTATTAACGGCCACGATTCTACTCCACTCCCTACGACGGATTCTGTGCGATTCCACCACTCCCTGATGAGTCACGACAGCGGACGCCGCTCCACTCCCCGTAACTGATTCCACATGGCGAGCCACGGCGATAGCCACGATCCCGCTTCACTACCCTCCGTAATAAATTCCTCCTGACTCTAGACGGCCCATGACCAGATGGTTACAGGCGTCACTATCAATATGTTGCCCCCTCCGTCTATAAAAGGAGAACTCCAGATACGTTATTCTATAAGCTCTCATTTTATTTACCTAGAAACTCTGCTAAAATCTTCGTTCGAGCACTCCATTCTTGTTGAGGCAGAGAACTAACTTGAGCATCAGAGGGTCTTGCCAGAGCAACCCCACCTCCGATTGAGACTTCTTTTGCAGGTCCCGACGACCGCGACTCCCTCGACTCCAGCTTCTCCGATGCAGGTGGATTTTTGCACCAACAGGATTGGCGCTAGAGGAAGGAGACTGTGTCTTCGCAGTATCCTTGTTCTTAAAGGAGCGCTCAACGGGGCCGCCTCCGGTCATCTTCTCTGACACCCGCTCCTCCTTTCCCCCACTGGGTCCTCGCCCGATGTCTTCTCGCAAAACATCCGTAAAGCTACCCACGGTCTCCGCAGCCATATCTCGGGCCCCGATCCCGTCTCTGGTTTCCCGGGCCCTGCATCCTCTGGCAATGGTCGCTGGCATGGAGTGGCCGGACAATCGGCCTCCGATGGATTTCGCCACCACCGTCTCGGGAGGATCCCGGCAGGAAGCAACCAACATACCGCCCATACCCCCCAAGCGGCAAAAGACTGAAGAGCTCATAACCTTCACTGAAGAAGATGCCCAGGGAGTCCAATTTCCTCATAACGACGCGGTCGTAGTTTTTATGAATATAGCAAATTATGACGTCCGTCGCATTCTCGTCGATAATGGAAGCTCGGCCGACATCTTGTTCTATGATGCCTTTTCAAGAATGTCCATCCTTGACGGCCATTTGAGACCGATTAGCTCCCCTCTGGTAGGGTTTACCGACGACGCTGTTCCGACGGAAGGAATGATAACTTTGACTGTGATCGTAGGTCGATATCCAAGGCAATCCAGGGCTCTGATGAATTTCTTGGTGGTGAAGGCGCCGTCAGCCTACAATGCAATCTTCGGCCGACCTGGCCTCAATGCTCTCCGAGCCATCGTGTCGACCTACCATTTGAAGTTGAAATTTCCCACCGGCCAGGGGATCAGAGAGGTCCGGGGAAACCAAGCCCTGGCCAGGCACTGCTACAACATAGCCTTACAAGGAAGCGACCAATCTGACCCCTGTCCCGTTGATGGATTGGATGCACGCGATGACCTCACCGAAGAGAGGGGCACCCCAATTGAAGATCTGGTGCCAATCCCTTTGAACGACGGAAACGCGGAGCATGTAGCGATGATTGGCTCCAATTTGGAGGAGGAGGTACGGACGCGTCTCATTGATTTTCTACGAAGGAATGCAGACGTTTTCACTTGGATTCCAGCAGACATGCCAGGGATTGACATGAAAGTCGTGGAGCATCGCTTGACCATCGATCCAAAGCATCGACCGATGAAAGAAAAAATCTGAGGTCATGCACCGGAGAGGCAGAAGGCGATAGCCGAAGAAGTGGACAAGCTCCTTAAAGTCGGATTCATTAAAAAAGTCAATTATCCTGATTAAATTTTCAACGTTGTCCTAGTCAAAAAAGCAAATAGCAAGTGGAGGATGTGCATAGACTTCAAAAAACTGAATAAGGTCTGTCCAAAGGACAACTACCCCCTTCTCAGAATCAATCAACTGGTGGATGTGACCTCGGGCCATGAGCTCCTCAGCTTCATGGATGCATTCTCCGACTACAATCAAATCAGAATGGCACCGGAAGACGAAGAAAAGACCACTTTCATCACTAATCGTGGCCTTTACTGTTACAGGGTCATGCCTTTCGGCCTCAAAAATACGGACGCAACCTACCAATGGTTGGTGAACAAAATCTTCAAGGAGCAGATCGACCGTAACATGGAGGTCTACGTGGACGATATGCTTGTAAAAAAAAAATCCTCTCGAGATCACATCACCGACCTCGAGGAGACCTTCGACGCTCTCCGAAAATATAGAATGAATCTGAACCCAACTAAATGTGCTTTCGGAGTAACCTCAGGAAAGTTCTTGGGCTTCATAGTGTCGGGGTGCAGGATCGAGGCCAATCCAGAGAAAATTCGTGCCATCCAGGAGATGGCCACCCCAAAGTCGATAAAAGAGGTTCAGTGCCTCACGGGGAGGATAGCGGCCCTGAATCGCTTCGTCGCAAGGTCGGCCGAACGGTGCTTACCCTTCTTTCAAACCCTCAAGCAGCCCAAGGACTTCTGTTGGACCTCTGAGTGCCAACAGGCGTTCGAGGAGCTAAGGAGCTACCTTGGCTCACCCCCGCTGTTGGTAAAGTCGGAGCCTGGGGAGGAACTATTTTTATACCTGGCAGTCTCTCCCATGGCTCTCGCGACCGTCCTTGTCAAAGAAAAAGCGAAAGTCCAACGGCCGATCTACTATGTCAGCCGCACTTTGAGGGACACCGAGATCAGGTACACCAAATTAGAAAAACTGACTTACGCCTTGTTGATTGCAGCCTGGAGGCTCCGGCCCTACTTTCAAGGGTACACCATGATGCTGCTCACTGATCAACCGATCAAAGCAATTTTGCACCAGGTGGACGCCTCTGGGAGGATGGCAAAGTGGGCGATCAAGCTCACAGAATTCGACATCAACTATCAACCCAGGTCAGCAGTGAAGGCCCAAATATTGGCAGATTTCATAGTGGAGTGTACTATCCTCGAGGAGGCTGAACATGAACGAAGCGAAATTGATGACCTGATGTCCCGACCAAACTCCCCCAAAGAAGAAGCGGATCCCTCTGATTGCTTTTGGGCCCTCTATGTGGACGGGTCTTCCAACATGTCAGGCACGGGTGCAGGCCTAATCTTGATCAGTCTGGAGGGAATCGTCGTGGAGTACGCTCTGCATTTCGAGTTCTCCACAACAAACAATGGAGCAGAATATGAAGCTCTGATTGCAGGACTAAGGGTCACCAAAGAGCTGGAAATAGACCAGCTCCAGGTCCACAGCGACTCTCAACTAGTAGTGGGACAAGTCAGCAGAAGTTACGAAGCACGGGAGGACAGTATGGCCAAATACCTTGAAAGGGTAAAGGAGCTCGTCCCCACCTTTAGCATCTTCAACATCAAACAGATCCCAAGGTTGAAAAATACCAGGGCTGACCTTCTCTCCAAGCTGGCAACGCTAGCTCCGACCGAACTGCCCAAGGATATTTTCTTTGAAGTTCTAAAGCGCCCGAGTATAGAAGAGTCGCGGCCCATGATGGAAATCGACCACGAGCCCAGCTGGGTCGACCCCCTGATAATCTATCTCAGAGATGGAGTTCTCCCCCAGGATGCGAAAGAAGCTCGAAAGCTCCGGAACCAAGCCTCCCAGTACATCCTTTATGAGGGCAAATTGTACAAGAGATCATACTCCTTGCCCCTCTTAAAATGCCTCCGGCCTTTGGAGGCTGACTACGCCTTGTGGGAAGTGCATGAAGGAATTTGCAAAAATTATTTGGGGGCTAGATCTTTATCCCACAAGTTTCTCCACCAAGGGTATTACTGACCGACAATGCATCATGATTCGATCGAATATGTCAGAAGGTGCGATCGATGCCAGAGGTATACTAACGTCCAGAGATAGCCCGCCACCGAGCTCACACCCTCGAGTGCCCCATGGCCTTTTGCGCAGTGGGGGATGGACATCCTTGGCCCCTTTCCTATGGCATCTGGGCAGAGGAAGTTCTTCCTTGTGGCGATTGACTACTTCACCAAATGGGTTGAAGCCGAACCACTAGCAAAAATCACAGAAGCAAAAGTGCAAGATTTCGTCTAGAAGTCGATCGTGTGTAGGTTCGGTCTACCTAGGACCCTAATCACTGATAATGGACGGCAATTCACGGGAGCAAAATTTACCGAATTCTGTGAAGATCTAAACATCTTCCACAACTTCACATCGGTATCCCATCCTCAGGTGAACGGCGAAGCTGAGGTGACTAACAGAACCCTTTTACAGGGGATTAAGACAAGGCTCGAAAAAGCAAAGGAAACTTGGGCGGATGAACTTTATCATGTGCTGTGGGCGTATCGAACTACCCAGAGGCTGCCCACAGGGGAAACCCCATTTGCTTTGGCCTTCGGTGCGGAGGTCATCATCCCAACTGAGCTTAAACTCCCATCGACGTGAGTCATAGCATTCGACGAACATCAAAATTCGTGAAGTCTTAAAGCCAACCTCGACCTGCTGGAAGAAAGACGGGAGATAGCTCAGGTTCGAATGGCAGCCTACAGACAGAAAGTCGCTCGATACTACAATACCCGGGTCAAGAACAAAGTCTTTAGAGTAGGAGATCTAGTGCTTCGACGAGCCGCTGTCTCGTAGCCTCAGGATAGAGGGAAGCTCGCCCCAAACTGGGAAGGCCCATATGAGGTCAAAGAAGCAGTTCGACCCGAAACTTACTATCTTAAAGAGCTCAGAGGAGTCGACCTCCCGCGACCATGGAGCTCGGAGAACTTACGAATGTACTACCAATAACTTCATTTTAACTAAAAGTTATATATCTACATGTCTTTGGTACTATCCTACATCCACAGGATAATCCAAACAAGTTGTCTCGGAAGCGAGAGGGAAACCTCATCTCGACAAAGTTGAAGGCCCGGTTCCCTTTAGACCGGATGGAGGGAGAGGCCCTGCAACGCCCATACGCGCCCCCACAGCCCTGTTAGGGACAGGAGGAGAACCTCGCCCTAATTTGAGCAAAGTCGAAGGCCCGGTTTTCTTTAGACCGGATGGGGGGAGAGGCCCTACAACGCCCATACGCGCCCCCACAGCCCTATTAGAGACAGGAGGAGAACCTCGCCCTAACTTGAGCAAAGTCGAAGGCCTGGTTCCCTTTAGACCGGATGGGGGGAGAGGCCCTACAACGCCCATACGCGCCCCCACAGTCCTATTTGGGACAGGAGGAGAACCTCGCCCTAACTTGAGCAAAGTCGAAGGCCCGGTTCCCTTTAGACCGGATGGGGGGAGAGGCCCTACAACGCCCATACGTGCCCCCACAGCCCTGTTAGGGACAGAAGGAGAACCTCGCCCTAATTCGAGCAAAGTCGAAGGCCCGGCTCTCTTTAGGTTGGAAGGTGGGAAGGGCCCAGCAACGCCCATAGGTACGGCCATGGCCGTGCTAGAGACAAGAGGAGGACCTCATCCTGACCAGAGCTGAAACCTGTTACGACAGGAATGGGAGAAGAACCTCGTTCCGACGCCAATTAAAGGTTCGGTCGTTCAAAGACCAGAAGAAAAAAGGGGGGGACTTTTCCCAGTGGCCCCCTCGCAATAAAACTTCGCCCGGACTCCTACGGGAGTCGGGCTCCGTCACCAACTTCGACTGCTGGTAAGCTTCGCTCGGACTCCTACGGGAGCCGGACTTCGCACCTGACTTTAATTGCAGAAAGGCTCCGCTTGGACTCCTACGGGAGCCGGACTTCGCACCAGACTTTAATTGCAGGAAGACTCCACCCGGACTCCCACGGGAGTCGAACTACGCCCCGACTTCGCCTACGGGAGCCGAACTCCCATAGCCTCCCCAAGAGCGGAGGAAAAATTCCAAGCAAAAAAGAAAAAAAGAAGGCGATGGGTCACGTCAACGACAAATGAAAAACAAACAGCGTCCAAGATACAGAGAACTCTGTCTCGGCAAGGACTGGGACTCTCATCAAGAACTCCAGCTTTCAAGGAAGTTTTCAACACAAACCCAAGGTAAGGCAACTTCCTCAGGGTGACAGAAGCTCAGACCCCCGAGCTCGAGCTCTGATGGGGGCACCAAACCCGAATAGCCCCTGATGACTCTGCGACCACGGACGAAAAAGATGGGTCGATACGATGGCAACCGGGTACCTTCGAATGACACAAGGGCTGCAAAGAAGCTCGGCAAACGATAATTCAACACATGAGAAAAAAGATAGTGGAAAATTACCTTCTCGTATGCATTATAGAGCCATTGAGGTTGAAGGAAGGGGATAACTAAAAGACGAGCCGGCGTGGCAACCACCGGTAACCTAAGGACGACGTCAAAAAAAAAAAAAAGAAAAAAAAAAGAGAAGAAAAAGAGAGAGGAGGGGAAGGGAATACAATAATAACAACGGCAAAGGAAAAAGCTCGGCACACAACGATTCGATATAAAGTACGGATAAGGTAACAAAATCACCTCCTCATTTCTCGACTAACAAGATGTACGTTACAAGACCCGGAGGGCCGAAAAATAATACATTATTACAAGGCTCGAGCACACGGCTTGGAAGGGATACACCGGAGGCCACTTCAAGCTGCAAACTTCTCTTCCCGTTTCTGTCCTTCCCAGCCGCATTTTCCAGTGCGTGTGACAAGCTTGTCGGCTCTCGCCCCACCTTGTTCCGCTCCACCTCCGAAATCCCAACTCTAGGGGGAAAAGGATGGGATAGATTCCAGGGGGCAGTAAGGGCAACGGTAACGGTGACGAAGACCTGTTTCAAGAAGAACCGGAGTTATCCCGGAGGCAGCAATGGCGCCAGAGATATGCGCCATCACCGAATGCTCCATGACAACCACCGTCCTAAGTATTCCGGCAAGGTCGGCATGCGCTACTTCCACCGTCCCCGCAACAAGTTTTACTGCCCCACCGTCGGCGCCGACCGCTTCTGGTCCCTCGGCCCCGACAACATCAAGGATCCCGCCACAACTTGTGACGACAGCTCTGCCCTCTTGACCGGTGTCACCCCATCTTGCTACTCTGAAATTCTCAGACAGAATGCCTTCACCGGCTATCCCCGTTATTAAACCCCTGTTGTTGATGGAATTCTCCCTCGAGCCCCCTTTGAAACGACGGGAACCTTCAGCGACCGCTCGATGATCGGAGAACTCGCAAGCTGCTGTTCTCTTCCTTGCCCTCCTCCAAGCCCGTGGCATCCTCTTGAGGATGGCCTCCAGGGAGGAGGCCCTGGCGGGGGAACCCCTTAGAGAGGAGTCGGGGGGCTGAAGATGGCAGAGAGACGGCAAAGGCCGGCGTGGAGGACGCTCGGAGTTGGCAGGGGCACCGATGGAGTGGCTGAGCGGCAAAGCTCTCAGACGAAAGAAAGATGTCATCTTTCAGGCGAAGTAAAGCCCCCAGAGGTAGGGTGGGGGGTTTAAATAGGCGGCGGATCTTAGCATAATTATGGTGGCGAGTGTCCCTAGACCAACCGGTGCTCGCCACGTGTCCCGTGTGTCCCACTCGTCGCTACCGAGGGTTGACTGTTCGCAAACTTTCATGGCACGATGCTAGGGATCACATCCCGATGGGAGTTTCGAAAAGACTCCTCGGGTCACCCTAATCGAAAAAAGGACTCCGACATGTGCGCATTAAATGTCGACATATCCGAGGACGGTTGCGTGTAGACATCAGAGGGAGAACTTCGGCTGCGACAATCTCTCTATACTTCATTCGAAATTCAAACTCGGAAGTAGGGGGACAGGTGTTGGGTATAAAATACCTTCCGACTTTCGACTACTATTGGTGAATTCCCGTCGCTCCGCCCAGACTCCTACGGGAGCCGGGCTCCGTCACCAACTTCAACTGCTGGTAAGCCTTGTCCGGACTCCTACGGGAGCCGGAATTCACCTTTGATTTCAATTGCAGGAAGGCTCCGCCCGGACTCCTACGGGAGTCGAGCTCCGTCCATGACTTCTACTGCAAGGATGACTCCGTCCGGACTCCTACGGGAGCCGGGCTCCGTCACCAACTTCAACTGCTGGTAAGCCTTGTCCGGACTCCTACGGGAGCCGGACTTCGCCTTTGATTTCAATTACAGGAAGGCTCTGCCCAGACTCCTACGGGAGCCGAGCTCCGTCCACGACTTCTACTGCAAGGACGACTCCGCCCGGACTCCTACGGGAGTCGGGCTCCATCACCAACTTCAACTGCTAGTAAGCCTTGTCCGGACTCCTACGGGAGCCGGACTTCGCCTTTGATTTCAATTGCAGGAAGGCTCCGCCTGGACTCCTACGGGAGCCGAGCTCCATCCACGACTTCTACTGCAAGGAAGACTCCGCCCGGACTCCTGCGGGAGCCGGGCTCCGTCACCAACTTCAACTACTGGTAAGCCTTGTCCGGACTCCTACAGGAGCCGAACTTCGCCTTTGATTTCAATTGCAGGAAGGCTCCGCCCGGACTCCTACGGGAGCCGAGCTCCGTCCACGACTTCTACTGCAAGGAAGACTCTGCCCGGACTCCTACGGGAGCCGGGCTCTGTCACCAACTTCAACTGTTGGTAAGCCTTGTCCGAACTCCTACGGGAGCCGAACTTCGCCTTTGATTTCAATTGCAGGAAGACTCCGCCCGGACTCCTATGGGAGCCAGACTCCGCCTACGACCCCAACTGCAAGTAGACTGCGTCCGGACTTCTACGAGGGTCAGACTCCGTCTTCTATTCCGACTGCGGGAAGACCTCGCCCAAACTCCTGCGAGTGTCGGACCTCGCTACCGACTCCAACCGAACTTCGACCGACAAGTCTGGACCCCCTGACAGGCCATAGTAATGGACAGCACTGCTCCACTCCCTGCGGCGGACCCAGCGTAGCTCCATTACTCCCTCACAGGCCGTATTAACGGTCACGATTCTTCCACTCCCTGCGGTGGACCCTGCATAGCTCCATTACTCTCTCACAGGCCGTATTAACGGTCACGATTCTGCTCCACTCCCTGCGGCAGATTCTGTGCGATTCCACCACTCCCTGACGAGTCACGACAGCGGACGCCGCTCCACTCTCCGTAACTGATTCCACGTGACGAGCCACGGCGATAGCCACGATCCCGCTCCACTACCCTCCACAATAAATTCCTCCTGACTATAGGCGGCCCACGACCAGATGGTTACAGGCGTCACTATCAATGTGTTGCCCCCTCCGTCTATAAAAGGGGAACCCCAGATACATTATTCTATAAGCTCTCATTTTATTTGCCTAGAAACTCTGCTAAAATCTCTATTTGAGCACTCGATTCTTGTTGAGGCAGAGAACTGACTTGAGCGTCGGAGGGTCTTGCCGGAGCAACCCCACCTCCGGTTGAAACTTCTTTTGCAGGTCCCGGCGGTGACCGCGACTCCCTCGACTCCAGCTTCTCCGGTGTAGGTGGATTTTTGCACCAACAGTCTGCATCAAGTCTAAAGATTCTTTTAGATCATCAACGCACGAAATAGCATATATATATTGGTGATCAATGCTTGGGGATTCTTGCATCTATTGATAACAAACTTAGTCCATATCTTAATTTAAGAATCAGGATGTAAACTGTAACTAAGAATCATGGGGCGCAGCTAAAGAATTCAGTCCAAACATCACAATAAATATCACAATATAGCTACGGCACTCTATTAAAGTCCTCTATGGGCACACCCCTGAACCCTTTTTACTAATTCCTTGCGACAACTAGAGATGAAGAAGTTGAAAAGAAGAGAGAGGAGACAGAAGGAGAGAGAAGAGAGAGAGAAAGGGAGGCTCTTTCTCTCTTTCTCAAAATAGAGGAAAGGTAGAAGTGCTCAATTCAGGATAGAAGTGGCTATAAAGTGGTCTCCAACGGTGATGGTGGCCACAGGATGGCATCCCACTTTAGCAAAAGGTTGTGACAATAGCTGACAATGGCAATTGGTCAGCAGAGGAGGAAAAATAGAAAAGAAAATAGAGAGGCAATCGTTTTGCTTTGACCTTGGCGGAAAAAGGCCAACAATGGTGATAGGTGCCCGGCTTTTGCTTGAAGTGATAGGTCTTTTTGCTTCCACAATACCTCTTGCAAGTAGAGAGTTTTGTGATAGGCTTGAAGTGGACATAGGAGCTGAAAATGCTATCATTGTGTTAGTCCATGTTGCTGCGACTCTAGCATTTGTAGCCTATAAATCTCATCATATAGTTAATGTGCATTGGTACATAAATTCCCTACTTGGTATTTCCATTTTATAAGGGCTCTATGAGTATTTTATAGCAAGATAGACAATTTAAACCTTGGAGAATGATTATGCCATGCTCGTCTAACTACCTCCAAATTTTTTTGAATCGAAATGGAATTGATCTACGAGAAACATTTCCTATTAAAGATGGGAGTATGGGAAAATGATCTGATGCGAATCTAGTTAATAGATTTTTTTTTTTTTTGAGAAAAAAAGGAGGAAAGGGATATTCCTTTAGGGCTATATATTATAATTTAATATTAATATTTATAAAATTGCTTGAGATAGTAATTTAGAGTGTCCTCAAGATCAAGCGCTTGAGAGAATGGAGGAGTACAAAAGGGTGGTAGAAGAGGCCAGCATATCAACAAATCCAGCAAATTCATCTTATTTGTATCTCTCCAATCAAGGCTGTTGGTGGTTAACTGGTTCATTCTCCTGTGTAGAGGCCCCAATTGCCTATAAGTTTCTCAAATTTGAGGTGTGCGCCTATTTTCATTTTAGTTCTTCAAGCAGCTTTGAGTTTTTTAACCCTCTTAGGCTCTTGATTCTCATTGTCCATTATTCAAAGATTTGGATAGATTTCTTGAGTATGCTTCGAATCGGAAGATTCGATTATTCCTTTCCAAATCAACCAGTGTGATGTAAGAAGAGAGACAGAGGCTCTACCTCATTCTTTGTCAGAAAATAATTTAATCCAATCCTTCCAAACTTGAGAGATACTATTTGGGAGCCATGGATAGTCAAACCTTGGATTACCAATGTCCATAGAGTTATAAAATAATGAGAAAACAAAAGAGGGTGGTCAGTGGTTTCATTACTCCTATAACAAAGGTGACACAGCTGCACGACTTGTGCTCCCTTTTTGTTCAAATTTTTGACTGTCAAAATTTTATCATAGAAGGTAAGCAAGCCAAAAACCTTAACATTCTCAGGAAGTGGTAGTGACCATAGTATTTGTCCAATTGCCTGATGAACTCCTCTATCAATTAGAAATAAATAATAATTTTTGATCGAGTACTTTGCTATTTTACTCCATTTCCACAATCTTTTATCCTCTTCCTCTGATAGATTTGTGTATGACAAATATTCAATAAGTTTGATGTATTCTTCCATGGCAGCAAAGCTGAGTGGTCGACTAAAGTTTGAGAGCCAGACTTCATTAGAGAGGAAGCCATTAACACTAGTTTGAGGGTTGATTGCAAGAGCATGAAGGTTCAATAGAAGAGAGTTTAATGGCCTATCTTTTAACCAGGTATCATACCAGAAGGATGTGTTCTTACCATTACCTATCATTAAAGTAGTAAAATTTTGGAAGATGCCGCCTAGTTTGATGACACCCCTCCAAAATGATGAAGCACCATTGCAAGATATGCTGAGAGGTGATAATTATAACCTAGATTTGTAGTAGATGCTCTGTATTAGATTCTTCCAAGGTCTTCCATGCTAAGAGAAGTTCCACCACCATTTTATAACTAGAGATTGATTAAGAATTTTGAGGTTTCTAATCCCCAACCCTCCCATGTGTTTTGGATGACAAACCATTGACCAATTTGCAAGGAATTTGGTTCTTTCACGGTGTTCACCTCCTCCCCACAAGAAGTTCCTACATGCAGTGTTGATTTTTTGTAACACTGATGGTGGGAGAAGGAAGACCGACATCCAATAGACTGGTATAGCATCAAGCACTAAACTTATAAGTGTTCTTTGACCAGCCATAGATAGGACATTTGACTTCCATCCTGTCAGCTTCTTATCCAATTTTTCAAATATGAAGTTCCAATTGTGTGCCTTCAAGGATGAGCTATGGAGGGGTATGCCTAGATAATCAATCAGTAACTAACCAACAGAACTTCCAAGCATCCAGGCAAAGGAAGTTGTTTCTTCCGGTGGCAAACCTAGTCTAATGACATTGGATTTGCTAAAGTTAATTCTCAAACTTGTGAGAAGTTCCAAGGAGTATAAGATAATTTTTAGAATGTTGACATTCTTCTTTGTGGCCTTGCAGAAAATGATTGTGTCGTCTGCATATTGCAAGTGGCAGATATTCTCATTGGGTTGAAAAGGGCCTAGATCGCTTATGAGGTTGTTAGCTGATGCTCTGCTAAACATTTTGTTTAAAACATCAGCAATGAGAATAAATAAAAAGGGTGAGAGAGGATTATCTTATTTTAATCCTCTCTTATTGCTGAAAGATTTATCGATTTCTTCGTTGATAATAAGAGAGGATGTGTTTGTTTGTGTCACAGAAAGTATCCACCTCCTCCATCTTGGACCAAAACCTCTTTTTTCTAGAAGAGTGTTGAGAAATCTCCAAGAGACACTATTGAAGGCTTTCTCAAAATCAACCTTATAGACTTAACCCTTTCTATTTAGATTTCTTGCAGTATAAGACAATTTCAACTGCTGTTATGTAGCTTTCGAATATCAATCTGTGCTCAATGAAAGCCGATTGATTTTCTGAGATGAGCAAGTTAATGACGTGACCCAATCTTGTGGAGAGCACTTTCGATAGAATTTTAACAATGCTGCCTTCCAGACTAATAGGCCAAAAGCCTCAGATATCAGGATTTTTAGTTTTCTTAGGGATAAGGATAATGTTGGTATAGTTGATATGGGATAGGTCTAAAGGCAATCTATGGATTTCTTCAAAGAGGGCTAATATGTCCGATTTAACTGTCAGCCAATGCTTCTTGAAGAAGGAGATTGAAAATCCATCATATCCAAGTGCTTTGTCACTTGGAAGATTGAAGATGGGTGCTTTGATTTTAGCCTTAGAGAAGGGCCTATCTAATAGATTGAGATCAATCAGATTGTCAGGGTACAGTTTCTCCCATTCAGCTTCCACCATTGGAGTTTCCACCGAACCTAATAACTCTGTATAGTATTCAAGAAAAGCTGAGTGAATGTCTGCTTGATTTTGAAAAACTTTGTCATCTTTCTGGATTTCTGAAATGAAGTTTTTTCGTTGTCTGTTTGATGCACTAATGTGAAAAAATTGGGTATTTCTGTCTCCATCAGCCAGCCATAGTTGTCTCGATCGTTGTCTCTAGTATGTTTCTTCCTATTGAAGTAGTGCCTCCAGCTGTATTTTGAGGTAAGATTTTTTATTTCTCTCTTCAATTATTAGATTTCTATCTTCTTCATAGGTATCAAGGTCCTCAATCTTCTTTTCTATCATTTTTTTCTGACTTTGAACACTTTTTTCTACATTTTTCTTGCTCCAAACTCTTAGTTTAGAGTGAAGAAAGCATAACTTGATACCAGGTTCACCACAACATCCATGGAAGGAGGGGCAGAAGTCCACCAAGATTTGATTAGGGTCTGAAAGTTTTGCTGATGATACCAAGCATTTTTGAAGCAAAAAGGCTTGATGTGTTTGAAACCTGCCGAAAGATTAATAGTAAAAGCAAGTAGGAGAGGGGTAGTATGATTGGATGTGGTTCTTACCAGGGGCCTGAGCTTGGTCTAAGGGTAATGAATGTGCCATTCTACTGAAACAAAATATCTGTCTAGTTTTGCTAAGCTGACCTCTTCCTTAAAATTTGTCCATGTGTATTCTTTGTTGGGAGCATTGATCTCAATCAGTACTAAGTGATTGATACAATCATTGAATTCTTGAAAAAGCTATTCGACTGCTGGTTGCTTCTTACTTTTTAGAGTTGAAGCGAGTGACATTGAAATCTCCCATAACCACCCAAGGTCCTTGAGTGTGCTCTTTGATGTATCAGAGTTTTTCGAAGAGGATGGAATGGTGATGATGGTAATATGGCCCATAGACATTCGTATGGCACCAATGGAAGTTGTTGCCTTGATGTGTGAAGTAAGTTGTGATTGAGAATGTGGGGAAATATGTCCCAAAAGTCAATCGTCAAGCTGTTGACGGTTGAGCAACCAAGTATTGTAATTGATTTGTTAATAAATAAAATATATTTTTGATATTTTCATCATAAGCCTTCATCTTCTAATGAACTTTGTTATTATGATGAAGTCCTTAGGACTATTTAAATTCAATAAAGAGAGGATTTATCGATTAGTCCTTAAAACTGTTCACAACCAAATGATAGACTGTTAATAAGGACGACAGCTTCTATCGAGCATAGGTCGCTGTAGGCCATATGGGTTAGTTGTCCTCTTAACCAAGGAGTGTGGAGACACTGGTATAACATACAGGTGAGATGTAAAGGTACATCATCATTGAACGTGATCAACTTTAGAGTATTCTGCTATCGAGAATGTCTCTGATGGAATATAGGTATAAGTGTCTCTTAGATCTGAGATCGTCTCAGTGACTTGCAAGCAACTCACTGTGTTTTGGTACTGGACTAACTAAATTTTTAATTCAGAGATGGAAGACTTCTGAGCACAGTCAAGTACTTGCAAAGTCAGAGTGTAATCGAGATGGGATTGACCACTCTAAGAGTTGGAGAAGAATGAGTCGCTGTATTTCAATTTAGCAAAACCTTGGCCAGGGTAATCCATCAGATGGATTTGATATTTTGAAATACAATGTGGACAACCTGATCAGAGTTGACAGTTGAACTCTGAGATATCCTATGATCATTTTCGTCAAGGAGATGAATTATATGGAAACTATATCCGCATGGGTTCTAAGGATGTTGTTCTACACATTCGATCTATCCGGTCATCGGGTACCATTGCTAGATGGTCACTTCGATTGGTATAGAAATTTATTTCTATACTATCAGTTTAGGTTCGGACCTATGAGGTTACACATATTAGAGTTCATGATCCGATCGGATGGTTGATCAATGATTAAGAATCATTCTAGGGTTAAATGATCAATACGATTGACATTTAACTTAGTACAAGTGTTGCAGGAGGATCGATTAGCAATTTGATTGCTAATTGACTTAATTTGATTAAGCCAATGGGTTGAGATTAAGTCTAATTAAATATGATTTAATTAAATTTAGTTTGAGCTTGATTGGATCAAGTCTAATTGGTTTATTGGATAAGCCAATTGCAAGAAAAAACTAGTCCTAGTTCAATTTGGATTGGGTCAACCTAATTTCTAATTTAATTAAAAAATTAAATTAGATTTAAATCCAATTTAATCTGATTAAATTAGGTTCTTAATTGGATTAAGACCTATTTTAATTGGGTTGATCTAATTTTGGTTTGATTTAGTTTGAGAAACCAAATTAAAACAAGTCATGAGTTAGAATCCTAGTAAGACTAGGATTCCACCTTGCGCCACATAAGCCCCCCCCACGTCCTCTCTCTTATTCCACACCAATATCAAATATCATGGGGTGAGTGTTTTCTTACCCAAACACCCATGCGACATCCCAGCATGCCATACACCAAGGCTAGCCCTCTCAAATCCTTTCCTCGGACATACCAATAAGCACGCAGCAGTCCAGCCACATAGCCAAGCTTGCACCTCTATGCCCTTGCCTGGCAACACTATTGTACTGAACACAGATGACACCCTCAAGTGCCCATAAGCAATCCGACCCCTCGAATCAACTGCAATGCTCATGCGCACCTCCGTACCATAACATAGACTCTTTTCAAGAGTGCTCCGCAGCTCAACACCTCTGTGTCAACTCTAAGGCTTTGCCCCTCAAGCCAAGCACTGCTCATCCCAGATATCTTGATCCTCAATATATCCTCATGCCAAGACATAACCACTGTGTCACTGATCCGCAACCCACCAAGCTATCCTTCAGTACTACACATACCAAATCTACATAGCACGACCATGCAATGCCACCACTATGCAAATCCACATACCAATCCCCTCTTATTTTGTGTGACAAAAGCCCTCTCCCAGGTCTCTCCCACATCCACAAAAGGTTTTCTTTCTTCTTTCTTACATGGAAGGTGGTTTGGATCAAATCAAAGAGGAATAAGTTTGGATTTCGAATTCTATGAGATAGAGTTTTAGAAATCCAAAACTCTTTCAATTTTGCACCGAATTTATCCAAATTTTTTTTTGAAATTTTCATGACTTTTAGGGTATACATTATGCACTCTTTTCTAGTAGTCCATGTATAAAAATAAGAAAGAGGTGCTCAAGAGTTGGGCACCCCTTATCTTGCCATGTTTGGATAAGCCTTGACTAGGTATTTGACCTAGACAAAAACTCTATCATATCTCTCTCTATAAAATGAGTTTCTTCATAAAATTTTTGAATAAGATAGAGATTTGAGATACCTTTGGGCCATCCAAAAATTAAAGAGAAATACTTTTGGGTCGTGGAGATATAATAGACACAAGATAGGGTGTTTAGAGAGAGAAATGAGAAGAAGAAGAGGGTCTTCTTCTAGGGTTGTTTGTTTTCATCTCTTTCCTTTCTCCATCTTGAGTTTTCTGAGATCATCTCATATATGAAACTCCTCTTCCTACTTTTCATCTTTGAAAGAGCCCAAATCAAGAAGAAGGAGGCACCTGATCAACCATCAAAGAAGGATCAGTGCAGTACTAGCATACTGTGCTGATTTCCTGAAGCAGGACTTCTGGTCAAGATTTGTGGGCTCGTGTGGATGACTCCTAGAGGTTGGACATGTATGCAGCTTGCAACATCATCCTTAAGCCCGGATCAGCAAGGTTAGAACGTCTAACTTGCAAGGTAATAGATCTGATCTATTGTTTAATACATACATTAGATGTAGTATAGAAATACGTTGATATGATCAGCATGTAGTTCATGCTCTATATATTTTAATTTTTGATTTAATGTTATATAATAATCATGTAATAGAATCTTAGATCTAAGAATTATCTAATTTTAAAAAATAAATTTTAATTTATTTTAGTCTTCCGCTGCATGATCTTGAAAAAATTTCAAGATCTAACCCTGAAACCCTAGATCTGGTTCCTTCAATTGGTATCAGAGCCTAGGTTCTTCATTACATGATTATTTATACATGCTTAGATTATTTTTTAAATTAGATCTAATTTATAATCTGATTATTAAATTTAAAATTAAAATTTTAGATCAATCACGAACTGCAAGGTTGTCCTGCTGTAAGGTTTACCCCTTACAGTGCAAAGGTTGTTCTAGTTCGTATAGATCTATCTTTAATCATAAATTTATTAGATATGATCTAGATTAAATTTATAATTTATTAGATTTAAAAGATATTTAAATCTGAAATAAAATCTCTTTGTTAATAATTTTTGTACAAAAAAATTATTTAAAGTTGAAATTATTTCAATTACATGAACCTGTTTAGATTAGATCTAAAGTAGTTTCATGTTTATTTCACTTGCATCTTGATTATGAATCAAACATGCAATATAGTTGGTAGCATCATATTGTAAAATTATTTTACAAATATGAAAATTATTTTTTGAAAAGCCGAACCCAACCCTCAGCCCAAAACTTAATTGAGAATTAAGAAGTTTTGATTAGGTTCTAGGATTGTGAATTGAAGAACCTAAGACACAAACCATAACACATTAGGTTAATGGGTTAGTGAGAATTATGTCCATTAATTGGGTTAGACCTATGGTTAGATTAAAGATGGACTTAATTAGAGAATTGACTAAATCTAATCAATTATTGTCTTAGATTAGATCAAGGATTTTCTAGATCAATTACAATAGTTGTAGTTGGTCAAGTCCATGTCTTTAACAAGAACCAAATGGACTTGATTCTTGGCTAAGCGGTCTAGCATGAACTGTTAGGTTGATCAAATCGAAACTAATTAAACCAGTTGGTGTCTAAGGTAAACCAGACCGGTGGTTTTTAATTGGGAGCCTGCTTACCTAGCCATTTCTAATGGTGTCTAAGGCAAGCTTTGGCCAACCCTCCCACTGATCGAACTTACCTGGCCTCTTGGTGAAATTATATTTTCATCGGATCACTTGACTATTCGAGCTGACCCATATCAGCTAGGTAAATCAGTGTGACTGATTTAGGTGCTCCTAGACTAGCCCTTTTAATGGTCTCCCTTAAGCTGACTTGGTGAAGCCAGTGGGAGGATCATGATACGCTGGTTCATCTGACCTCATCCTCTAAATCATTTAAATCCTCTAAAATTATTAGGTTCTTAAAATGATAAAGTTATGGAGATAACTGAGTCATAGCCTCCCATTAAGGTATTTGATAATGAGTCCATTAACTCAATAATCATTGCAGACCCAAAGGCCTGGTGATTGTTGACTAATGAAATTATCACTCATCATATGACGACTTGGAAGGGTCTCTCTAATGGTGGTTAGGTGAGCCAACCAAAGTTGGGCTTAATCATTCGTTGGTTAGATGCACCAAGTATGGTCATGTTAATGGTTGGACCTAATCGGATCCTTACAGTGGAAGCCAAAGCCTACTGATTAGGTTTCTGGGATAAAATTAAAATTACTAGAAATTATTTAGAGAAATAATTGGTTATGAACCTACCCTTAGATATATATGGGTTGGCCAACTAAAGTTGGGCTTGTGTACAGTCTAAGTGGATTCTAGTACCCACTAAGAAATTAGGATAATTCCTCGAATTGGAGGTAGAGGCTACCAATTCGAATAAAATAGTGAGAAAAATCTTTTGATTAAAGTCCAAATCTTTAGGTTTAATGAATCAATTACTAATTAGGTTATGGTTTTTTTTTGTGTAGATATGGTCACTTCCCTATCGCTCCGATCATTGTTGGACAATGATAAGTTGGTGGGACCCAACTTCGGTAGCTAGTACCGAAAGTTGAAGATAGTCCTAAAGCATGAACGGATCCTATATGTAATAATGGATCCTGCACCTGAGGAGCCAGTTGCCAATGCACGTGGAACAGTCAGAGACACTTACCAGAAGTGGCTCAGTGACCGACCACGGTGCGCTGTATCATGCTGGCTGCCATGAGCGATGAGTTTAGTCGCAGAGTCGAGATGGCTCAGCCAAAGGACATGCTTCAAATGTTGGAGGATACCTTTGGCACACCCGATGACGTGGAGAGGCACAAGACTAGTTGTGCCATCTTCAACGTCAAAATACAGGATGGTGCCTCTGTCACTGATCATGTATTGTACATGATCGAGCTGATGGAACGATTGAGCAAACTCAGCTTTCCCTTGCATGAGCAGCTTGGGAAAGATGCAATACTGAACTCGCTGCCCAAGTCCTATCTCCCATTCCTCACTCATTATAGAATGACAAAGCCTGAAGTAAACTACCATGGGTTACTGGGGTTGCTTCAAAACTTTGAGAAGGATCACCAACTCTACAAGGAGTCGGTGAACCTAGTGGGAGGTTCGTCTTCTGGTTCTCGATCTTTTAAGAAAGGGAAGAAGAACAAGAAGAAGAAAGTGAAGAAGGTGCAAGTTCAAGCTGGAACATTAGTGCAGAGCCAGACCAAAAAGATCAAGCCCGATAAGAGTCTATTCAATTGGCAAGCACCCTAGATTAGATAGTGTGTCAGATATCTACTTATGACACTGTAGGCTAGGTCATATAAACAAAAACAGAATAAATAGGTTGACTCAAGAGAAAATCCTCGAAGTCAGTGATTGTGAATCACTTCCAACCTGTGAGTCCTGTCTTCTTGGTAAAATGACCAAGTCACCTTTTACTGAAAAAGATGAGAGAGCTACTGAGCTCTTGAGCCTAGTACATACTGATGTATGCGGGCCCATGAGCACAAGTGCTAGAGGTGGATATTTCTACTTCATAACTTTCACGGATGACCTATATGGATATGTCTATCTGATGAAACATAAGTTGGATTCATTTGAAATGTTCAAACAATTTCGAAGTGAAGTAGAAAAATAAACTGAAAAGAGTATTAAAACTCTTCGATTTGACCACGGAAGAGAATACCTTTCTAGTGATTTTCTCACATATCTAGGAGAAAATGGGATTCTCTCCCAATGAACTTCTCCAGGAACACCACAGCATAATGGTGTATCTGAAAGGAGGAATCAGACTCTGTTAGACATGATCCGATCTATGATGGATTTTGTCAGCTTGCCGATATCCTTCTGAGGATATGCACTCGAATCGGCCTGTTATCTATTAAATAGGGTTTCAAGTAAGTCTGTAATTAAGACTCCATATGAGATATGGATAGGACGTAAGCCAGCACTTTCACACCTTAGGGTCTGGGGGTGTCCGGCCTATGTCAAACGATTAGTCACAGAAAAACTTGGACCTAGATCTAACAAATACACATTCATTGGGTACCCTAAAGAGACGAAAGGATATTTTTTCTACCATGCTGATGAACAAAAGGTATTCGTCAGCCTTAAGGCAATTTTTTTAGAAAAGAAGTTCCTTGGTGAAGGAACCATTGTCTCTAAGGTTGAACTTGATGAAGTTCAACAAGTAGAAGGACCGACATCAATAGCTGAACCTGAGTCGGATTTGATTGGATCAGATCCAGAGCCTAATGTACCTACACCATTAAGACGATCCGGTAGAGTACCACGTCAGTCGGACAGATACTACGGTTTTTTGGTCCAGGATAGTGATTCCATCGAACTCGATGAGAATGATGAGGATCCGATCACCTATATGGATGCAATGTAGAGATCTGATTCTAAGAAATGGCTTGAAGCCATGAAATCTGAAATGAAGTCCATGAAGGTCAACGATGTATGGATATTGGTTGACCCACCTGAAGGGGTTAAACCCATTGGGTGTAAATAGATCTTCAAAAGGAAGAGGGGCACAGACGGAAAGGTGAAGACCTATAAAGCCCATCTGGTTGCCAAAGAATATTGTCAACGTTATGGTATTGACTATGACGAGATATTTTTCTCTGTGACAATGCTCAAATCCATTCGGATAATGCTTGCAATAGCTGCCCATCTGGATTATGAGATTTGGCAGATGGATGTAAAGACAGCTTTCCTGAATGGAGAGCTGACCGAAGAGGTGTATATGATACAACCTGAGGGGTTTACATCCACAGATGAGTCCAAGATATGCAAGCTTCAGAGATCCATTTATGGATTTAAGCAAGCTTCTCAGAGTTGGAACATGCATTTTGATAAGGTGATCAAAACGTATGGCTTCATTAAGAATGGAGAAAAGCCCTGCATCTATAAATGGGCAAATGATCCAATTGTGGTATTCCTTATCTTGTACGTGGATGACATTCTCTTAATCGGGAATGACATCCCCGCACTACAGGGAATAAAAGTTTGGTTGTCATCACAGTTCTCCATGAAGGACTTGGGTGAAGCATCCTACATCCTAGGGATGAAGATCTATAGGGATAGATCTAAAAAGATGCTTGGGTTATCCCAGTCCACGTACATAGATACTATACTGAAGAGGTTCAGCATGGAGAATTTCAAAAAGGACTATCTACCGATAGGCCATGAAATTTCTCTCTCTAAGAAGGATTGTCCGACAAGTCCTGAAGAGAGAGCGTATGAGTAGAGTCCCATATGCTTCGACCGTGGGATCTATCATGTACGCCATGATATGTACAAGACCAGATGTGGCATACTCACTAGGAGTAGTGAGTAGATACCAATCTGATCCTGGAGAAAATCACTGGAAAGTGGTTAAAGTCATCCTTAAGTATTTGAGAAATACTAAGGACCAATGGTTGGTTTATGGTGAGTCAGATTTGAAACTTGTGAGGTTCACAGACTCCAACTTTCAATCTGACCATGATGACAGCAGAAGCGTGTCGGGTTATATCTTTACTCTAAATGGTGGAGCTATCTGCTGGAAGAGTTCTAAGCAGCATAATGTGGCAGACTCTATTTGTGAAGCGGAGTACATCGCAACATCGGATGCCGCGAAGGAAGCTGTGTGGCTGAGAAAATTCATCACCGAGCTCGGAGTAGCACCCTCCCTCGATGGTCCAGTCCTACTCTACTACGACAGCACTAGTGCCAAAGCTCAGGCGAAAGAACCCAAAGCACACCAGCAGATGAAGCACATTTTACGTCGCTTCCACCTGGTCTGAGAGATCATGGATCAAGGTGACGTCGACCTTTAGAAGATCGACGGAAAGGAGAACCTGGCCAACCCCTTCACTAAAGCCCTGGCGATAAAAGAGTTCGACAACTATAAGTCAAAGATAGGTATTAGATACTGTACCGAGTGGCTTTAGGACAAGTGGGAGTTGTTGGAAAATGTGTCCCAAAAGTCAATCGTCAAGCTGTTGACAGTTGAGCAACCAAGTATTGTAATTGATTTATTAATAAATAAAATATATTTTTGGTATTTTCATCATAAATCTTCATCTTCTAATGAACTCCGTTGTTATGATGAAGTCCTTAGGACTATTTAAATTCGATAAAGAGAGGATTTATCGATTAGTCCTTAAAACTGTTCACGATCAAATGATAGGTTGTTAATAAGGATGAAAGCTTCTATCGAGCATAGGTCGCTGTAGGCCATATGGGTTGGTTGTCCTCTTAACCAAAGAGTGTGGAGATACTGGTATAGCATACAGATGAGATGTAAAGGTACATCATCATTGAACGTAACCAACTCCAGAGCATTCTGCTGTCGAGAATGTCTCTGATGGGATATAGGTATAAGTGTCCCTTAGACCTGAGATCGCCTCAGTGACTTGCAACCAACTCACTGTGCTTTGGTACTGGACTAACTGAATTTTTAATTCAGAGATAGAAGGCTTCTGGGCACAGTCAAGTACTTGCGAAGTCAGAGTGTGATCGAGATGGGATTGACCACTCCAAGAGTTGGAGAAGAATGACTCGCTGTATATCAATTTAGCAAAATCTTGACCAGGATAATCCATCAGATGGATTTGATATTTTGAAATACAATATGGACAACCTGATCAGAGTTGACAGTTGAACTCTGAGATGTCCTATGATCATTTTGATCAAGGGGATAAATTATATGAAAACTATATCCGCATGGGTTCTAAGGATGTTGTTCTACACATTCAACCTAACCGATCGTCGGGTATCATTGCTAGATGGTCACTTCGATTGGTATAAAAATTTATTTCTATACTACTGGCTTACATTCGGACCTATGAGATCACACACATTAGAGTTTATGATCCGATCGGATGGTTGATCAATGATTAAGAATCGTTCTAGGGTTAAATGATCAATACGATTGATATTTAATCTAGTACAAGTGTTGCAGGAGGATCGATTAGCAATTTGATTGCTAATTGGCTTAATTTGATTAAACCAATGGATTGAGATTAAGTCTAATTAAATATGATTTAATTAAATTTGATTTGGGCTTGATTGGATAAAGTCCAATTGGTTTATTGGATAAGCCAATTGCAAGGAAAAACTAGTCCTAGTTCAATTAAGATTGGATCAACCTAATTTCTAATTTGATTAGAAAATTAAATCAGATTTAAATATAATTTAATCTGATTAAATTAGGTTTTTAATTGGGTTAAGACCTATTTTAATTAGGTTGATCTAATTTTGGTTTGATTTAGTTTGAGAAATCAAATTAAAACAAGTCATGAGTTAGAATCCTAGTAAGACTAGGATTCCACCTTACGCCATATAAACCCCCCCCACGTCCTCTCTCTTATTCCATGCCAATCCCCTCTTATTTTATGTGACAAAAGCCCTCTCCCAGGTCTCTCCCACTTCCACAAAAGGTTTTCTCTCTTCTTTCTTATATGGAAGGTGGTTTGGATCAAATCAAAGAGGAATAAGTTAGGATTTCGAATTCTATGAGATAGAGTTTTAGAAATCCAAAACTCTTTCACATTTGCATCAAATTTATCCAAATTTTTTTTTAAAATTTTCATGACTTTTAGGGTACACATTGTGCACCCTTTTCTAATGGTCCATGCACAAAAATAAGGAGGAGGTGATCAAGTGTTGGGTGCCCCTTATCTTGCCATGTTTGGATAAGCCTTGACTAGGTATTTGACGTAGACAAGGACTCTATCATATCTCTCTCTATAAAATAAGTTTCTTTATGAAAGTTTTGAAAAAGATAGAGATTTAAGATACCTTTGGGCCATCCAAAAATCAGAGAGAAAGACCTTTGGGTCGTGGAGATATAATAGACACAAGATAGGGTGTTTAGAGAGAAAAACGAGAAGAAGAAGAGGGTCTTCTTCTAGGATTGTTTGTTTTCATCTCTTTCCTTCCTCCATCTTGAGTTTTCTGAGAGCATCTCAGATTTAAAATTTCTTCTCCTACTTTTCATCTTTGAAAGAGCTCAAATCAAGAAGAAGGAGGCATCTGATCAACCATCAAAGAAAGATCAGCGCAGTACTAGCATACTATGCTGATTTCCTGAAGCAGGACTTTTGATCGAGATTCGTGGGCTCATGTGGATGACTCCTAGAGGTCGGACACGTGTGCAGCTTGCAACATCAACCTTAAGCCCGGATCAGTGAGGTTAGAACGTCTAACTTGCAAGGTAATAGATCTGATCTATTGTTTAATACATACATTAGATGTAGTATAGAAATATGTTGATATGATCAACATGTAGTTCATGCTCTATATATTTTAATTTCTGATTTAATGCTATGTAATAATCATGTAATAAAATCTTAGATCTAGGGATTCTTTGGTTTTAGAAAATAAATTTTGATTATTTTAGTCTTCCGCTGCATGATCTTGAAAAAGTTTCAAAATCTAACCCTGAAACCCTAGATCTGGTTCTTTTAGAGAATTCATCAGTATGGATTGGGATACTAGTTACTGATGATGGATCCCAACAGGTTAGCAACCCACCCGCTGAACCCCATGCATCTTTATGATGCCATTCAGAATGGTTTTGTCCATAGGTTGATTTGATAATATTTAAGCTAAGAGATTCTAACTTGGTTTCTTGGAAGCTTTCTATCCAATATTTTAAGAGTTTGATAATGTTCTTAATATCCCATCTCTTTTTAGCCCTGCCCAATCCCCTTACATTCCAATATATTATAGTCATTGATTGCTAAAGGATAACAAACACTGATGGAAGCTAGCAAGATAAAAAGCAGCACAAAGTTCTGTCAGGAGGAGATTTCTTTTGTTGTAAGTACTACACAGCCGAAGGTAAGAGGCAAAATACAGGTGTTCCCTTAGTATTGAAGTGAAGGAATCTTGCCAGAGGGAGTACACCGCAATCAGTGAAAACACCTAGTAGTTGGCAAAAGTGCATGGAGGAAAGTAACTGACAGTCGGTAAAAGCACAAAATTATCAATTGTATTAAGAGCAGCCATAGTGTGTAGAGATCTTCGATTCATTGCCAGCGACTAAGCAACCTTATGTGGGATCTTTTTGACTACAAGATCCCTACAATGGAGGAGTTCCATTTATTTGAGCTTCAAACTAGTCCCTTCAAAAGTAATAGAAACACCATAGCTTTTAGTAAGTTAGATGATATCTCCTGAGGTGAGAGAGTTGATGAAGAGCACATCTTGTTCATTCAGATTTGCATTGAGGTCAAAAGCTTTGAGTTTTTTGGCCCTCAGCCTCGGGCTTCTCTTGTTGTAACCAGGGTCAAGAGTAGGACAAGGAGTTTTCTCTTGGTTGGGCTTGTTTAAGGCCGATAATAGAGAGGAAAACACTACGGTAACTGAGATGGATTAGTTTGGAAAGGGGGGTCAAGTGTTTTGTGCGTAGGGGCTATGGGATCTACATTAGTCTTGATGATATTAGGGGTAGTGGGGTAGGGGTTGGCTGGCTCAAGGAGATTAGCACTAGGAGTTAGGCCGTTCATGAGAAGGACATTCAAATTTGAAAATAGAATTTGAAGTTGAACGAGTGGATATCCATTGGAGGTTTGATGTGGAAGGTATAAGTTAACTAGGCAAAAGGGTAGGTGGGGATAGAGAATGAAAAGATTGCAGAATAGGAGATAGCGGTTAATGGAGATCGAGGATTCAATGGATGTAGGAGGAGCTAGGTTTGGACTAAGGATAGGGGATAGGGAGTCAGGGTTACATCGATGCTGACCTTCATTGGAGCCTTGGGTGCCTATGACAGAGAAAGCCGAACTAGATTGCTGAAGGTGATGCTTCTAGGCTCCCAGAGATTGATTGTGAGTAGGAGAACCAAACTAAAACTTACACTCACTATCGTCAAGGTCTCCAGGGTCTTCATCTTTTGACATAGTTGTTGGAATGCGTAGACAATTTCATCCATGTATTTTGAAATTTTTTCAAAAAATTATAGTGAAAGACTACTAGATTAATCAAATTAATCTAATATGCATATGATTTAATCTCCAAATCAATTTACTCTAAGATCTATGATATATTATGTTGCATATAAAATCTAAAATAATCTAAAGATAAAATCAGCATGCATGCATGTGAGCAGTAGATCACATCTACTTCTAATCTGAGTTCAAAACTCTATACTTGATCGTGAGTCGATGATCATCACTATTGAGAATATGGAAAGGAGATCTTCTCTGATTGCTTGCAGCCACACATGCATCCGGCCTCTACGAGAAATCTACTCGAAGCCCGGATCTGATCGGTCTTCTCGAGAGTGCTAGCTCGCGTGAAGACCTTCTTCTAGACTGATTTAGATCCTTTCTTCAAATCTTTGAAATCTTTCAAAGATTGAAGATGGACTTCTGGAGGAGATAAAGAGGTGAAAGAAAGATGGAGAGAAAAATAATTTTTTTCTAATTTATTTTCTCTTCCCAAATCCTTAGAACCAAAAATCTAAAATTCAGATTTTTGCACACACCTTAAGATAAATGATCCTCCTCTCTATTTTTCACAGTATGAACCATACCCAAACTTCTACCATGTGAAGAGATCTCTTCTAGTATCTTTCACACACAAAAGAAACCACAAAGACCCTCTTTATAGGCATATAAAGAGGTAGGGTGAAGAGTCCTAGTGATCCTGGACTCTTACAAGATTCCACCTCCCTTCACAATTCCATGTCCCAAAACATACCAGAAAAATATGAGACATCTCTTCCCATATTTTTTTATGGTAAATTCTTTAGATAATCTCTCATAAAAAATCTCTTCAAAATATCACACATATAAAGAAAACTAAATTTATTGGCATGGAGAGTTTGATCTGGATGAGAACAGATTCTCCTGATAAGAAATATTTTAAAATCTAATTTTAGAACCTTTCTTTTATCAAAACTAAATCAGATTTGGATGTAAGATAGATAAGAGAAAGAACTCTTTAGTGAAAAAAAATTTCACATAAAATAATTTTGTGTGTGAAGATATATGGCATGCAATCTGGGTTGGCATAGGGAGAAGAGTCCTATTCCAATAAGGACTCTAAGTTTTCTTATTTGGATCCAAATGAAATCATATCTGATTTAGCCCAAATAAAATATATGAAATCTAATCTAATTAGGTTCATAAATTTTTAATCAAATTTTAATTAAATTAAAAATTGATTGAACCAAAATTCTGATCAAATCAGAGATAATTCTTCCTTAGCGATTAGATCATCTCATAACCTAATCGGGACAAACCTAATTGAATCCAATTCAATTAGATTTTATTTAATTCTCTTTGCTCAATCAAATTAAGTTAATCAATAATTTAATTATTAATTAATTTTTTATTAAATTATTAATACTTGATGAATTAATTTATTATAATTTTTGCATAAGATTAACTATCAATCGAATTGATGATTATGCCCTTGAATGATTCTCAATCATTGATCAGCCACATGGTCAGTCAGAAATTTTTTTTGGGTGTGACTCCATAGGTTCAAACCTAAGTTGATAGTACATGAAGAACTTTCTGAATCAATCAATGTAACTATCTAGCAATGATGATCCGACATCCGGATAGGTCGAATGAAGGCGAAGTAACATTCAAGAATCTATTGGCGTATGGTTATCGTATAATTCATCCCTTTGATCCTAATGCTCAAGGATGACTTAAGATTTAATTATCAATCCTAGATAAGTCATGCACATTATATTTCAATCTTTTTTAAATCCATCACATAGATTATCTGAGCCCAAATTTTGTTAAATTGAAATACACTGATGCATATCTCCTACTAATTCGGAGGGATCAATCCCATCTTGACTCACGCACCAACTTGACAAGTACTTGACTGCATCCAAAAATCTTCCATCACTGAATTAAAAACTCAGTTAGTCCGATACCAAAGTACAGTGAGTTGCTTGCAAGTCACCGTAGTGATCTCAGGTCAGAGAGATACTTATACCCATATCCTTCGCGAGCTACCCTTGATAGTAGAGTGCTCTGCAGTTGGTCACGTTCTGTGATGATGTGCTCCTACATCTCATCTGCATGCCATACCAGTATCTCCATACCATTTGGTTATGAGGACAATCAATGCATATGGCACACAATGACCTACACTTGATATCTCTATCATCCTAGTAATAGTGTATCGTTTGATCGCGAATCAGTTTAAAAACTATACGATAAATCTTTTTTTATCGATCAAAGTAGTCCTAAGGACTTCATCATAACATAAGAGTTCATTAGAAGATGTATCTTTGTCATAAAAAATATTAAATAATTTTTATTATTTATCAATTCATATATATTTATAATCAGCACATCATCCAACGATTGGCTTTAGGATATAATTTTCAACAACTCCCACTTGGACTAAAACTAATCAGTATAGTATCATATACTTATCTTCGATTTATCATCTCAGAACTCCTAGATACTGAGGCTTTAGTAAATGGATTGGTCAAGTTCTCCTTTCCGTCGATCTTCTAAAGATTGACGTCACTTTAACAAATTTTCTGAATAAGATGGTAGCAATACAGAATGCTTGGTAAGCTAATGGAACTTCAGCTCTTTGGCATGAGCTATGGCTCCGGTGCTGTACAATACAGTAGAACCATCATCGAAGGGTGCCACTCCTAGATTGTTAGTGAACCTGTACAATCACATAACTTTCTTGCAAGCATCGAATGCTGCAATGCATTCTACCCCATAATTTGAGTTTGGCTATAATTTTCTGGTTGGAACCTTTCCAGCAGATTGCTCTATTATTTAAGATAAAGATGTATTTTGACATGTACTTGCTATTATTATATCCAACTAAAAATTGGAGTCATACTTCATAAGTTTTAAGTCAGATTTTCTATAACCGAGTCACCAGTCCTTAGATTTCTCAAATACTTAAGGATGACTGTCTAATGATTCTCACCTGGATCTTGCAAGTATCCACTCACTACCCTAGTGAGTATACCATATCCAGTCTCCTACATGGTGTATATGATAGAATAAATTCTACTCATAAATATTCTATGTATATTGGACTGAAAAAACTCAAGCAGCCTCTTAGATCTATCTCTATAGATCTTCATCACTAGGATGAGAGATACTTTTCTCAAAGTTCTTTATGGAGAACAATAATAACAGTGAAACCTTTATTCCCTATAATGTAAGGAATGCCATTCTTGATTAAGAGAATTTCATTCATATACAAAATAAGAAATATACTCATAGAACTATTAACCCATTTATATTTGCAGAGTTTTTCTTCGTTCTTAACGAAGTCATACATTTTGATCACTTATCAAAATATACATTCCAACTCTAAAATATTTAGCATTGTCATAATAGAAAATATCTCATTATGATCAATACAATAATATTGACAATATCCTTAGGCAACCAGACGAGCTTTGTAGGTCTTTGCCTTCTAGTCTACGCTTTCTGATCCTATTGAAGATCCACTTACACTCTATGGGCTTTACCTTTCGAGTGAATCAACGAATGTCCATACACCATTGATCTTTATGGACTTCATTTCGGACTCTATGACTCCAAGCCATTAATCAAAGTTGGATCTCTGCATGGCATCTGTTGGGTACAAAATACCCACGGCCGAAGTTCTCAGCGGGATTAGCCCTTGCGAGCTCCGCCCGGACCCCTACAAGAGCCGAGCTACATAGCCAACTTCAACCGCCGGTAAGATCCATCCGGGCTCCTACGGGAGCCGGACTCCGCACCTGACCTTAATTGCAGGAAGACTCCGCCCGGACTCCAACGGGAGCCGGGCTTCGTCCTCGACTCCAACGGCTGCAGACAGACTTCGTCCGGACTCCTACGGGAGTCGGACTCCGCCAACAACTTCAACCGCAAGTAGACTCCGCCCGGACTCCTACGGGAGCCGGGCTTCATCCTCGACTCCAACAGCTACAGACAGACTTCGTCCGGACTCCTACGGGAGCCGGACTCCACCGACAACTTCAACCGCAAGTAGACTCCGCCCGGACTCCTACAGGAGCCGGGCTCCATCCTCAACATCAACTGCCGGTAAGCCTTGTCCGGACTCCTACGGGAGCCGGACTTCGCCTTTGACTTTAATTGCAAGAAGACTCCGCCCGAACTCCTACGGGAGCCGGGCTTCATCCTCGACTCCAACGGCTGCAGACAGACTTCGTCCGGACTCCTACGGGAGCCGGACTCCGCCGACAACTTCAACCGCAAGTAGACTCCGCCCGGACTCCTATGGGAGCCGGGCTTCGTCCTCGACTCCAACGACTGCAGACAGACTTCGTCCGGACTCCTACGGAAGCCGGACTCCGCCGACAACTTCAACCGCAAGTAGACTCCGCCCGGACTCCTACGGGAGCCGGGCTTCATCCTCGACTCCAACGGCTGCAGACAGACTTCGTCCGGACTCCTACGGGAGCCGGACTCCGCCGACAACATCAACCGCAAGTAGACTCTGCCCGGACTCTTACAGGAGTCGGGCTTCGTCCTCGACTCCAACGGCTGCAGACAGACTTCGTCCGGACTCCTATGGGAGCCAGACTCCGCCGACAACTTCAATCGTAAGTAGACTCCGCCCGGACTCCTACGGGAGCCAGGCTCCATCCTCAACATCAACTGTCGGTAAGCCTTGTCCGGACTCCTACGGGAGCCGGACTTTGCCTTTGACTTTAATTGCAGGAAGACTCCGCCCGAACTCCTATGGGAGCCGGGCTTCATCCTTGACTCCAACGGCTGCAGACAGACTTCGTCCGGACTCCTATGGGAGTCGGACTCCGATGATAACTTCAACCGCAAGTAGACTCCACCCGGACTCCTACGGGAGCCATACTTCATCCTCGACTCCAACGGCTGCAGACAGACTTCGTCCGAACTCCTACGGGAGCAGGACTCTGCCGACAACATCAACCGCAAGTAGACTCCGCCCGGACTCCTACGGGAGCTGGGCTTCGTCCTCGACTCCAACGGCTGCAGACAGACTTCGTCCTGACTCCTACGGGAGCCGGACTCCGCCGACAACTTCAACCGCAAGTAGACTCCGCCTGGACTCCTACGGGAGCCGGGCTCCGTCCTCAACATCAACTGCCGGTAAGCCTTGTCCGGACTCCTACGGGAGCCGGACTTCACCTTTGACTTTAATTGCAGGAAGACTCCGCCCGGACTCCTACGGGAGCCGGGCTTCATCCTCGACTCCAACGGCTGTAGACAGACTTCGTCCGGACTCCTACGGGAGCCGGACTCCGCCGACAACTTCAACCGCAAGTAGACTCTGCCCGGACTCCTACGGGAGCCGGGCTTCGTCCTCGACTCCAACGGCTGCAGACAGACTTCGTCCGGACTCCTACGGGAGCCGGACTCCGCCGACAACTTCAATCGCAAGTAGACTCCGCCCGGACTCCTACGGGAGCCGGGCTCCAACCTCAACATCAACTGCCGGTAAGCCTTGTCCGGACTCCTACGGAAGTCGGACTTCGTCTTTAACTTTAATTGCAGGAAGACTCCGCCCGGACTCCTACGGGAGCCGGGCTTTGTCCTCGACTCCAACGGCTGCAGACAGACTTCATCCGGACTCCTACAGGAGCCGGACTCTGCCGACAACTTCAACCGCAAGTAGACTCCGCCCGGACTCCTACGGAAGCCAGGCTTCGTCCTCGACTCCAACGGCAGCAGACAGACTTCGTCCGGACTCCTACGGGAGCCGGACTCCGCCGACAACTTCAACCGTAAATAGACTCCGCCCGAACTCCTACGGGAGCCGGGCTCCGTCCTCAACATCAACCGCCGGTAAGATCCATCCGGACTACCACGAGAGCCGGACATCGCACCTAACTTCAATTGCAGGAGGACTCCGCCCGGACTCCTATGGGAGCCGGGCTCCACCGCCAACTTCAACTGCAGAGGGACTCCGCCCGGACTCCTACAGGAGCCAGACTCCGTCATCAGCTCCGATTGCTGCCGAACTTCAGCCGACGGATCTGCACTCCCAGGCAGGCCACAATAACTGACAACACTGCTCCACTCCCTGCGGCGGACCCTACGCGACCCCATTACTCCCTGACAGGCTGTATTAACGGCCATGATTCTGCTCCACTCCCTGCGGTGGACCCTACGCGACCCCATTACTTCCTGACAGGCTGTATTAACGGCCATGATTCTGCTCCACTCCCTGCGGCGGATCCTGTGCGATTTCACCACCCCCGGATGAGTCACGACAGCAGACGCCGCTCCACTTTCCGTGGTAGGCCCCACGTGGCACACCCCGATGATTGCCACGGGTCCACCCCACTACTCTCTACAACAAACTCCGTCTGACCCTGGGCAGCCCGCTGCCAGACGGTTACAGATGTCGCTATCAGGCTACTGCCCCCTCCACCTATAAAAGGAGGCTCCAGATACGTTATTCGATAAGCTCTCATCTTTCATCTAAAAACTCTGCTAAATTCTCCGTTCGAGCACTCCATTCTTGTTGAGGCAGAGAACTGACTTGAGCGTCGGAGGGTCTTGCCGGAGCAACCCCACCTCCGGTTTAGACTTCCTTTGCAGGTCCCGGCGGCGACCGCGACTTCCTCGACTCCAGCTTCTCCGGCGCAAGTGGATTTTTGCACCAACAGGATTGGCGCTAGAGGGAGGGCTGTGTCTTTGCAATACCCTTGTTCTTAAAGGAGTGCTCAACGGATCCACCTCCGGTCATCTTTTCCGGCACCCACTCCTCCCTTCCTCATCTGATGCCTTCTCGCGAGGCATTCGCACAACTACCTCCGGCTATGGTCGCCGACAAGGAGTGGCCGGACGATCGGCCTCTATCGGATTCCGTCAACACCATTTCGGGGGAATCCCGACGGGAGGCAACCAACATACTGGCTGTATTCCCCAAGCGGCAAAAGGTTGAAGAACCCATAACCTTTACCGAAGAAGACACCCAGGGAGTCCAATTCCCTCATAACGATGCAGTCATAGTTTCCTTGAATATAGCAAATTACGACGTCCGTCGCATTCTTGTCGACAACGGAAGTTCGGCCGACATCTTGTTCTACGATGCCTTTTCAAGAATGTCCACTCTTGGCGGTCATCTGAGGCCGATTTGCTCCCCCCTGGTAGGGTTTACCGGTGACGCCGTTCCGACGGAAGGAATGATAGCTTTGATCGTGGCCGCGGGTCAATATCCAAAGCAATCCAGGGCTCTGGTGAATTTCTTGGTGGTGAAGGCATCATCCGCCTACAATGCAATCCTTGGCCGACCTGGCCTCAATGCTCTCCGAGCTGTCATTTTGACCTACCATTTGAAGTTGAAGTTCCCCACCAACCAGGAGATCGGAGAGGTCCGGGGAGACCAAGCCCTGGCCAGACACTGCTACAACATCGCCTTGCAAAGAAGCGATCAGGCTGACCCCTGTCCCGTCGATGGACTAGATGCTCGCGATGACCTCACCGAAGAAAGGGGCAGCCCAATCGAAGACCTGGTACCAATCCCTTTGAATGATGGGAATGCGGAGCATGTGGCGCTAATTGGCTCCAACCTGGGGGAGGAGGTGCGGACGCGTCTTATTGATTTTCTATGAAGGAATGCGGACGTTTTCGCTTGGGTTCCAGCAGACATGCCGAGGATTGACACGGAAGTCATGGAGCATCATCTGGCCGTCGATCCAAAGCATCGACCGACGAAAGAAAAAATCTGGAGTCATGCCCCGGAGAGGCAGAAGGCGATAGTCGAGGAAGTGGATAAGCTCCTCAAGGCCGGATTCATTAAGGAAGTCAATTATCCTGATTGGATTTCCAATGTTGTTCTGGTCAAAAAAGCAAACGACAAGTGGAGGATGTGCATAGACTTCAAAAAGCTGAATAAGGCTTGTCCAAAGGACAGCTACCCCCTTTCCAGAATCGACCAACTGGTGGATGCGACCTCAGGCCATGAGCTCCTCACCTTTATGGATGCATTCTCTGACTATAATCAAATTAGAATGACGTCGGAAGATGAAGAAAAGATAGCTTTCATCACTAATCGCGGCCTTTACTGTTACAGGGTCATGCCTTTCGACCTCAAGAATGCGGGCGCAACCTACCAACGGTTGGTGAACAAAATCTTCAAGGAGCAGATCGGCCGAAACATGGAGGTCTATGTGGACGACATGCTCGTAAAAAGCAAGTCTTCCAGAAATCATGTCGCCGACCTCGAGGAGACCTTTGACGCTCTCCGAAAGTATAGAATGAAGCTAAACCCAACTAAATGCGCTTTCGGAGTAACCTCAGGAAAGTTTCTGGGCTTCATGGTATCAGGGCGCGGGATTGAGGCCAATCCAGAGAAAATTCGTGCCATCCAAGAGATGACCGTCCCAAAGTCGATCAAAGAGGTTCAGCGCCTCACAGGGAGGATAGCGGCTCTTAATCGCTTCGTTGCGAGGTCGGCCGAACGGTGCTTGCCCTTCTTTCAAACCCTCAAGCAGTCGAAGAACTTTTGTTGGACCTCTGAATGCCAACAGGCGTTCGAAGAGTTAAGAAGCTACCTTAGCTCACCCCCGCTGTTGGCAAAGTCTGAACCTGGGGAGGAACTATTTTTATACCTAGCGGTCTCTCCCATGGCCCTCGCGGCCGTCCTTGTCAAAGAAGAAACGAAAGTCTAGCGGCCAGTCTACTACATTAGCCGCACGCTGAGGGAAGCCGAGACCAGGTACACCAAATTAGAAAAACTGACCTACGCCTTGTTGGTTGCAGCTTGGAGGCTCCGACCCTACTTTCAAGGGCACACCGTGACGCTACTCACCGATCAACCGATCAAGGCAGTTTTGCACCGGGCTGACACCTCCGAAAGAATAGGAAAATGGGCGATCGAGCTCACGGAATTCGACATCAACTACAGACCTAGACCAGCAGTAAAGGCCCAAATACTGGCAGATTTCATAGTAGAGTGCACCATCCCAGAGGAGGCCGAACCTGAGCAAAGCAAAGTTGACGACCTGAAGTCTCAACTGAACTCCCCCAACGAAGAGGCCAATCCCTCCGATCACTTTTGGACCCTCTATGTGGACGGATCTTCCAACATATCGGGCGCAGGTGCAGGCCTGATCTTGGTCAGTCCGGAGGGAGTCATCGTGGAGTACGCTCTGCGTTTCGAGTTTCCCGTAACAAACAATGGAGCGGAATATGAAGCTCTAATCGCAGGACTAAGGATCGTCAGAGAGCTGGGAATAAGTCAGCTCCGGGTGCACAGTGACTCTCAACTGGTGGCGGGGCAAGTCAGTGGGAGTTACGAAGCACGGGAGGACAGTATGGCCAGATACCTTGAGAAGGTAAAGGAGCTCACCCCCGCCTTCAGTAGCTTCAACATTAGACAGATTCCAAGGTTGGAGAATACCAGAGCCGATCTTCTCTCCAAGCTAGCGACATCGGCTTCGGCCGAATTGCCCAAAGGCGTCCTCTTTGAAGTTCTAAAACATTCGAGTACAGAAGAATCGCGACCCGTAATGGAGATCGACCACGAGCCCAGCTGGGTCGACCCGCTGATAACCTATCTCAGAGATGGAGTTCTCCCCCAGGATGCGAAGGAGGCTCGGAAGCTCTGAAATCAAGCCTCCCGGTACATCCTTTATGAGGGCAAATTGTACAAAAGATCATACTCCTTGCCCCTCTTGAAATACCTCCGGCCCTCGGAAGCTAACTACGCCTTATGGGAAGTACATGAGGGGATTTGCAGAAACCATTTGGGGGCTAGATCTTTATCCCACAAGCTGCTCCGCCAGGGATATTACTGGCCAACGATGCATCGTGATTCGATTGAATATGTCAAAAAGTGTGATCGATGCCAGAGATACGCCAACATCCAGAGACAGCCCACCACCGAACTCACACCCTTGAGTGCCCCATGGCCTTTTGCACAATGGGGGATGGATATCCTTGGCCCTTTTTCCATGGCATCTGGGCAAAGGAAGTTCCTCCTCGTAGCAATCGACTACTTCACCAAATGGGTTGAAGCCGAACCACTAGCAAAAATTACGGAAGCAAAAGTTCAAGATTTCATCTGGAAATCGATCGTGTGTAGGTTCGGTCTGCCTAGAACCCTAATCACTGATAATGGACGACAATTTGCGGGAGCAAAATTCATCGAATTTTGTGAAGATCTAAACATCTCCCACAACTTCACATCAATAGCCCATCCCCAGGCGAACGGCGAAGCCGAGGTGACCAACAGAACCCTTTTGCAGGGGATTAAGACAAGGCTTGAAAAAGCGAAGGAAACTTGGGCGGATGAACTTTATCATGTGTTGTGGGCGTATCGAACTACTCAGAGGCTACCCACGGGGGAGACCCCTTTCGCTTTAGCCTTCGGTACGGAAGCCGTCATCCCCATCGAGCTTAAACTCCCGTCAGCACGAGTCGTGGCGTTCGACGAACATCAAAGTTCGCAAGGTCTTAGAGCCAACCTCGACCTACTGGAAGAAAGATGGGAGATAGCTCAGGTTCGGATGGCAGCCTACAGACAAAAGGTTGCTCGATATTACAACGCCCGGGTTAAGAACAAAGCCTTTAGAGCGGGAGATCTAGTGCTTCGACAAGCCGCTGTCTCGCAACCTCAGGACCGAGGAAAACTCGCCCCAAACTGGGAGGGACCTTATGAAGTCAAAGAAGTAGTCCGGGCCAGAACTTATTATCTTAAGGAACTTGGAGGAGCCGACCTCCCGCGACCGTGGAGCTCGAAAAACTTGCGGATGTACTACCAGTAACTTCATTTTAATTGAAAATCACATACCTATATGTCCTTGGACAATGCAAACAAACTGTATCAAAAACGAAAGGAAAACCTCATCCCGACAAGGTCGAAGGCCTGGTTCTTTTAGATCGGATGGGGGGAGAGGCCTTACAGCGCCCTAATGTGCCCCCACAGCCATGTCAGGAACAGGAGGAGAACCTCGTCCTGACATGAGCAAGGTCGAAGGCCCGGTTCTTTTAGACCGGATGGGGGGAGAGGCCTTACAGTGCCCTAATATGCCCCCACAGCCATGTCAGGAGCAGGAGGAGAACCTCATCCTGACATGAGCAAGGTCGAAGGCCCGGTTCTTTTAGACCGGATGGGGGGAGAGGCCTTACAGCTCCCTAATGTGCCCCCACAGCCACGTCAGGAACAGGAGGAGAACCTCATCCTGACATGAGCAAGGTCGAAGGTCTGGTTCTTTTAGACCGGATGGGGGGAGAGGCCTTACAGCGCCCTAATGTGCCCCCACAGCCATGTCAGGAACAGGAGGAGAATCTCGTCCTGACATGAGCAAGGTCGAAGGTCCGATTCTTTTAGACCGGATGGGGGGAGAGGCCTTACAGCGCCCTAATGTGCCCCCACCGCCATGTCAGGAACAGGAGGAGAACCTCGTCCTGATATGAGCAAAGTGGAAGGCCCGGTTCTTTCAGACCGGATGGGGGGAGAGGCCTTACAGCGCCCTAACGCGCCCCCACACCCAAGCTGGGAACGGGAGGGGAACCTCGCCCTGGCTCGAGCAAAGTGGAAGGTCCGGACTCCTACGGGAGCTGGGCTTCATCCACGATACCAAGGAAGACTCCACCCGGACTCCTACGGGAGCCGAACTCCATCCACGACTCCAAGGAAGACTCCACCCAGACTCCTACGGGAGCCGGACTCCATCCACGACGTCAAGGAAGACTCCACCCGGACTCCTACGGGAGCTGGGCTCCACCCACGACTCCAATCACAGGAGGGTTCCGTCCGGACTCCCACGGGAGCCGAACTTCGCCTTGACTTCAGTGGAGAAAAATTTCGAGCGAGAAGGAAAAAGGAAGGCAACGGACCATGACAGCTACGATTGGAAAACGGACAGCGGTCGAGGTACAGAAAGCTCTGTCACCGCAAGGACTGGAGCTCCCATCGGGAGTCCCAGCTTTTGAGAAAGTTTTCGACACAAAATAGGACAACTTACTTAAGGTGACAGAAGCTCGGATCCCCGAATTCAAGCCCTAGGAGGGATCCCAGGCCCGAATGGCCCCAAGCGAATCTGCAGCCATTAATGGAAAAATGACAATCGGGTATCTTCGAACGGCGTAAAAGTCAAAAAGGAGCTCGGCAAATAACAATCCAACATGAATAAAAGAGGTCATCGATGACCTTAGGACGACGTGAAAAAGAAAAGAAGAAAAGGAGGAAGAGAGAAGAAGGAAGAATAAAGAAGTTCGACAGACGACTATTCGATGCAAGATGCAGACGAGGTAACAAAATCTTCTTTTCATTTTTCAACCAACAAGGTGTACGTTACAAGACCCGGTGGGCCAGGAAAAAATAATAAATACATCGTCGATGACATCGAGAACACGGTTTGGAAAGGATACACCGGAAGCCGCTTTAAGCTGCAAACTTCTCTTCCCATTTCGTGTCTAGTGCGTGTGGCGGGCCTATCTGCTTTCGCCCCGCCTTGCTTCGCCCCACCTCCGAAGTCCCAACCTCAGGGGGAAAAGGATGGGATAGATTCCCGGGGGCGGTAAGGGCAACGGCAGCGGTGACGAAGGCCTGTTTCAAGAAGAATCGGAGTCACCCTGGGGGCAACGATGGCGTCAGAGATATGCGTCATCACCGAATACTCCGTGGTAGCCACCGTCCAAAATGCTCCGGCAAGGTCGGCATGCGCTACTTCCACCACCCTCGCAACAAATTTTACTGTCCCACCGTCGACGCCGACCACTTCTGGTCCCTCGGCCCCGACGGCATTAAGGATCCCGCCACAGCTTGTGACGACAGCTCTGCCCTCTTGACCGGTATCACCCCGCCTTGCTACTCCAAAATTCTCGGGCAGAATACCTTTACCGACGGCCCCCGTTATTAAACCCCTATTGTTGAAGGAATTCTTCCTTGAGCCCCTTTTGAAACGACGGGGATCCTCGGCGGCCACTTGATGACCGGAGAACTCACCGGCCGCTGTTCTCCTCCTCGCCTTCCTCCAAGCCCTAGACATCCCTTCGAGGATGGCCTCCGGGGTGGAGGACATGACGTGGGAACCCCTTAGAGAAGAATCGAGGGGCTGAAGACGGCAAGGACCGGTGCGGAAGAAGTGGCTGAGTAGCTAGGCTCTCAGATGAAAGAAAGGTGCCATCCTCTTGGCAGGATGAAGCCCTGAAGGAAGAGTAGGGGGTTTAAATAGCCAACGGATCTTAGCGCAGTTATGATGGTGGGTGTCCCTAGGCCAACTGGTGCATGCCACGTGTCCCGCATGCCCCACTCGCCGCTATCGAGGATTGACTGTTCGCAAATTTTCATAGCGCGACGCTTGGGATCACGTTTCGGCGAGAGTTCCGAAAAGACTCTTCAGGTTGCCTTAACCGAAAAAAGGGCTCTGACGTGTGCACATTAAATGCCAACATATCCAAGGGCGGTTATGCGCAGGATTCGAGGGGATAACTTCGCCCATGCCCATCTCTCTGTACTTCCTTCATTCAAAATTCAAACTCGAAAGTAGGGGGACTAGTGTTGGGTACAAAATACCCACGGTCGAAGTTCTCAGTGGGATTAGCCCTTGCGAGCTCCGCCCGGACCCCTACAGGAGCCGAGCTACATCGCCAACTTCAACCGCCGGTAAGATCCGTCTGGGCTCCTACGGAAGCCGGACTCCGCACCTGACCCTAATTGCAGGAAGACTCCGCCCAGACTCCTACGGGAGCAGGGCTTCATCCTCGACTCCAACGGCTACAGACAGACTTCGTCCGGACTCCTACGGGAGCCGGACTCCGCCGACAACTTCAACCGCAAGTAGACTCCGCCCGGACTCCTACGGGAGCCGGGCTTCATACTCGACTCCAACGGCTGCAGACAGACTTCGTCCGGACTCCTATGGGAGCCGGACTCCGCCGACAACTTCAAATGCAAGTAGACTCCGCCTGGACTCCTACGGGAGCCGGGCTCCGTCCTCAACATCAACTGCCGGTAAGCTTTGTCCGGACTCCTACGGGAGCCGGATTTTGCCTTTGACTTTAATTGCAGGAAGACTCCGCCCGGACTCCTACGGGAACCGGGCTTCATCCTCGACTCCAACGGCTGCAAACAGACTTTGTCCGGACTCCTACGGGAGCCGGACTCCACCGACAACTTCAACCGCAAGTAGACTCCGCCCGGACTCCTACGGGAGTCGGGCTTCGTCCTCGACTCCAACGGCTGCAGACAGACTTCGTCCGGACTCCTACGGAAGTCGGACTCTGCCGACAACTTCAACCGCAAGTAGACTCCACCCGAACTCCTACGAAAGCTGGGCTTCGTCCTCGACTCCAACGGCTGCAGACAGACTTCGTCCGGACTCCTACGGGAGTCGGACTCCGCCGACAACTTCAACCGCAAGTAGAATCTGCCCGGACTCCTACGGGAGCCAGGCTTCATCCTCGACTCCAACGGCTGCAGACAGACTTCGTCCGGACTCCTACGGGAGCCGGACTCCGCCGACAACTTCAACCGCAAGTAGACTCCGCCCGGACTCCTACGGGAGCCAGGCTCCGTCCTCAACATCAACTACCGGTAAGCCTTGTCCGGACTCCTACGGGAGCCGGACTTCGCCTTTGACTTTAATTGCAGGAAGACTCCGCCCGGACTCCTACGGGAGCCGGGCTTCGTCCTCGACTCCAACGGCTACAGACAGACTTCGTCCGGACTCCTACGGGAGCCGGACTTCGCCGACAACTTCAACCGCAAGTAGACTCCGCCCGGACTCCTACGGGAGCTGGGCTTCATCCTCGACTCCAACGACTGCAGACAGACTTCATCCGGACTCCTACGAGAGCCGGACTCCGCCGATAACTTCAACCGCAAGTAGACTCCGCCCGGACTCCTACGGGAGCCGGGCTTCATCCTCGACTCCAACGGCTGCAGACAGACTTCGTCCGGACTCCTACGGGAGCCGGACTCCGCCAACAACTTCAACCGCAAGTAGACTCCGCCCGGACTCCTACGGGAGCTGGGCTCCGTCCTCACCATCAACTGCCGGTAAGCCTTGTCCGGACTCCTACGGGAGCCGGACTTCGCCTTTGACTTTAATTGCAGGAAGACTCCGCCCGGACTCCTATGGGAGCCGGGCTTCGTTCTCGACTCCAACGGCTGCAGACAGACTTCGTCCGGACTCCTACGGGAGCCGGACTCCACCGACAACTTCAACCGCAAGTAGACTCCGCCCGGACTCCTACGGGAGCTGGGCTTCATCCTCGACTCCAACGGCTGCAGACAGACTTCGTCCGGACTCCTACGGGAGCCGGACTCCATCGACAACTTCAACCGCAAGTAGACTCCGCCCGGACTCCTACGGGAGCCGGGCTTCGTCCTCGACTCCAACGGCTGCAGACAGACTTCGTCCAGACTCCTACGGAAGCCAGACTCTGCCGACAACTTCAACCGCAAGTAGACTCTGCCCGGACTCCTACGGGAGCTGGGCTTCGTCCTCGACTCCAACGACTGCAGACAGACTTCGTCCGGACTCCTACGGGAGTCGGACTCCGCCGACAACTTCAACCGCAAGTAGAATCCGCCCGGACTCCTACGGGAGCCGGGCTTCATCCTCGACTCCAACGGCTGCAGACAGACTTCGTCCGGACTCCTACGGGAGCCAGACTCCACCGACAACTTCAACCGCAAGTAGACTCCGCCCGGACTCCTACGGGAGCCGGGCTTCGTCCTCGACTCCAACGGCTACAGACAGACTTCGTCCGGACACCTACGGGAGCCGGACTTCGCCGACAACTTCAACCGCAAGTAGACTCCGCCCGGACTCCTACGGGAGCTGGGCTTCATCCTCGACTCCAACGACTGCAGACAGACTTCGTCCGGACTCCTACGAGAGCCGAACTCTGCCGATAACTTCAACCGCAAGTAGACTCCGCCCAGACTCCTACGGGAGCCGGGCTTCATCCTCGACTCCAACGGCTGCAGACAGACTTCGTCCGGACTCCTACGGGAGCCGGACTCCGCCAACAACTTCAACCGCAAGTAGACTCCGCCCGGACTCCTACGGGAGTCGTGCTCCGTCCTCACCATCAACTGCCGGTAAGCCTTGTCCGGACTCCTACGGGAGCCGGACTTCGCCTTTGACTTTAATTGCAGGAAGACTCCGCCCGGACTCCTATGGGAGCCGGGCTTCGTTCTCGACTCCAACGGCTGGAGACAGACTTCGTCCGGACTCCTACGGGAGCCGGACTCCACCGACAACTTCAACCGCAAGTAGACTCCGCCCTGACTCCTACGGGAGCCGGGCTTCATCCTCGACTCCAACGGCTGCAGACAGACTTCGTCCGGACTCCTACGGGAGCCAGACTCCGCCGACAACTTCAACCTCAAGTAGACTCCGCCCGGACTCCTACGGGAGTCGGGCTTCATCCTCGACTCCAACGGCTGCAGACAGACTTCGTCCGGACTCCTACGGGAGCCGAACTCTGCCGACAACTTCAACCGCAAGTAGACTCCGCCCGGACTCCTACAGGAGTCGGGCTCCATCCTCAACATCAACTGTCGGTAAGTCTTGTCCGGACACCTACGGGAGCCGAACTTCGTCTTTGACTTTAATTGCAGGAAGACTCCGCCCGGACTCCTACGGGAGCTGGGCTTCATCCTCGACACCAACGGCTGCAGACAAACTTCGTTCGGACTCCTATGGGAGCCAGACTCCGCTGACAACTTCAATCGCAAGTAGACTCCGCCCGGACTCCTACGGGAGCCAGACTTCATCCTCGACTCCAACGGCTGCAGACAGACTTCGTCCAGACTCCTACGGGAGTCGGACTCCACCGACAACTTCAACCGCATGTAGACTCTGCCCGGACTCCTACGGGAGTCGGGCTCCGTCCTCAACATCAACTGCTGGTAAGCCTTGTCCGGACTCCTACGGGAGTCGGACTTCGCCTTTGACTTTAATTGCAGGAAGACTCCGCCCGGACTCCTACGGGAGCCGGGCTTCGTCCTCAACTCCAACGGCTGCAGACAGACTTCGTCCGGACTCCTACGGGAGTCAGACTCCGCTGACAACTTCAACCGCAAGTAGACTCCGCCCAGACTCCTACGGAAGTCGGGCTTCGTCCTCGACTCCAACGGCTGCAGACAGACTTCGTCCGGACTCCTACGGGAGCCGGACTCCGCCGACAACTTCAACCGCAAGTAGACTCCGCCCGGACTCCTACGGGAGCCGGGCTCCGTCCTCAACATCAACCGCCGGTAAGATCCATCCAGACTACCACGGGAGCCGGACTTCGCACCTAACTTCAATTGCAGGAGGACTCCGCCCGGACTCCTACAAGAGCCGGGCTCCACCGCCAACTTCAACTGCAGAGGGACTCCGCCCGGACTCCTACGGGAGCCAGACTCCGTCATCAGCTTCGATCGCTGCCGAACTTCAGCCGACGGATCTGCACTCCCAGGCAGGCCACAATAACGGACAACACTGCTCCACTCCCTGCGGCGGACCCTACGCGACCCCATTACTCCCTGACAGGCTGTATTAACGGCCATGATTCTGCTCCACTCCCTGCGGCGGACCCTACGCGACCCCATTACTCCCTGACAGGCTGTATTAATGGCCATGATTCTGCTCCACTCCCTGCGGCGGATCCTGTGCTATTCCACCACCCCCGGATGAGTCACGACAGCGGACGCCGCTCCACTTCCCGCGGCAGGCCCCACATGGCACACCCCGATGATTGCCATGGGTCCATCCCACTACTCTCTGCAACAAACTCCGCCTGACCCTGGGCAGCCCGCTGCCAGACGGTTACAGATGTCGCTATCAGGCTACTACCCCCTCCGCCTATAAAAAGGAGCTCCAGATACGTTATTCGATAAGCTCTCATCTTTCATCTAAAAACTCTGCTAAATTCTCCGTTCGAGCACTCCATTCTTGTTGAGGCAGAGAACTGACTTGAGCGTCGGAGGGTCTTGCCGGAGCAACCCCACCTCCGGTTTAGACTTCCTTTGCAGGTCCCGACGGCGACCGCGACTTCCTCGACTCCAGCTTCTCCGGCGTAAGCAAATTTTTGCACCAACAGCATCCATGTAGATGATCAGATTTTTATTATTGTCATCGAGTTCAACAGGATCACATCCCAGAATTAGATATCGAAGTATCTATCTGATGGATGTGGTACTCTACTAGATCTCCTTCATGGATCCTTTACAATGGGTTTTGGATTTGATCTAATCAAATTTGATTCTATGGGTTCACTAAATTATGTCGGTTCTTCTACCTGTCGAACTTTATAAATTTCACATTAAAGATATTAGTACCTTCACCAAAGTACTCTTTTTCTAAAAAGAATGCCAAACAACTCTTGTTCTTTAGCATGGTAGAAGTAATATCCTCTAGATTCTTTAGTTACCTTACAAAATAATATATATAGAATCGGGATCCAAATCAATCAGTCTGCAAATGCTCGACATAAAGCAAATACTCTCAAACCCTAATGTAAGAAAGTATCGGCTTATGCCTAGTCCATATCTCATATGGAATCTTTGCAACTGATTAATTCAGAATCCAGTTCAGAATATAACAAGTAGACTTAAGAGCATAACCTTAAATAGAGACTGGCAGACTTATAAATCCTATCATGGATCAAACTATGTCTAACAAAATCGATTCCAACAGAAGAGAATCCTATTCTCTTCTAGATATGTCAAAACTTACTTAAAATGCATTCTCCTCTTCGGTCTAATCGAAAAATTTTAATGCTCTTCCAAGTTTGTTTCTCTATCTTATTATGGACTTATTTGAATATTTTAAATAATTTAAATTTATGGTAAACATATTCGTAGATCCAATACATCAATATATATCAGATTTAGAACATCATTGGCTCGTTCACCTTTTTCAACAAAAGATGACTTGATCATCTTACTAAAGAAATAGGATTGATAGGTTGACAATGATTCACAATCATTGATATTAAGAATTATCATCTGTTGATCACATTCTTATTTATATGATCGAGCCTAAATTATCAAAAATAGACTTTCATGACATTATCTACTTTAAAGAGTTTGTTTGATTGTGTACAATATACTAACAAGCTGTGACTATTCATAAATATCATTTTTTAATTTTTTATATAATTTTGACATCATTCATAATGATATCACAAAATCATTAGACAGTAGTGACAATCACTAAAATGACATTGTTAAAATTGAAAATAGGCTCAACGATTCCTAAAATCAGGATTGGACATAACTTCCAACTCCAATGTTTAGGAATCTCTTGTTGTTTTCAAACTTTCTACTAACCTGAAGTCATTGCAACAATTTGCATATACTTTTAATATTCAATACCCAAATAGTAGTGTCATAGATAGACAAATTATAAGGTGTTATCATATAAGTACCTTGTTCAGTAATCCTTTGCTGATTTATCTTCCTTTGCCTGTTCAAATCAAGGGACTCTATCAAACTAGGTTAATCTTAGACTCTTTTGTCAGTTCAGACTCATTAGCTCAGGCACGACTCTTTTGCACCTTCTTTTTTTTTCTTTCTCAAAGAATTATTACCCCACAGAAGACACATCTTCAGAGGTGCAAAAAAACTCCTCCAACATTTGAAAAATTTTCTCCCACTGAGCATCATTGAATTTACAACTAAATTTATATTTTTTGCGGCTCTCAATAACACCATATGGTGATTTGATCATGTGGCTAGTTCTGATAAGTGCCTTTGATCGCATCACATGTGTTGGATGTAGAAACATTAGGTGCTGAATCCATAATCATATATAGGATCTATTCATCCTCTAAAATTATTCGTAACTTTCGATACCAATTATCAAAATTGGATCCTATAAATCAGTCACTGTCAAACAGTGAATGGAGCAACGTAGATCTAGCCATAACTGAAAAAAAAATACAAGATCTCTATATTTATGAATTGATTAAGTCTAAAGACTTAGACTTTAGTCTAAAGATTCTCTCACTATTTTAGTCGAATTGATAGCCTCTACCTCCAATTCAAAGAATTACTTTAATTTTTTAGCGGGTACTAGAATCCACACAGATTGCATACAAGCCCAAAGATGGCTCGATCAATCCATATGCATCTATGGATAGATTCTCAACCAATTATTTCTCTAAATAATTTTTAGTAATTAATTTTATCTCAAATTTTATTTCAATAGACGATGGATCTCCACTGAAAGTTCTGATTAGATCAAACCATTAACATGAACCTACTCAGTATTTCTAACTAATGAATGATCAGGCTCAAGGATGGCTCGATCAACCCAACCATCATCAGATAGTACAACAGAGTCATCATGTGATGAATGATAATTCCATCATTCAGAGAGAACACCAGACAGATGGCGCCTGCAATATCAATCAAAAATAATAGACCTATTATCATTCACCTTAAAGGGAGACTATGATCTAGTTATCCCAATAATTAGCTCATTTTATAGATCTAATAATTTAGAAGATTTAATAATTAATTTTAAGAAGAGATGAAAAGAGATCAACTAGTAAACCATAATCCTTCCACTGACTTCACCAAGTCATTGAATTGGATTAAGATCATGCTGGTTAAACTGGCACCTCGAGCAGTCACACTTATCAACCTTAATGGCATAGGTAAACTCGAATCATTTAGCAGTCTAATCAAGATTGGATCAGATTGGTCAGATAAGTGATATCGATGGAAGGGTTTGCTAAGCTTGCCTTAGACACCATCGAAATGGCTAGGTAAGCCGCTTCCAATTAAAAACCATCGATCAAAATGTCAAACTTATTTGAGACATCAATTGGTTAATTAGTTCTGATTTGACTAATCTACTAATTTGGTGTTGCTCCTTGGATTGATTTTGATGATTACAAAGCATTTGAAGGGGTAGTAATGATTTTCGCTTGAAAAAGACTTATTGCTCTTCAGGGGCAAAATCATAATTTTACCAAAACCCTGATTTGAAAGCATCAAATGATAGAACAAAAGATTTGTGATCCATTGGTGAAAATTTTATTATTTTTGGACTTGTATTTTAAAAGATATTCATGTTTGAAAAATATGAGTCGACCCATGAGTCGACTCATGGCATATGAGATGATTGGCATGCTAAATTTTTGGATGGCACAGACTTGGCACACCTTGTGAGTCGACCCATGAGTCGACCCCCAAGGCATGAGTCGACTCATGAGTCAACCTCTGCGGGTTTTAGGCCAATTTTACAGAACCTTGCTTCCCGTTTGATTTTCTGGTGTTCTTCCACAGAGGTCGACCCATGAGTCGACCTCCAGGCATGAGTCAACCCCTGTGACGGGATTATTCCACAATGGCTAGTTTTTAACCTATTTTAAGTGCTTTTAATGCTCATTTAATATGGTCTAATGGCTCTATTTCAGCCCATAATATTTTTCACCATTTCTTAAAACTATAAAAGGGACAAAAAGGTGGGAATCAAAAAGAAGAAAAAAAGAAGAGAGATTTTGAAAAAGGGATTTCAAGCAAACTTTTCAGCCCTAAGCAAGAGCTCACTCAAAGCATTCAAGAAGCCTTTAATCCAAGCTCACCAACTCCTCAAGTGCACATTCAAGTCACCAACCACCTTGAGAAAATCAAAAAGAGTCTTCTTCTCTTTGAGTAAAGTGTATTTAAAGTCTCATTCGCTCATTAAAGGAGCTTTCTTTATACTTACTTATGCTATTCATTGTTATACTTTGTTTGAGTTATTGTTTTTATTTTGGAAGGGTTCCAAAATAAGAAAAGATTGATCCGAACCTTGAATCGGAGTGTATTGGGTTGGCTTGTACCCGAGAAATAAGTGGACTAGCTTGGGATAGCTAGAGTCAGAGTTTCCGACGTTTGTATTCGGGTTGAATACAAGTTAGTGGATTGAAATTCCCAAGTAGGAGCTTGGGGAGTGGATGTAGGTGCAAGGTTGGCACCGAACCACTATAAATCTTTTTGTTTGTGGTGTGCCTAATTGCTCTTCTTTAACTCTTCATTATTCTCTTGCATTCTTACTTTTAGCCATTAGCCGTGAATTAACTTTACTCTCCCTATTTTTTTAGCTTTTGTCAAACATTTTTCATAAGTCATAAGTTAAGCTTAAATTTTTTAGAAATCCAATTCACCCCCCCTCTTGGGTTGCATAGCTGGGCAACAAGTGGTATCAGAGCTCGGTGCTCTAGCCCTACTTTGATCTAACCAATCAAAGAGCCAAAGATCTATGGCAACTCAAGTCGGCACTTCTCTAGCCGAGGGGCAGTCCACTAACCGTCCTCCTCTTTTCAATGGGTCTAATTACACCTATTGAAAAACTCGGATAAAAATATTCATTCAAGTACTAGATTATGATATGTGGAGTATCATAGTGAATGGCCCTCACACACCTACTAAGATTATTGATGGTATGGAATCAGCCAAACCCGAAAAAGAGTGGGATGAGGTTGATAAGAAAATGGCCCAATTAAATGCTAGAGCTATGAATATTCTATATTATGCTCTTGATGCTAACGAATTTAATCGTATTTCTACTTGCTTGTCTGCTAAAGAAATATAGGATAGATTAGAAGTAACCCATGAAGGAACCAATCAAGTAAAGGAGTCCAAAATCAACATGCTTGTGCATAAATATGAATTATTTAAAATGGAGCATGATGAGTCCATAACTGATATGTTTACTCACTTTACTAATATTATAAATGGTTTAAAGAGTTTTGGTAAGTCCTATACTAACAGTGAGCTTGTAAGAAAGATTCTCAGATCCTTACCAAGAACTTGGAAAGTCAAAGTGACCGCCATCCAAGAAGCCAAGGACTTGAACATTCTATCCTTGGAAGAGCTTCTTGGATCATTGATGACTCATGAGCTGAGCATGAAGCAACATCAAGAGGAAGAAGTCAAAAAGAAGAGAACAATCGCCCTCAAATCCACAGCTCCACCAGATGAAGAAACTGATGACACTGAAAATGAAGAGCAGGATGAAAAGATGGCACTCATTATCCGAAGATTCAAGAAATTTTTGAGAAAAAGAAAACAAGGGATGAGGAAGAGGCCATTCACAAAAGGAGAACAGAGCAAAGAAAAGGATAAAGACCAACCCTTATCTGCTATGAGTGCAAGAAACTGGAACACTTCAAGTCCGAATGCCCACAACTGAAGAAGGGTCCCAAGAAGTACAAGAAGAAGGCCATGATGGCCACTTGGAGTGCGAGTGATGACTCAAGCTCCGAAGAGGAAGACTCGACTGAACAAGCCAACCTGTGCCTTATGGCACATGAAAATGAGATAATTTTTGAAACTCCTAGTGACTTTACATTTGAAGAACTGCATGAAGTTTTTTGTGATTTAGTTGATGAACTAAAGAAACTAGGGATAAAGAACAAAGATCTAAAATTAAAAAATCAATCTTTATTAAAACAAAATAAAAGTATTTCAATTGAAAAATCCACCCTGCTTCAAGAAAATCAAAGTTTAAAGAATGAAATTGCCAAGTTAAAACTATTAGTTGAAAAATTTACCTTGAGTTCAAATAAACTTAATATGATTCTTGAAAATCAAAAGGCCGTGTATGATAAGGCTGGACTTGGCTATAACCCCTTGAAGAAACATAAGTATCTAAAAAATATCTATGTAAACTCTTTAAGTAACAAGTCTTCTAATATTACTTGTTTCAAATGTGGTAGAGTAGGATATAAGTCATACACTTGCTTCTCTAACAAATCTGCAAACTCAAATATAAAGAAAATATGGGTTCCAAAAG
>NC_025993.2:25814896-26018403 GCF_000442705.2 Elaeis guineensis | reverse complement strand
GGATTCCTCTCTTTTTGGTTAAAACCCCGTTCATGAGCCGACCCTCTCCATCTTCGTCTTCTCCCTCCAAAACCCATAGTCCTCTTCTTCTTTCTCTCCAAATCCAAGGTCTAAGCCCAAGATTCTTCTCCCATCACCTCTCCACCTCAAATCACCCCTTGGGAAAGGAGTTATTCCCATTTTTCTCCCTTGATTGGAGCGGTTGGAGCGTGCCCTAGCTTCCACCATTCTCCTCCAAATCGGGGTTTCTCTCCTTCAAAAATCTTTTTTCCATCCCCTAATAACCCTCTATCTCCTCACACATTTGATCTTCCAAGTCTCTTTGCTTGTTCTGGTGGTGAGTATGGCTCCAAAAATGAAACTCCCTTAAAGAAGAAAATCGGTCCGTGAGTTGGAAGAGGGCGTGCGCAGGAAAATACAAGCTTCTCAACCTCTTCTGCTTCCATTCCTGCTTCGGCATCTGCTCCAGGTTCCTCTCAGTCTCCTCTAAGCCCTAGTAAAATTCCTCTATCTGTCAGAAAGGTAGAAATCGAGAAAAATATTGACTTCAGATTTTTTGAAAAAGAGGGGTTCTCCATTGGTTCAAAGATCAAAAATCAAGGTTGGAGATTTTACTGTTCACTTAAAGAAGTTACATATGTAGATTTGGTTAGAGAGTTTTATCTGAATCTGTGCTATGGCAATGGAACAGTAACATCTACTGTTAAGGGTATTGATATCTGTTTAGATCCTGTTATTTTGGGAGAGATTCTTCATTTGCCCTGTGAGGGATATTCAAACATGGAACTCCCAGTGAAGGAAGAAGGAATTAATGTGATTTTAGGAGGAACCTACTCGGGAAGCCTAAATAAACTTGAAGCCAAGATCCTGTCTATTGAAATGAGGATTCTACATCAATTGGTAACAAAGCTTTTCTTCCCAAGAAGTGGTAGACATGACCTCCTTTCAGGCTGAGACATTTGCATCATATTTCATGTGGTTACCCAAACCCCCTAAACCTCCCTGCATTAATGATAGAAGCTATGAGGGAAACTCTGAATAGATCCAAGGCACATCTGCCTTTCGGTATGGCCCTCATATTGGTATTCAGGAGGTTTGGAGTTAGTTTTGAGGGGGAGGCATCAGCTAGGCTCTCTCACTCTGACATCTTCAACCAACATACTTTGCACCGCATGGGATTTACTAGGACTGATGGTGGTTGGATTAAAGGTGTAGAAGAGAGAGTTGAGGACAGAGCTGAGGAAGAAGGTCCTTCATCACCTCTCCATGACATCAGGGCAGCATCTCCAGACATCCAGTTTGTTTCAGATCCAGAGGCTGGCCCTTCAGAGTCTACTAGGAGGCACACTCCAGTTCAGCAGCCAGACAGCAGAGCACCTTCCTCAGAGATCAGATTGGCTGATGACCAGATTGAGATGATCTCTCAGCGTGTGGCTTCCTTGCTTTCTCGACAGTGGGGCACTTCAGCTTTTGCACCGGGATCCACATCTTAGATGCATCTGATCAGACTTTGATCCTCCATATCTCCACTGTATTTCAGATGATCTCAGATCAGTCTGTTCGGATTCAGTAGCTCGAGGGTTACATTTTGAGACTGACTGGGAGGGTACTTGACTTGCAGGGGCAAGTGTTAGCTCTAGCACATCCACAGCCACAGGAATGCACTACTGAGGTCTCAGACCTATCTATGGAGGTAGCCAGACTTAGAGGAGTTTTGGAGAGTGGATTTGATTTTCTGAGGAGAGAGATCAGAGGCTCTAGTGAGCATGCACCCACCCAGTTCACTGTACTGCTACAGTCTGTTTCGAGAGCTCTGAACCTTCTAGACACCATCAGGCTCTCTCTTGCAGTTCAGTCTATTGCTTCTCAGCCTTCAGGATCATCTCGCCCACCTACTCATGCCAGCATCTCCACTCGTGGTAGAGGCAGATGGGGTAGAGGACGAGTCCTTGGTCGTGATCCTTCATCTCCCCACCCCATCTCCGATACATCTGACTCTGATCCATCCAGTCATGAGCTCTACTAGATCCTTGTTGTTAGTCTTGACTTTTGTTTCTTTCTAGGATCTATCTTTTGGGCCATGTAATAATGTTAACTAATTGACTTTTATATTTTGGTATATGTATTGGAATAACTATGGTATCAGTCACTTTTTGATTATATATCTACTCCTTGACTTTTCATGTATGACCTTCAAATTAAGTTACTTTCAATTTTGTGCATGCTTAAAATACTATGAATTGCTATTTCATATCTATGATATCCAATGGTATGTTTGTTTTATGATTGCTGTATTCAGGGAGAGTAAACATTAATGTTAGTAAAATTAATGTTAGTACAAGAAGCTCAAGAAGTAACATTAGTAAAATTATTTCCATCAAAAGAAAGAAAAAAGAGAAAATGTATTCAAAGAAAAAGGGGGAGTAAATAATTTTTGTTGATGATGTCAAAAAGGGGGAGAAAAATTAAAGAATCAAAAGCAAATTGATAAAAGAATCAAAAGCAAATTGATAAAAGAATCAAAAGCAAATTGAGTAAATTGTTAAGTAAAAGCAAATGAGCAAACTTTAAAATTAATTCTTAGACATGCTCTGGTACCAAAATTAAATAATCAAATGAGAATGAGCAAATTTTCAAGATGCTAAGCAATTTGAAAAACAAACAAATGAGCAAATGAGATATTTTCAAATGAGCAATTTTCAAAATTCTTAGGCAAATTCTGCTTTGCTCTGATAACAAAAATAAATTTTGCTCTGATACCAAAATCACATAATCAAATGAGTAAATTTTTAAATTATTAAGTAATAGGTAAATTATTTATGCAAATGAGCAACACAAGCAAATGGGCACATGTATCGCATGCCAAAAGAATCAATCTTCTTTTCAAGCAAATGCATTTATAAGTAATTTTCAAGTTGGTAGTAAATTTTCTATTTATCTTCAAACTACCTATAATGCATTTCATCCTTTGAAATTCATGCTCATTGTTTCATATATATGCTTCTGCTCAAGTATTTTGTCATCATCAAAAAGGAGGAGATTGTTGCTCCTTGGATTGATTTTGATGATTACAAAGCATTTGAAGGGGTACTAATGATTTTCACTTGAAAAAGACTTATTGCTCTTCAGGGACAAAATTATAATTTTATCAAAATCCTGATTTGAAAGCATCAAATGATAGAACAAAAGATTTGTGATCCATTGGTGAAAATTTTATTATTTTTGGACTTGTATTTTAAAAGATATTCATATTTGAAAAATATGAGTCGATCCATGAGTCGACTCATGGCATATGAGATGATTGGCACGCTGAATTTTTGGATGGCACAGACTTGGCACACCCTGTGAGTCGACCCATGAGTCGACCCCCAAGGCATGAGTCGACCCATGAGTCGACCTCTGCGGGTTTTAGGCCAATTTTACAGAACCTTGCTTCCCGTTTGATTTTCTGGTGCTCTTCCACAGAGGTCGACCCATGAGTCGACCCCAGGCATGAGTCGACCCATGAGTCGACCCCTGTGATGGGATTATTCCACAACGACTAGTTTTTAACCCATTTTAAGTGCTTTTAATTCTTATTTAATGTAGTCTAACAGCTCTATTTCAGCCCAGAATATTTTTCACCATTTCTTAAAGCTATAAAAGGGACAAAAAGGTGGGAATCAAAAAGAAGAAAAAAAGAAGAGAGATTTTGAAAAAGGGATTTCAAGCAAACTTTTCAGTCCTAAGTAAGAGCTCACTCAAAGCATTCAAGAAGCCTTTAATCCAAGCTCACCAACTCCTCAAGTGCACATTCAAGTCACCAACCACCTTGAGGAAATCAAAAAGAGTCTTCTTCTCTTTGAGTAAAGTATATTTAAAGTCTCATTCGCTCATTAAAGGAGCTTTCTTTGTACTTACTTGTGCTATTCATTGTTATACTTTATTTGAGTTATTATTTTTATTTTGGAAGGGTTCTAAAATAAGGGAAGGTTGATCCGAACCTTGAATCAGAGTGTATTGGGTTGGCTTGTACCCAGAAAATAAGTGGACTAGCTTGGGATAGCTAGAGTCAGAGTTTCTGACGCTTGTATTCGGGTTGAATACAAGTTAGTGGATTGAAATTTTCAAGTAGGAGCTTGAGGAGTAGATGTAGGTGCAAGGTTGGCACCGAACCACTATAAATCTTTTTATTTATGGTGTGCCTAATTGCTCTTCTTTAACTCTTCATTATTCTCTTGCATTCTTGCTTTTAGCCATTAGCCGTGAATTAACTTTACTCTCCCTATTTATTTAGCTTTTGTCAAATATTTTTTATAAGTCATAAGTTAAGCTTAAATTTTTTAGAAACCCAATTCACCCCCCCTCTTGGGTTGCATAGCCGGACAACATTTGGATTCAACCACTGAGCCATAATCAAGGTCCATTTGGTCTAATCAAAGATATGGACTTGACCATCTACAACTATTGTATTGATTCTAGAAAAATTCTGATTCAATCTAATTCAATATTTGGTTAGATTTAATCAATTTCTCTAGTTAGTCCATTAACTCTTTGATTCTAACCTTAGGTCTAGCCCAATTAAGAAGATCTAATTTTAACTAACCCATACCCCCATATTTTATGCGAATATCATTAGATCTTAAATCACAATTCTAGATCTAATTAATTCTATATTTAATTTTCAATTAAGTTTTGCATCAACATGGTTAAGGCTTTGAAAATAATTTACATATGTAAATCATAAAATTTTTTAGATCAAATCTAAATCTTTTATGATTTTAAATCAAAATAATTTTGATTAAACAAGATTAGATGTAACTAACTTCTTCGTAACTTGCATCACATACAACAACACCTAGAATTTCAAGATCTAAAATTTTGCAAGAAAATAAGTTTTCTTCTTTCGCTTTCTTCTTCATGTGATCTAATCATATGGCATCCCTATACGTCATAAGAGTACCTCATCGAATGAGAAGAAAGGATCTTTAAACCCTTCTTGCTCTTATGATCGAATGATCTGGTGATCAACACAATCCAAATAAATCAGATCTAATCTAAATTATATCAGATCTGATTATAACTTTAGATCATATCTAAATCAGATCATAAACATCACATGCATGACATATAATCAGATTTTATCGAAGATCAGCACAAACTAAGACAATCTTTTCACTGTAAGGGGTAAATCCTACAGCAGGACAATCTTATATCAGTTTGTACAATCAATCATTAATTAAATTTAGATCAAAATATCTCATATCAGATCTAAATAAAATTAAATTTTAAATTTAATATGCACATAAATTAAGTCATATAGAATCTGTGCTCTGATACCACTGTTGGGATGCGTAGACAATTTCATGCATGTATTTTAAAATTTTTTCGATAAATTATAGTGGAAGACAACTAGATTAATTAAATTAATCTAATATGCATATGATCTAATCATCAAATCAATCTACTCTATGATCTATGATATGTTATATTATATATAAAATATAAAATAATCTGAAGATAAAATCAGCATACATGCATGTAAGTAGTAGATCACGTCTACTTCTAATTTGAGTTCAGAACTTCATACCTGATCGTGAGTTGATGATCACTGCTATTGAGAACATGGAAAGGAGATCTTCGCTAGTTGCTCACAGCTACATATGCATTCAGCCTCTACGAAAAATCTACTCGAAGCTCCGATCTGATCGATCTTCTCGAGAGTGCTAGCTCGCATGAAGACCTTCTTCTAGACTGATTTGGATCCTTTCTTTAAATCTTTGAAATCTTTCCAAAGATTGAAGATAGACTTCTGGAGGAGATAAAGAGGTGAAAGAAAGATAGAGAGAAAAATAATTTTTTTTTAATTTATTTCCTCCTCCCAAACTCTTGGAATCAAAAATTTGAAATTCAGATTTTTACGCACATCTCAAGATAAACGATCCTCCTCTCTATTTTTTACATCATGAACCATGCATAAACTTCTACCACATGAAGAGATCTCTTTTGGTATCTTTCAAATACAAAAGAAACTACAAAGACCCCCTTTATAAATGTGTAAAGAGGTAGGGTGAAGAGTCCTAGTGATCCTGGACTCTTACAGGATTCCGCCTTCTTTCATAATTTTATATCCTAAAACATACTATAAAAATATGGGACACCTCTTCTCATATTTTTTCATGATAAATTAGTTCTTTATCTGATCTCTTACAAAATATCTCCTCAAAATGTGCCACATATAAAGAGAAATAAATTTATTGGTGTGGAGAGTTTGATCTAGACGAGAATAGATTCTTTTGATAAAGAATATTTTAAAATCTAATTTTAGAACCTTTCTTTTATCAAAACTAAATCAGATTTAGATGTAAGATAGATAAGGGAAAAGACTCTTTAGTGTAAAAAAGTCTCACATAAAACTATTTTGTGTGTGAAGATATATGGCATGCAATTTGGGTTGGCATAGGGAGAAGAATCCTATTCCAATAAGGACTCTAAGTTTCCTTATTTGGAACTAAACCAAATTATATCTGATTTATTTCAAATAAAATATATAAAACTTAATCTAATTAAGTTTATAAATTTTTAATCAAATTAAAAATTGATTGAACTAAAATTCTAATCAAATCAGGGATAATTCTCTCTTAGCAATTAGATCATCTCATAACCTAATCGGGTCAAATCTAATTGAATCTAATTTAATTAGATTTTATTTAATCCTCTTTGCTCAATCAAATTGAACTAATCAATAATTTAATTACTAATTAATTTTTTATTAATTTACTAATACTTGATGAATTAATTTATTTCAACTTTTGCATAAGCTTAACCATCAATCGAATTAACGATTATGCCCTTGAATGATTCTTAATCGTTGATCAGCCACATGATCAGTTAGAAATTTTTTTTGAGTATGATCCCATAGGTTCAATCCTAAGCTGATAGCACAAGAATAACTTTTTAAATCAATCGATGTAACCATCTAGCAATGATGACCCAACATCCGGATAGATCGAATAAAGATGAAGCAACATTCAAGAACCTATTGGTGTATGGTTACCGTATAATTTATTTTTTTGACCCTAATGCTCGAGGATGACCTAAAATTTTACTGCCAATCCTAGATAAGTCATACACATTATATTTTATCTTTTTTAAATCCATCACATAGATTATCCAGGCTTAGATTTTGCTAAATTGAAATACACTGATGTATATCTCCTACTAATTCAGAGGGGTCAATCCCATCTTGACTCATGCATCGACTTGACAAGTACTTAACTGCATCCAAAATCTTCCATCACTAAATTAGAAACTCAATTAGTCTGGCATCAAAGTAGAGTGAGTTGCTTGCAAGTCACCATGGTGATCTCAGATCGGAGGGATATTTATACCCATACCCTTCGTGAGCTATCCTTGACAGCAGAGTGCTCCATAATTGATCACGTTCAGTGATGATGTACTCCTACATCTCATCTACATATCGTATCAGTATCTTCATACCATTTGGTTACGAGGATAACCAACACATATGGCACACAATGACCTATACTAGATATCGCTATCGTCCTAGTAATAGCATATCGTTTGGTCGCGAACCAGTTTAAGGACTACACGATAAATCTTCTTTTATCGATCAAAGTAGTCCTAAAAACTTCATCACAACATAGAAGTTCATTAGAAGAAATATCTTTGTGATAAAAAATATCAAATAATTTTTATTATTTATCAATTCATATATATTTATAATCAGTGCAATCATCCAATGATTGATTTTAGGACACAATTTCCAATAATAGTATCTTCAAACGAAAGAATTTTGAGTCTGGAGAATTTTATGATCATTCAGACTGTGTAGATGCAAGGTCCAATTGTGACTTGGATGGCCTCAGGCACATCAGCTAGATCTTCGCAAAAGAACTAAATGTTAAAGCTTGTAATGTCATCCCATTGCAAACTAGATCTGCTAGCTCGAAAAGGATATCCGAAGCTAGAAATGATGGTGGCCACAGCATCCGCATTCCAGCACATCAAGGGAAGACCTTGGAGGCTTGCACAGACCTTGAATCTCAAGTGGTGGGGATGAGAATTTTTGTGTTGGTCCCAAAATGAAATGATGAGAGAGAAGCCCTCCCCTCGAATATGGCCCATAGTCATGAGATTTTGAATCACTTTCTTGGAAGGGCAGGAAACGAAGAAGTGATTTTCTTCAGCATGGTGTTTCATCATCCATGATCCAGTAACCTTGGCAACATGTGCGAGAGTTATCACAACATCATCCACCTTGATCTTCCATCTATAAGACTCCACAAAAGCTACCATCTCCAAATAGCTAGATATCTCAGATATTTTTGATGTAATCGACAGCAACACCTAAGTAGAGTGAAGGTTTTGAGGTTCAGGCTCCATATAAATGGTGGGATCTTTAAAGGGTGGTGATTTGGAGGGTATCGGGGGGTTGAGGAGGTCACTTGTGGCTAGGAGGGTGGAGAAGATGATCTATGAGATTATTTCAAAGGTGGGGGTTCAAAAGGAGGAAGGTGCTGCACAGGGGCCCTACATGAACTATAACCATGTCCAAACTAGTGACATCTAAAACACTTCAACAATTTTTTACAACTTTGCTTGAAATGGCCCCTGTCTCCACAGCAAAACCATATGCTGAAATTAAACAGATGAGGGGAGGAGGAACGTACGAGGCCTTCGATGGAGTTAGGTTTCAAAATTAAATATGGTTGATGAGACGACTTTAAGGCAGTCGAAAGAGGAGAGCATATCACATCAGTGTAAGATCAGCAAAGTGAAGAGTGACAGGCGGAGCGGTGGGTCCAATCTCCGTTGAGGGCAAGGGGAGGAGGTTTAATGAAGCAAGGGTTAATGAGGGAAATGGCATTTGTTCTTGTCAGAACGGGATGGGAACGACAGTCTTGAGTTCTCCTAATAGCGCCTTTAGGTCTTGTCTCCATGTCTTGATGGATTATAGAAAACTTGCTACGCTGTTCAAAAATCATTTCGCCTTTACTTCTTAACTTAGGAGATATGTTTAGATTCATCATCCTCTATGCTGGTCTTCTCCGTGCTTCATTAATGGAGAACTTAGTTTGCTTTGAATGCCAATCATGCATTCTTGAGGCCGAGTAACTCATCCTGTAGTTTACTGAATCATCTCTAACTCGATGTCGATCTAGTTCTCTGGCTCGACCCCATAAGGCCTCTCTTCTACTGGTCCACATAGAGGAACGCCTACTACTAGAACTTGAAGTTCATAAGCTAGGAGGCAAAATCCAGGAGTTGGTAGGGATCATGAACGTTGGGAGAGGAGAGTATGGAGGAGGTTGATGGGGTTTCTCACTCTATAATTGGAGCTTCTCACTCTAGGATTGACATTCTTATAACAATGTTTTTTGAGAAAGATTCTCGTCATCTTCGATCGATTAAATAGATTATTGTTGAGTTTGGAGAAAAAATTTAATCACTAATCTGAGGCTAACACCCGGTCAATTCTTTCTTAGACCCTAGCCATATCCAATCTATTGCTATGCTAGGTAAATTGGGGCCCCTTGAACCCCAAATCAATGAGATCTGTTCTTCAAAGAAAAGCTCTTAAATCATGGACTTCCTAGTTCACCTTGAATGGCTACCTGCCTTCTTGTCCTTTGCATTTAGTGTACAATTAAAGTCCCTAGTTAGAACCAAAGTTAGCTGTATTGTTATGAGCACTTTCACCTGGCTCCATAGACCCCTCTTTCCAACTCACAAATGCTGGCATAAGCTATTGTACTCATCCTAATATTAGAGACTTGATGTGGTCTATTTGTAACTTAATCATTAAAAATAATTTAAGATAATTAAGGTGGTAATGAATAAGTAAAATTCTTTTGAGATAAAGATAGACTCAGATCAAAATAAGGACTCCACTACGATTGTACCTCTTTGATGGAAGGAAGTTGTATTAATTTAAAAGAGTTCATAGTCTCGCCTATAAGTATAGCTTGCGACTCTCCATCAAGTATAGGCATCAAGATCCTCTGGCATAGATTACTAAAAGAACTCTTTTGTAGTGTTTTTTTATAGGATAGAAGAAGGTAGATTCGTCTACAAAATTCATCTTTCGATATTTTTGTAACTTTTTTGATCAATGATTCACTTCAGATTGAACAATAATAGTTGGAAGTATGTTTATTTTCATATTCAAGATTTAATTTTCTACGTTCACTGATATCAAAACTACCTCCACGCTATTTTGTTTAGTTTATTGATCTTATTATTGTATAAAAAAAATTAATATGCCATATTCATGTTTATTTTTGTTAGCATATTAAAAATTATATATTTATTATTTATAAATAATATGAAAAAAAAAATATTTTTTCTTCCCACATCCGATGGGATGGGGCAGATGGTGAATCCTGAAGCCATAGTATTGATCTGATTGGCTACCTTGATCGGTTTTATAATCAGAATCTTCAAGATCTACATCCATTCCTGGATTTCATAAAAATTTATATTTATATTTATTTATTTTTTTATTTTGAAAGATCTATGATTTATTTTTTGGATTAAAATTATTTTTGAATAAATAAATAAATAAATTTAAAGAAAGGAAGAAGAAGGCCAGGGCGCTCCTCCTCCTCCCATCACGGTGGCCGGACCTGTGGTCCTTGTCCAGCAGCCCCAATCAGCTACTGTTATCAACTCCCTCCGGCAACCACCCTTTCCTTCATAAAAAAAGGGGGGAAGGATGGGGTGTAGCTGGAACTGTCGAATCTAGATAAACCAACGGTTCCCACTCCCAATTGCCAGCAACCATTTGGTATGGACCGGCAGCGACGCCGCTGAGCCACCACACCTGTTTCCCATTTTTCGGTGATCACCCACCATAAAGAATAGGAAGAGGGAGGTTGACGATGAGTCCGTCGGACCTCGGTAATACTGTGGTTCTTCCTCCCAATCGCCAGCATAAAGGGGTGGTTGATCTTAGAGAGACGGCGGCGAGCAGCCATATGGGTTTTCGGCGCCGCTAGCCCGGATTTAAGAGAGAAAAGCACTGGCCTACGCCCCTCGTTCTCCCACCATTCGTCCATCAAATTATTAATCCCCAGCTCGTCGGCAGTTGGGACGACGGTGTCAGACCGACCGCCGATGGTAGAGATCGGTCGGTGACCTGACGATGGTGTATAAGGAGCTTTCATATCACCGGCCATGGTTTTTGGGGTTTTGATAGGGAAAAGAGGGAGGAAGAAGATAAGGTTTAACGGGTTTGGTTTTGGGTTCCAACAGAAAGCCCGAAATCAGGTCACCCATTTTCTTAACAGGAGATTTTGTATTGGTAAAGGACATATTATTTGAAGGTTACTTAGAAGTTAGAAAGGGAACTTTTACAATTTAGTGCCCGATAGGATATTTATTACATAAAGATCCTTTTAAATTTTGCTTTCTAATCCATTTTGGTTACATAAAAAGTCTGATTATTGTTTATTTACTAAAAATTTATGTTTATGATGAAAATCATAATAAAGTTTTAAATAGTTATTTGAAGTTATTTAATAACATATCAAAGTTAGTGGGTTTATTATGTTCAAGAATAACCACAGCATCCTGGATATAGTAAAAACTACATGTTGAAGAGAAGGGAACAGTTTTCCTCCAGAATACCCAGGTTGCATCTAAGAATTTTCTTTAATGTTCTACTTGTTTAATAATCAAATCCTTATCTGAATCGCAGCGGAATCAAGGATCAAATCCCAGATTATCTGATATAAACCTTTGTAGAGGCCTGGATATGCAGATCCTCTACTTCGCATGTACGTCAGACATTGTAGAAAAACAGGATGAACTCCAATCCAATTGGCTTCGCATGCACAATCAATCGAGGAATGAGATATGATGATGTGATACCTTACACCAGCAGGTAGGATGCCCAAGAAGGATCCATGCCTAAGGAGAGGAGACGGCAACAAAAAGAGAGATGTAGAAGATGAAGGACCTCTCTCTTTACACGCCTATCTCTCTCTCTTTCTCTCTTCTCTCAATTTGATTTGTTTGCTATTCTATTCTCTTTCTTTCATCCATAGGTAGAGACCCTCTCTATTTATAGATGATTTTCATGACCTAATGAGAGGAGGACTCTTTATTCAAATCTGATTTAAATTGGTCCAATACTTATGAAAAAAGGACTCCTACATGAGATATAATTGCCATCACTTATGACAACCACTTTGCATTCCCTCCCACACCCACTTGGGATGCCCCAACTAACCACCAAACCAATTTTTGATCGTGCTTCATGAGTAGGTATTCTTAATGCAAGTAGGAATACTCATATCATATCTCAAACAGGTCCGATTCGAGTCCGATTCGAAGTCGGTTCGAAACAATTTCGAAAGGTTGTCAATCCTAAACTCTTTAGGATTTTTGTACCAAGTCTAACTTAAATTTTAGACCTATTTAAGTTTAATTAATTTAAATCTAATCTAAAATTAATTAGTACTTAAATCTAATCTTTCATATGTTCCATGGATCATAGATAGAAATTGTTCATCCCCGAGATTGAGCCTGAACCTTATGTGTAGTGCTAGCTAGACATAGTCAACTCTTCAATCCCGTTTGATCCATAACTCAATTCTCAATCAAGTTAGCTTGTATGTTCAATCAAGTCAAGTACTTCCAGATTGGACATATAAACATAGGTCAATTTCTTCTTATTTTGTCTGACTTGTGTGCGTGACTCCATAGGTTCAAACACTAAGCTAGTAGTACAGCAACCAATTCCTACACTAATCGAGATACATCTAGCAATGGTTTCCGACATCCAGATAGGTCAAATTATCGTAAAAGAATATTTCAGAATCTATACTCATGGTTACCGCATAATTCATCCTTTTGACCCTGGATGCTCTAGGATGGTCTCAGGTTAACTATCAACCGAGATTACTTCATCCACATTGTATTTCAATCTTTCAAATCTATCTCATGGATTATCCTGACCAAGGCTTTACTAAATTGAAATACAGCAATACATCAACTCTAATAATTCAGAGGGATCAATCCCATCTTGATCCACACATAAACTTCGTAAGTACTTGACTGTACCCAGTAGCTTTCCGTCACTGCATTAAAAATTCAAGTAGTTCGACACCAAAGCACAGTGAGTTGCTTGTAAGTCACTATGGTGATCTCAGGTCTGAAGGATATTTATACCCATGTGTTTCGCGAGCAGCTCTTGACAGTATAACACTCAGCAGGTGAGTCACTTGTTCAGTGATGATGTACCCTTACATCTCACCTATATGCCATACCAGTGTCACCACACTCCTTGATTAAGAGGACAACCAATCCATATGGCACACAATGATCTTCACTTGATAAACATCATCGTCTCATAATGACGTATCATTTGATCGCGAACTTGTTTAAAAACTATACGATAAATCCTCTTTTTATTGTACACTAGCATAGTTCTAGGGATTTCATCACCGTACAAGAGTTCGAGGAAGATGTCACTTTGTGATGAAAAATATCAGAATAACTATTATTCAATAACCAATAATTCATATACAAGAATGAACTCAATCGTCACACGATTGATTTTAAGACACAATTCTCAACAACTCCTATTTGGACTAAAGCCAATCGGGGCAGTATCTTATACCCATCTTCCATTTGAAGTCATCGAACTCTTTGATTTGGAGAGCTTTAGTGAAGAGGTCGGCTAGGTTCTTCTTTCCATTGATTTTCTGAAGCTTGACGTCACCTCAGTTCATGATTTCTCGCACTAGGTGATAGCGGTACAGAATATGTTTAGTGCGATGGTGTGACTTAGATTCCTTCACCTGAGCTATGGCACTGGAGCTGTCACAATACAGCAGGATAGGACCATCAATGGAACATATAACTCCCAACTCGATAATGAACTTTCACAACCACACTGCCTCCTTTACAGCATCCGATGCAGTAATGTATTCCACTTCGCATACAGAATCAACCACAATATGTTGCTTGAAATTTTTTCAGCAAATAGCTCCTCCATTCAAGATAAATACGTAGCCCGACACGCTTCTGCTATCATCATAATCTGACTAAAAACTGAAATCAGTATATCCCACAAGTTTCATATCAGAGTCTCCATAGATAAGCTATTGATCTTTAGTATTTCTTAAATACTTAAGAATTACTTTTGCAATCTTCTAATGCTTTTCATCCGGATCTGACGGTACCTACTCACTATCCCTAGTGAATAGGCCACATCCGACTTCATACATATCATAGCGTACATGATAGATCTTACTGTCGAAGCATATGAAATTCTACTTATGTAATCTCTCTCCTCAGGAGTTGTCGGACAATCCTTCTTGGAAAGAGTAATTCTATGATCTATCGAAAGATAGCCTTTCTTGAAATTATCTATGTTGAACCACTTCAATAAGGTGTCAATGTACGTGGATTGGGACAATCCAAGCAACTTTCTAGATCTATCCCTATAGATCTTCATCCCTAGGATGTAGGATGCTTCTCCCAAATCTTTTATGGAGAACTATGATGATAACTATAGCTTCATACTTTGCAAAGTCGGGATGTCATTTTCTAGTAACAGTATATCATCTACATACAGCTCAAAAAAAATGACCACAAAATTGAAAGTCCATTTGTAGATACAAAGCTCTTCTCCATTCCTAATGAAGCCATATATTTTGATTATTTTATCAAAATGCATGTTCCAACTCCTCGATACCTGCTTAAGTCCATAAATTAACCTTTTTAGCTTGCACACTTTCGACTCATCTGTAGATGTGAATCCTTCAGGTTGTATCAAATACACCTCTTCTTCCAGCTCTCCATTAAGAAAAGCAGTTTTGACATCCATCTGCTAGATCTCATAATCTAAGTGTGCAGCGACAGCAAGCATAATCCGGATGGACTTGAGCATTGCCACAGAAGAGAACATCTCGTCATAGTCAATACCATAATGCTGATCCTTAGTAACTAAACGGGCTTTATAGGTCTCTACCTTCCCGTCCGCTCCTCTTTTTCTCTTGAAAATCTATTTACACCTTATGGGTTTTATCCCTTCGGGTGGATCAAATAGTATCCAGACACTATTGATCTCCATGGATTTCATCTCAGATTTCATGGCCTCAAGCCATTTTTTGGAGTCGGACCTTTGCATGACCTCCATATAGGTGATCGGATCTTCATCATTCTCATCAAGTTCAATAGGATCACTCATCAAGTTCAATAGGATCACCGTCCCAGACCAAGAAACCGTAGTATCTGTCCGGCTGATGCGGTACTCTACTGGATCTCCTTAATAGTGCCTCTACTGGCTCTAAATTTGATTCACCAATTGAACCCAATTCTGTATGTGTCGGTCCTTCCACCTCATGAACTTCATTAAGTTTAATTTTACAAGCATTAGCTCCTTCACCAAGGAACTCCTTTTTCAAAAAGACTGTCTGGCTGTTGACAAACATCTTTTGTTCTGCAGTGAGATAGAAGTAGTACCCTTTAGTTTTCTTTGGATATCCTATGAACAGGCATCTATCGGACTTCAGTCCAAGCTTATTTGTCTTTAAATGCTTGACATAAGCTGGACACACTCAGACCCTAAGATGTGAGAGCACCGACTTACATCCAGTCCATATCTCATATGGAGTTTTATCAACAGACTTGCTGGACACCTTATTCAAAATATAGCTGGTAGTCTCTAGAGTATATCTCCAAAAAGATATTGACAAACTGAAAAAAGCCCATCATGAATTGGACCATATCTAACCAGGTTCGATTCCTCCTCTCGAATACACCATTATGTTGTGGTGTTCTAGGTGGGGTCCATTGTGAGAGAAATCCATTCTCTTCTAGATATGTCAGAAACTCACTGGTGAGGTATTTATCTCCTCAATCTGACTGAAGGATCTTAATACTCTTTTCAGTTTATTTCTCTACTTCAGCATGGAATCGTTTGAACATTTCAAATGATTCTAACTTATGCTTCATAAGATAGACATACCCATACCTCGATAGGTCGTCTGTAAATGTAATGAAGTAGTAGTATCCTCTTCTGGCACTTATGTTCATAGACCCACATACATCAGTATGTATTAGACCTAGGACATCACTGGCTCTTTCACTTTTTTTTTTTAAAGGTGACTTAGTCATCTTACCAAGTAGACAAGATTCATAGGTAGGCAATGATTCACAATCATCTATCTTAAGGACACATTCCTTGATCAACCTGTCAATCCTATTCTTGTTCACATGACCAAGCCTACAACGTCAAAGGTAGGATTTCCTGACATTATCTAATTTGAAGCATTTACTAGGTGTGTACATTACACTAACAGGCTATGATATTATGTATATGTCATGTTTTAATTATCCACGTATAATTGTAGTATCATTCATAATGATATCATAAAAATCATCTTTTATTATAAACTTGTAATCAAATTTGGCCAAAAGGCCTACAGAGATGACATTCATCATAAAGGAGGGACAACAATGACAATCATCTAACATGACACTACTGGACTCGAAGACAAGCTGCAAAATTCTCAAGGCCAGAATTGAAACAAGACTTTCATCTCCAACGTTAAGGAACCGCTCACCCTCTTGAAATTTTCTACTTACCTACAGTCCCTGCGATGAATGCATATATTAATAGGACTTTCGATATCCAATATCCAGATAGTAGTATCACAAACAGAGAAATTACAAGATGTTATCATATAAATACCTTGTGAAGCAACCACTTACCTCTTTCTCTTATTTTTAGGTCTATTTGGATCAAGGGTGGCTATATAAGTAGGACAATTCCTTTTTCAATGACCCAGCTTTTTACAGAAGAAGCACTCTACCTGGCTCTTGTTAACTTTTGACGGTTTGCTCTGCTTGAGATCAGTGACATGGGATTTTTGCATCTTTTTCTTCTTTCCTCTCCTAGAGGATCGACGCCCTGCAGATGAACCTCCCACTAAATTCACTGGCTCTTTTTGGAGCTGGTGTCCTTCTCAAAAGTCTGCAATAACCCTAGCAAACCATGGTAGTTTACTGCAGGCTTCATCATTCTATAATGACTGAGAAAAGATAGGTAGAATTTCGGTAGTGAATTGAGGATAGCATCCTTGCCTAACTGTTCATGCAATGGAAAGTCAAGTTTGCTAAGGCATTCAATCTACTCAATCATGTATAATACATGATTGGTGACTGAAGCTCCCTCTCGCATACGGGCATTGAACACTACGTAGGAGATTTTATGTCTCTCCACATCCTCAAGGGTGCTGAAGGACTCCTTCAACATTTAAATCATCTCCTCAGGCTGCGCATCCTCAAACTTATGACTAAGTTCATCGTTCATAGCTGCCCTCATCACGCAATGCATAGTCGTGCGATTATTGAGCCACTTCATGTAAGTATCTCTCGCAGCACGGAGAGTATTGGCTGCAGGTTCTTCAGGTGCCTGATCTGTAAAGACATACAAAATCTTCTCATGCTCCAACATGATCTTCAACTTTTGATACCAGCTATCGAAGTTAGGTCCGATGAGTTTGTCATTGTCCAACAGCAAACGGAGAGATAGTGTGTTGGCCATAACTGAAAGAAAAAAATATTAGCCTATTGGTATATAAATTATTATTATTTTTTTAATCCTGAAGACATAGACTTTAGTCTAAAGGTCTTTCCATTATTTTTTATGAATTGGTAGCCTCTACCTCCAACTCGAAGAATTACATTAATTCCTTAACGGATATTAGAATCCACACGAACTGCATTCGGACTCGAGTGTGGCTCGACCAACCCTAGTGCATCCATGGGTAGGTTCATCACCAATTATTTCTCCAAACAACTTCTAGTACTGGGTTTTGCCCCAGACATCCCTTTAGCAGGCGTGTGATGCCTCGACTAAAAATCCTGGTTAGGTCCAACCATTAACATGACACATCAAATGCATCTAATAAATGGATGTCTAGGTCCGAGTGTGGCTCGACCAACCTGAGCATTGATCTAAAGGTACATCATGATGATCATATGATGAATGATAATTTCAATACGTAATAGACACCAGGCGTGTGGTGCCTCCAATACCTATTTAGAATAGTGGACTCATTATCACACACCTTAATGGGAAGCAATGACCAAGTTATCTTATAACTTTATCACTTTATGGACCTAATAATTTAGAGGATTTGATTTCATTGATCTAAGAATAAGAGAAGAAGTCGACCTGCAAGCTGCAAATCTTTCCATTGACTTCACCAAGTCATGTAAAAGATTAAACACAAGCTGGTCTAAAGACACCTAAATCAGTCACACTGATTCACCTTAATGGCATGGGTCTGCACGAATCGACTAGTGACCTAATCAAAATATAATCTACCATGTTAGTCAGGTAAGTGAGATCAGCAGGAGTGATCTGCCCTTAACTCACCGTAGACACATCTAGGTGAATAGCTCCCAATTAAAAACTACTTGATCGAATCTGCCAAACTTATCTTAGACACTAACTGGTTAATTAGTTTCGATTTGACACACCAGAAGATTCAGGCTCAACCATGGAGCCATGATCATGGTCTATTTATTAGGGTCAAACACATAGACTTGATCAAACTTCAACTATTGAGATTGATTTAGAGAAATACTGATTTAATCTAATTCAACACTTGATTAGATTTAATTAATTTCTCTACTTAGTCCATATGTATTCCTAACCCTAGGTCTAACCCATTAAAAGGACTTGATCCGTGCTAACCCTTTGCTCATCATATTATGTGGTATCTTAATGATCTTTAATTCTAAATTCTAGATCATTCAAACTTAATTCAAAATTAAGTATGTGAAACATATGTTTCAATTTGTAAAACTATTCTACAAGGATTTTAAGTGAAGCATACTATATATTTCAATACATGAAAATAAATTTTCATAATATATTTAACAATTAAACATACATAGGTATGATCTAAACTTCATTCATACATATCATGTATCATGATAATTTTTAAATCAATACCAATTACATCATATGTAACATGTAATTCAGATCTAAAATAATTTTATATCTGAATTTTATCCTATTATAATGAATCATAAATCACTTTAGATCTAATCTAAATATATTTATGATCAAAATAATACATAAAAATCTGTTCACTTTTCTTCTTCATGAAACTGGATCACAATGACACCCCTACACATCATAAGAGAATCCATCAAATAGGCAAAAGAGAGATTAATCTCTTCAATCTCTTATGACCAGATGGTTTGGTGATCTCATCAATTCGAGTACTAGGCTACTAACATCTGAAATCTAATTTCATATATAATTATATCAACATGCAATTATTGACAAAACTATTTTATGTCATGAACATATCTTTGATCTCATCAATTATGTTCTTCATTTAATTCAATTAAATTTGATGTATCATATACATCATATCAAATCTAAAACTTATCTTATACTGATTATAAAATATTAATTTTAGATTTGATATCAAATAGAAAAATAATTAGATGCAAATATGAATGCATAAGAAATTAATTTCTGGTAAAATCTATTTTTACACAGTACTGAATTATGATAGGATTCAGATCTAAATATCCATCGAAACGGATCTAATTTAAATCTAAAATAATTTTTACTTCTTAAAAAAATAAAAAAATTAAAATTTTATTAAAATAAATTTAAAATAAATTTTTAATTTATATTATTTTTCATCAAAAATTCAGCAACAACAGAATTTTGTTAGAATAGATTTATAACAACCTCAATCAACCATTAATTAGGCACTTCTAATCCAATCAAAATTAGATCAAAAATTTTATATAAATAGATTTAAATGAGATTTAATGTCATATAAAAAATATTAATTATATCTCATATAAATAATCATAAAAACTTCTATTTTGCATGCATATATTTTAGACCTGCTCTAATACCAGTTGAAGGGAAGGGAACAGTTTCCCTCCAGAATGCTCAGGTTGCATCTAAGAATTTTTTTTAATGTTCTGCTTATTTAGAGATCAAATTCTTACCTGAATCATAATAGAACCAGAGATCAAATCTCAGATTATCTGATATAAACCTTCACGGAGGCCTGGATATGCTGACCCTCTACTTTGCATGCACGTCAGACGCCGTAGGAAAGTAGGATGAACTCCAATCTAATTGACTTCACATACACAATCAATCGAGAGATAAGATGTGATGATGTGATATCTCACACCAGCAGATAGGATACCCAAGAAGGATTCATGCCCAAGGAGAGGAGGCAGTAACAAAGGGAGAGATGTAGAAGATGAAGGACCTCTCTCTTCACATGCCTGTCTCTCTCTTTTTCTCTCTTCTCTCAATTTAATTTGTTTGCTATTCTATTCTCTTCTTTCATCCATAAGTAGAGACCCTCTCTATTTATAGATGATTCTCATGACCTAATGAGAGGAAGACTCTTCATTCAAATTTGATTTTAATTGGTCCAATACTTATGAAAGAAGGACTCCTATATGAGATATAATTACCATTACTTATGACATCCACTTTGCATCCACTCCCACACCCACTTAGGATGCCCCAAATAAGCACCAAACTAATTTTTGATTGTACTTCATGAGTGAATATTCTTAGGATAAATAAGAATACTCATATCTCATCCAAAATAAGTCCGATTCGAGTCTGATTTGAAGTCAGTTCGAAATAATTTCGAAAGACTGTCAATCCTAAACTCTTTAAAACTTTTATACCAAGTCTAACTTAAATTTTAGACCTATTTAAGTCTAATTAATTCAAATCTAATCTAAAATTAATTAATATTTAAATTCAATCTTTCATATGTTCTATGGATCATAGATAAAAATTGTTCATCCCTAGGATTGAACCTGAACCTCATGTGTAGTGCTAGCTAGACATAGTCAACTCTTCAATCCCATTTGATCCATAACTCAATTCTCAATCAAGTTAGCTTATATATTCAATCAAGTCAAGTATTTTTAGATTGGACATATAAACATAGATCAATTCCTTCTTACTTTGTCTGACTTGTGTGCATGACTCCATAGGTTCAAACACTAAGCCGGTAGCACAGAAATCAATTTCTGCACTAATCGAGATACCATCTAGCAATGGTTCTTGACATCCAGATAGATCAAATTATCACAAAAGAATATTTCAAAATCCATACTCATGGTTACTGCATTCATCCTTTTGACCCTGGATGCTCTAGGATGGTCTCAGGTTAACTATCAATCAAGATTACTTCATCCATATTGTATTTCAATCTTTCAAATCTATCTTATAGATTACCCTGATCAAGGCTTTACTAACTTGAAATACAGCGATACATCAACTCCAATAATTCAGAGGGATCAATTTCATCTTGATCTACATACAGACTTCGCAAGTATTTGACTGTACCCAGTAGCCTTCCGTCACTGCATTAAAAATTCAGGTAGTTCAGTACTAAAGCACAGTGAGTTACTTGCAAGTCACTATGATGATCTCAGATTTGAAGGATATTTATATCCATGTATTTCACGAGCAGCTCTTGATAGCAGAACGCTCAGCAAGTGAGTCACTTGTTCAGCAATGATGTATCCTTACATCTCACTTGTATGCCATACCAGTGTCACCACACTCCTTAGTTAAGAGGACAACCAACCCATATGGCACACAACAACCTTCACTCAATAAACATCATCATCCCGTAATGATGTATTATTTGATCATGAACTTGTTTAAGAACTATACGATAAATCCTCTCTTTATCGTACACTAGCATAGTTCTAGGGACTTCATCACAGTATAAGAGTTCAAGAAAGATGTCACTTTGTGATAAAAAATATCAGAATAATTATTATTCAATAATCAATAATTCATATACAAGGATGAACTCAATCATCACACGATTGATTTTAAGACATAATTTCCAACAAAAACTACATAAAGATTATAAATTAAAAGGTGGCATATGAATAAAATTATAATTAAATCATAGAAATAAGTAACTTTATCCACAGAAAGTGGTTATTTCTATGATTTAATTAGAATAAGATAGCAATCTAGATATTAAGGATGGATTTTTTCTGAATCCATATTGTTGGGTATAAAATACCCCCAGCCGAAGTTCGCAAAAGGCCGACCCTTCCAGGGCTCTTCCGACTTTCGACCTTGTGTAGCGTCTTTCTGAACTCCCTCGACCGTCCGAGCTTCCATAATACCATCCGAACTTCTCTGATAATGAGCTCCCTCATTCATCAACCAGACTGCTCCAAATACTCTCTGGGCTTCATTATCAGCTGGCTTTCTACAGTGATTGGCTACCCTCTGAATCTCTTCCAGACTTCCTCCTGCCATGGGTAACTTTACTCCGAACTTCTTCTGGACTTCATCAATGTCTGAGCTTCTCCAACAGCAGGACGTCTACAGTAACCAGACTCCATCCAAGTTTCTACGATGGTCGACCGCCTTTCGAATTTCATCCGAGCTGCTACAAGAGTCGGACTCCATCCGAACTTCTACAGTGGATGGATCACAGACGAACTCCTACAATAGAATTGGGCTCCACCAGCCAGGTCTCTACTCCGAACTTCTTTCGAACTTCGTCAATGACCGAGCTTCTCCAGCAGCGAGACTTCTACAATAAGAAGTCTCCATCCGAGCTTCTACGACAACCGATCTTCGTCCGAGCTTCTACAATAAGCGGACTCCTTTCAGACTCCTACAAAAGCCAGACTCCGTCTGAACTTCTACAGCAGAATTGAATATTGAATCCCAGACTCCTCCGACGTTTGACCTTCCATAGTGTCCTCAAGACTCCTCCAGTGGACAAACCTCCACAATGCCATCCGAACTCCACTGTTGGACGACCCCCTGCCGGATTCCTCATGAAACTGGACCTCTCCGACAGACAATCTTCAGATGAGCTTCCATATCGGGCAAATCTCAGATGGATTTCTCTAGCAATCGGACTCCTATCGGACTTCACCAACAGAAAGTCCCCGTTCGAGCTTTTACAGCAGATGACTTCCGTCTGCAGCATCAGCGCCCAAGGCACCCGACAATAGTGGACTCATCAGCAATCTCGAAAACACCCGAGCCTCTCTTAGATTGTCGAGATAGAGAGCTATTCCGCTCCATCAGACATCCCAGCCGAGCTTCAGCCGATAGGCCCAAACTCTCTGACAAGTCATGACAATGGCCACTACCCTGCTCCACTCTCTGTAATGGATTCCACATGGCTCCACTACTCTCTGGCAAGTTGTGACAATGGACACTACTCCACTCTCCATAATAAACTCCACGTGGCCCTGAACGGCCCCCTGACGCCACTACTCTCCGTAACAAACTTCGTATGACCCTGAACGGCCCACTACCAGACGGTTACAGACGTCGCTGTCGATCTGTTACGCTCTCAGTCTATAAAAAGGGATCTCCAGATACGTTCTTCTCTAAGCTCTAAACTCTATCTCGAAACTCTGCTAGAATCTCATTCGAGTGCTCCATTTCTGTTGAGGCAGAGTACTGACTTGAGCTTCGGAGGGTCTTGCCGGTGCACCCCCAACTCCGATTTAGACTTTCCTCGCAAGTCCCGATAGCGGACGCTATCCCCTCGACTCCAGCTTCTCCGATATTGGTGAAATTATGCACCAATAGAATTGGTGCTAGAGGAAGGGTCTGTGTCTTTGCAGTACCCTTGTTCTTAAAGGAGTGCTCAACGGGACTGTCTCTGGTCATTTTCTCCGACATCTTCTTCTTTTTCTCCTGTCAGATCTCCACCTGATGCCTCCCTGAAAGGCATCTACCAGACGATCCATGACTTCCGTGGCCAGATCTCAGCGAGCTCTGCAAGCTTCGATCTCGTCTCTAATTTTTCAGGCTCCTCCTCCTCCGATAATGACAGTCGGCATGGAGCAGTTCGACTTGCTGGTTCAGCAGGTCAGAGACCTCACCGAAGCAGTGCAGACCATGCAGCAGCAGCCGCAGGCATTAGTGCGGCTAGAAAGAGCATCGTCAGAGTTTCAGAATCCGACGATCAGGTGGGCCACTTGGGCCAGTCGCCCTATCTTCCTCAGAAAAGGAAAGCAGATAGCAGAGAGCCCTCCGTCCGATCATGATTCCACCCCTGGAGGGTCCCTACCTCCGTTCTACCAGAAGACCCTCGAGACTCGCAGTCGAGAGGACCTCCTGGATCAAAGATTTCAAGAAATAAACTGACGGATCGAGAAGCTCATCAGACGAGATCGGCTCGACAGATTCATCCGACGCCGACCTGAAGGTAGGGAGGATCGGTCGAGGGTCCTACCACAGCCAGACCCGCCAAGGAGGGAGGAACAGCCTGAAGATCGGCCTCTAATCGGGATCGTCAACACCATCTCTGGAGGACCCCAACAGGGAGCAGCCAGTGGATCGACCATACCGTCCAAGCGACAGAGGATTGAAGAGTCTATAACCTTTACTGAAGAAGATGCCTGGGAGATTCAATTCTCACATAATGATGCGGTTGTAGTTTTTTTAAATATTACTGACTATGATGTATGCCGCATTCTTGTTGATAGTGGAAGCTCGGTCGATATTCTATTTTACGATGCATTCTCGAAAATATCCATTTTGGATGGTTGATTGGGGCTAATAAACTCCCCATTAGTAGGGTTCACTGGCGATGCTATGCCAGTGAAAGGGGTAATAACTTTAACCGTGGTTGCAGGTCGGTACCCAAAGCAATCAAGAGCGCAAGTGAATTTTCTGGTAGTAAGGGTGCCTTCTGCCTACAACGCAATACTCGGTCGACCTGGCCTTAACGCCCTCCGAGCTGTGGTGTCGACCTACCACTTGAAACTGAAATTTCCTACTAGCCAAGGAGTCGGAGAGGTCAGAGGAGATCAAGCCCTGGCAAGACACTGCTACAACATAGCCCTTCAAAGAAATGGTCAGTCCGACCCCTGTCTAGTTGATGGATTGGACACTCGCGATGACCTTGCTGAAGAACGGGGTGAGCCAATTGAAGATCTTGTCTCAATTTCTTTGAACGATGGGAATGAGGAGCATGTGGTGAAGATCGGCTCTAACCTAGGAGAAGAGGTACAGACACAGCTCGTCAATTTTTTACAAAAGAATGCAGATGTTTTTGCTTGGGTCCCGACGGACATGCCAGGGATCGATGCGGGAGTCATGGAACACCGCCTGGCTGTTGATCCCAAACATCGATCGACGAAGAAAAAAAATTCAAAGTCATGCACCAGAAAGGCAAGTGGCAATAGCTGAGGAAGTTGATAAACTCCTGAAAGCCGGGTTCATCAGAGAAGTCAACTATCCGAACTGGATCTCCAACGTGGTTCTCATCAAGAAGGCGAACGGCAAGTGGAGGATGTGTATAGACTTCAAAAAGCTAAACAAAGTCTGCTCGAAGGATAGTTATCCTCTGCTCAGAATTGACCAATTAGTGGATGCAACCTCGGGCCACGAGCTTCTCACTTTCATGGATGCATTTTTTGGCTACAATCAAATCAGGATGGCACCGGAGGATGAAGAAAAAACTGCTTTTATTACTAACCATGGTCTTTATTGTTACAGGATCATGCCTTTTGATATCAAAAATACAGGAGCGACCTACCAACAGCTGGTGAACAAGATCTTCAAAGAGCAGATCGGCCGCAACATGGAGGTCTACGTGGACGATATGCTTGTAAAAGCAAATGCACAAAGAACCACGTTGCCGACCTTGAGGAGACCTTCAGCGCCCTCCGAAAATATAAGATGAAGCTGAACCCAACCAAGTGGCTTTTGGAGTAACCTTAAAAAAATTCTTGGGCTTCATGGTGTCGGGGTGCGGGATCGAGGTAAATCCAAAAAAGATTCGTGCCATCCAGAAAATGATCACCCCAAAGTCAATAAAGGAAGTTCAGTGCCTTACTGGGAGAGTAGCAGCTCTGAATCGCTTCATCTCAAGGTCGGCCGAACGATGCCTGCCTTTCTTTCAGACCCTCAAGCAGCCGAAGAACTTCTGTTGGACCACTGAATGTCAGCAAGCATTCGAAAAATTAAAGAGCTACCTCGGCTCACCCCCACTATTGGCAAAGTTCGAACTTGGAGAGGAGTTGTTCCTATACCTGGCGGTCTCCCCTGTGGCTCTCGCAGCAGTTCTGGTTAAGGAAGAAGCAAAAATTCAACGGCCGATCTACTACATCAGTCGAGTATTGAGAGACGTCGAAATCAGGTATACTAAGTTAGAGAAACTTACACCTTGTTGATTGCAGCTTGAAGGCTCCGACCTTACTTTCAAGGGCACACCATAACACTGCTCACCGATCAGCCGATCAAGACGGTTCTGCATCGAGCGGATGCTTTCGGAAGGATAACAAAATGGGCAGTCGAGCTCATGAAATTTGACATCAACTATCAACCTCAGTCGGTGATTAAAGCCCAGATATTAGCAGACTTCATAGTGGAGTGCACTATTCCGGAAGAGGCCAAACTTGAACAAGGTGAAGCCGACAACTCAGGGCTCCAGTCGAATTCTCCTGAAGAAAGAATGGATCTCCCTGATGGTTTTTAGGCTCTCTACGTGGATGGTTCCTCCAATATGTCAGGCGCAGGTGCGGGCCTAATCTTGGTTAATCCAGAAAGAATTATTGTAGAGTATGCGCTGCGCTTCAAATTTTTTACGACAAATAACAGAGCAGAATATGAAGCTCTGATTGCAGGATTGAGGATCGCCAAAGAGTTAGAAGTAGATCAGCTCCAAGTCTACAGTGACTCCCAATTGGTGGTGGGATAAGTCAGCGAAAACTATGAAGCTCGGGAGGACAGTATGACCAAGTACCTCAAAAAGGTGAAAGAGATCATCCTTACCTTCGGTAGCTTTGACATCAAGCAGATTCCAAGAGCAAAAATTACCAGGGCCGACCTTCTCTCCAAGTTGGCTACACTGGCTCCGACTGAACTACCCAAGGAAGTCTTCTTCGAGGTTCTGAAGTGCCCAAGTATGAAAGAACCGCAACTTGTGATGGAGATCAACCATGAACCCAGCTAGATTGACCCACTGGTTGCATACCTCAAGGATGGAGTTCTTCCTCCTGATGCAAAAGAAGCTCGAAAGCTTAGGAACCAGGTCTCTCAATATATTCTTTATGAAGGCAAGTTGTACAAAAGATCGTACTCTTTGCCCCTTTTGAAATGTCTCCGGCCTTCTAAGGCCGACTTCGCCTTGTGGGAGGTACATGAGGGAGTCTGCGGAAGTCACCTGGGGGCCAGATCTTTATCCCACAAGCTGCTCCGATAAGGCTATTACTGGCCTACCATGTACCACGACTCTATCGAATATGTTAGAAGGTGTGATCGGTGTCAGAGATATGCAAATATCCAAAGGCAACCCGCCTCCGAACTTACACCCTTGAGTGCCCCATGGCCGTTTGCACAATGGGGGATGGATATCCTCGGACCTTTTTTCATGGCATCTGGGCAGCAAAAGTTCCTCCTGGTGGCAATTGACTATTTCACCAAGTGGGTCGAAGCTGAACCTTTGGTGAAAATTACAGAAGCTAAGGTGCAGGACTTCATTTGGAAGTCAATTATCTGTAGGTTCGGTCTACCCAGAACTCTCATTACTGATAATGGGCAATAATTTGCTGGGGCAAGGTTTGCTGAATTTTGTAAGGACTTAAACATCTCCCACAACTTCACGTCAGTAGCCCATCCGCAAGCAAACGGTGAAGCCGAGGTTACTAACAGGACTCTGCTGCAAGGGATCAAGGTGAGACTTGAAATAGCAAAGAGAACTTAAGCAGATGAGCTTTATCATGTGTTGTGGGCATACCAAACTACCCAAAAACTGCCCACAGGAGAGACCCCCTTTGCCTTAGCCTTCGAAACAGAAGCCGTGATCCTGATCGAACTCAAACTCCTGTCGGTGCGAGTTGTGGCATTCGATGAGCAGCGTAACTCATAGGATCTCAAAGCCAACCTCGACTTATTAGAAGAAAAGTAGAAGATAGCTCAAGTTCGGATGGCTTCCTACAAGCAGAAAGTGGCCCGTTACTACAACTCCCGGGTCAAGAGCAAGACCTTCAGAGCGAGGGACTTAGTACTTCGGCGAGCCGCTGTCTCATAGCCTCAAAATTAAGGAAAACTCACCCCTAACTGGGAAGGCCCGTATGAAGTCAGGGAGGTGGTTCGGCCTGGAACATACTATTTGAAAGAGCTCGGAGGAGCAGACCTTTCGCGATCATAAAATTCAAAAAATCTATGAATGTACTACTGATAACTTTGCCTTAAATAAAAGTTTCTTTCATATTCGCATATCTTTTCTTTTGGTATGAGCTTATAATGACAGGGAGTAGCTCCTTCAAACAATCAAAATTAAGCATGTCGGGAACAAGAGAAAAACCTCATCCTGACATGAACGAAGGCCCGGCTATTTAAAGATCGGATGGGGGGAGAGGCCCTTACAACGACCCTTATGTGCCCCCACAGCCATGCTAGGAACAGGAGGAGAACCTCATCCTAACATGAGCAAAGTTGAAGGCTCGATTATTTAAAGATCGGATGGAGGAAGAAGCCCTTACAACGGCCCTTATGTACCCCCACAGCCATGTTAGGAACAGGAGGAGAACCTCATCCTAACATGAGCAAAGTCGAAGGTCTGGTTATTTAAAGATCGGATGGGGGAAAGGCCCTTACAATGGCCCTTATGTGCCCCCACAGCCATGTTAGGAATAGGAGGAGAACCTCGTCCTAACATGAGCAAAGTCGAAGGCCCGATTATTTAAAGATCGGATGGGGGGAGAGGCTCTTACAACGGCCCTTATGTGCCCCCACAGCCATGTTAGGATCAGGAGGAGAACCTCATCCTAACATGAGCAAAGTCGAAGGACCGATTATTTAAAGATCGGATGGGGGGAGAGGCCCTTGCAACGGCCCTTATGTGCCCCCACAGCCATGCTAGGAACAGGAGGAGAACCTCATCCTAACATGAGCAAAGTCGAAGGCTCAGTTATTTAGAGATCGGATGGAGGGAGAGGCCCTTACAATGGCCCTTACGTGCCCCCACAGCCGACCTCATCCTAATATGATTTGAAATTGATTGTGACAGAAATAGGAGGAGAACTTCGTCCTGACACAAATGAAGATCTGGTCATTTGAGATCGGATGAAGAGAAAAGCCCCTCAGCAACTCCTCTACACCCCTACAATCCCGTTAGGGGCAGAAGGGAAAACCCTCGCCCTAACACAAAAAAGAAGAAGAAAAAGCGATGAACTACACCAAAAAAAAATAATAATAATAATAAATGAACTACATCCAAGGTTCAAGGGACTTCATCTCAATGAGGAAGAAAACTCTTGTCGAAAATCTTCAGTCCCTAAGGGCGAATCAATACGGCGATGATCAGGAATCTTCAAACAACGCCGACGTCGAACAAGATGGAAGACAAAAGAAGTTCGGTAAACGACAACTTAATGCAAGAAGGGACAAGGTAACAGAAAATTTTCTTTTCATTTCATTAGTAAAGTGCGCGTTACAAAGCCTTTGAAGGCTAAAAAAAAAGAGCAACAAGAAAGGAAAGGAATACATAGAATAAAAGCCAAAAAAGCTCTAAGGAAGCTCGGCTTCATCAGACTTCAAACTCTCAGTTTCAGTCATCATCGAGGATTGCTTTAAGTACCTAACTTCTTCTTCCAGTCCCTCTTCTACTTCCTCCTTCTGCGGGATCGAAAAGTACTCGCGATCGAAGATATACCACAAACGCGGGCTCTGGACGATCAAGGTGAAGCACGGTCGGATCTGTCTCTTCTACCCTCGCCTTCTTCGCCGACCCAGAAGTTGCAGTGCCTTCCCTCTTGTGGGCCTTGAGACTCTTGGCTAACATCCGAGCCGCATCCACGTCCATATCTGCAACAAAGGAAGATCGGCATAGTTTAGAAACAGAGCCGCAAAAAAAGGGAGAGTTCTGGAGCTAACCTAGGCTAGTCTGAAGGATGCAGAGATGCAGAGATGGGGACGACTCGAAGAACGCCTAAGGTCGAGAAGGACGCTGAAGAAGATCGAAACTCTCAGGAAGGAGGGATCGAAGAAACTCCCGGGCAAAGTGAGATACCTGAAGGAGGGAGGCGGGTTTAAATAGGCGATGGGGTCCGGTGCAATAATGACTGCAGGTCTTTTCTGGCCGATCTATAACTGCCGCGTGGCCCACTCACCATGGCAGGCGGCTGAAAGTGGCCGACAACTGACAGAACAATTATTGCACCGTACCTAGAGCAGCACTCCAGAAAAAATTCTGAAAAAACTTTTTCGGGTCGCCTCGATTTGAAAAGACTCCAGCACCAGCGCGCCAAACGCCAAAATATCTAGAAACAACCAAGTGCGAAAATCTAGGGAGACAACTTCGACTGTGAAAATTTTTCTGTACTTCCTTCATTCGAAATCCAAACTCAAAAGTAGGGAGACTGGTGTTGGGTATAAAATACCCCCAGCCGAAGTTCGCAAAAGGCCGACCCTTCCAGGGCTCTTCCGGCTTCCGACCTTATGTGGCATCTTTCTGAACTCCCTTGATCGTCCGAGCTTTCATAATACCATCCGGACTTCTCCGATAATAAGCTCCCTCATTCATTTATCGGACTACTCCAAATGCTCTCTGGGCTTCATTATCAGTCGGCTTTCTACAATGATTGGCTACCCTCTGAATCTCTTCCAGACTTCCTCCTACCATGGGCAACTTTACTACAAACTTCTTTCGAACTTCATCAATGTCCGAGCTTCTCCAACAGCAGGACGTCTACAGTAACTAGACTCCATCCAAGTTTTTACGATGGTCGATCACCTTTCAGATTTCATCCGAGCTCCTACAGGAGTCGGGCTCCATCTGAACTTCTACAGTGGATGGATCACAGACAAACTCCTACAACAGAATTAGGCTCCACCAGTCGGGTCTCTACTCTGAACTTCTTTCGGACTTCGTCAATGATCGAGCTCCTCCAGCAGTAGGACTTCTACAATAAGAAGTCTCCATCCGAGCTTCTACGATAACCGGTCTTCGTCCGAGCTTCTACAATAAGCGGACTCCTTTCAAACTCCTACAAAAGTCAGACTCCATCCGAACTTCTACAGCAGAATTGAATATTGAATCTCGGACTCCTCTGACGTTCAACCTTCCATAGTATCCTCAATACTCCTCCAGCGCACAAACCTCCACAACGCCATCCGAACTCCACTATCGGACGATCCTCTGCCAGATTCCTCATGAAACTGGACCTCTCCGATGGACAATCTTCAGACGAGCTTCCACATCAGGCAAATTTCAGACAGACTTCTCTAGCAATCGGACTCCTACCGGACTTCACCAACAAAAAATCCCCATCCAAGCTTCTACAGCAGATGACTTCCGCCTATAGCATCAGTGCCCAAGACACCCGATAATAGTGGACTCATCAGCAACCTTGAAAACACCTGAGCCTCTCTTAGATTATCGAGAAAGAGAGCCATTCCGCTCCATCAGATGTCTCAATCGAGCTTCAGCCATCAGGCCCGAACTCTCTGGCAAGTCACGACAATGGCCACTACCCTGCTCCACTCTCTGTAACAGATTCCATGTGGCTCCACTACTCTCTGACAAGTCGCGACAACGGACACTACTCCACTCTCCATAACAAACTCCACGTGATCCTGAACGGCCCCCTGATGCCACTACTCTCCGTAACAAACTCTGCATGGTCCCGAACGGCCCACTACCAGACGGTTACAGATGTCGTTATCGATCAGTTATGCTCTCCGTCTATAAAAAGGGACCTCCAGATACGTTCTTCTTTAAGCTCTAAACTCTATCTCGAAACTCTACTAAAATCTCATTCGAGTGCTCTATTTCTGTTGAGGCAGAGTACTGACTTAAGTGTCGGAGGGTCTTACCGGAGCACCCCCAACTCTGATTTAGACTTTTCTTGCAGGTCTCGAGGGCGGACGTGATCCCCTCGACTCCAACTTCTCTGACGTCGGCGAAATTCTGCACCAACACATAGGTATGAAAATTTACTATCTTTTGATATCTATATTATTGGCCTTATTAATAAAATATTAGTAAATTATATGCATGATGCATCTCTACCCATAGAAAGATTATTATTTACTACTAAAATTAATTATTTCAGATAATAGTTTATGCTACATAGCACTAAAGTTTTTTAAACTCATTAATTATTATAGCTAATCCTGCTGCATATATTAATGATGCTGCTCTTATTTTAATACTAAATGGTGATAATTTTTCTAATCAGAAAGATAATGTTCTCTATATTATTAGGTATAAGGATCTTGACCTGATGCTTCATATGGATGAACCACCTATTCTCACGGATTTAAGTACACCACAATAGATATCAGCATATGAGAAATGAGAGTGATCTAATCGCTTGACTCTGATACTCATCAAGTCTTGCATGCCTAAAAGTATCAGAAGATGAATCTCTCAATGTGATAAGATCAAGGATTTTATAAAGACTATTGAAGAATAATTTGAAAGTTCTGATAAGGCATTGGCCAGTACCTTGATGAAGAGCCATTCAGAGATGAGGTTTGATAGTATTAAAGGTGTACGCAAACATATTATCAAAATAAGAGATATTACTACTCAACTCAAATCCTTGAAAGTTGAGATCTCTAATTCTTTTCTAGTTTATTTCATTTTGAATTCTTAACTTGTGAAATATGATCCTTTCAAGATCTCCTATAACACACATAAGAAAAAATAGTTTGTTAATGAACTTTTGACCATGTGTGCTTAATAGGAAGAAAGATTGAAACAAATGAAGCAAGATATAAAGCATGAAAGTGCTAACCTTACTACTCATAACAAAGAAAGAAGAAAAGAAAAAAGGTGCTTTTAAAGGAAAGAAGGATGCTGCAGTGCCAATGAAGTGCTATGGCAATAAAGTTGCTTGCTTTTTCTATAAGAAAAAGAGACACATAAAAAATAAGAAATGGCTTGAAAAAAAAGTACTTTATATCTCTAGTGTGTCATGAATCTTTTTCTACTGATGTTCCTAATAATAGTTGATGGATTGATTCTGATACTACAATTCATATTGCCAAAACCATGCAGGGCTTTCTCAATTTAAGGGATCCCAAGAAAAGTAAATAAGATATCTATTCAGGCAATTGGATATGTTCATATATGGAAGCTGTGAGAACTTTTAGATTAATTTTGAATTTTGATTTTATTTTGAATCTTGAAAATATTTTTTATATTTCAAGTTTCTCTAAAAATTTAGTTTCTATTTTCAAGTTAGCAGGTATTAGTTTTGATTTTCATTTTGAGAATTCTATAGTTAACCTTTTTTGAAATAAAGTATTATTGGTATTGATTTTTGGATGGATGGTTTATATAAATTAGATTTGAATCTAAATTATGGATGTAACCATTCATCTATTCATGGTGATAATATTGACATAAAGAGAAATATTATGAAAGAGAATTCTTCAAGTTTATGGTATAAAAGATTTGCCCATATTTTTTTAGAGAGAATAAAGAGATTGGTAAATAATGGCATTTTAAAAGATATTGATTCTACTGACTTTGGTACTTATTTGGATTGTATTTAAAGGGAAAGCAAACTAACAAGTCTTCTAAAGGATTCAGAAAAAAATTTAATACTTTGAAAATCATGCACACTGATATCTGTGGACCATTTTCTACTCTCTATTTTAATGGTTAGAGATATTTTATCTCATTCATTGATGACTATACTAGATATATATATATATATATATCTCTCTATCTTCTTTTTGAAAAATATGAGGCATTAGATGCCTTTAAGATTTATAAAGTAGAAGTAAAAAATAAATAGATAAAAAAATAAAAATCATAAGATTTGACAGAGATGGAGAGCATCATGGAAGGTACATTAAAAGAGATTAGTTGGTGCGTCCATTTGGTAAGTTTCTTAAAGAAGGGGATATTATTGCCCAATATACAATGCCGGGAGTACCATAACAAAATTGTATGGTAGAAAAAAGAAACCATACACTGATTGACATGGTAAAGAGTATGATTAGTAATTCTAATATTTCTTTATCTCTTTAAGGTAAAGCATTAAACAGGATTCCATTGAAGGCTATATCTAAAACTCTTTTTAAGTTGTGAAAAGGATGGAAACCAACTTTAAGTCACTTCATATATGGAGATATTCAGTTGAGGTATGAATTTATAATCCACACTTAGAAAAAATTAGATTCTAAAATAGTTAGTGGTTATTTTATTGGCTATGTGATAAACTCTAGGGGATATAGGTTTTATTGTCCTTACCATACACTCAAAATAATTGAAGCTAGGAATGCTAAGTTTCTTAAGGATTATAAACTTAGTGGGAGCAATTTTTCTCAAAAAAATAAATTTGAGAAAATAAAAGATGAAATTGATTAATCTATAAAAGATATGAAATTGATTGTTATTCAAATAGATCCACAAGATCATGAACAATCAATTCAAGAACAACCACTCTATGAAAAGCAAGTTCATATTGAGCATACTACTGAAAATACTCAAAATACATATATAGTAGGATTAAGAAGAACCTTAAGAGAAAGAAGATCTGCAATTTATAGTGATTACATTATCTACCTATAAGAATCTGACTTTGATATTGGGCCAGATAATAATCCTAAGTTATGTTTACAAGCTATGAATGGAAATAAATTTATATACTAGTATGATGCCATGAAAGATGAGATGGAATCTATGACTAAAAATTAAGTCTGGGATCTCATTTAATTACCTAAAGATGCTTTAGCCATTGGCTGTAAATAGATTTATAAGATCAAAAGAGACTCCTTAGGTAAAATTGAACCATATAAGATCAAACTTATAGCTAAGAGTTTCACTCAAAAAGAAGGAATTGATTATCATAAAACCTTCTCTCCAGTGTCAAAAAAGAATTTATCAAGGATAATCATGGCTTTAGTAGTTTATTTTTATTTAGAGTTACATCAAATTGATGTAAAAATAATATTTCTGAATGAGAATCTAGAAGAGACAGTTTATATGACTCAGCCTAAAAGTTTCTATATAGATAAAGATAGTCACCTTTTCAGCAAATTAAAAAAGTTCATATATGAACTTAAACAGGCCTCCCGCCAATGGTATAAGAAATTACATGATATTATTAGTCCTTTTGGTGTTATAAAAAATATTATGGATCCATATATATACCTTAAAGTTAGTGAGAGTAAGTGCATATATTTGATTTTATATATAGATGATATATTACTTACAAACAATGATTTTTTGGTTTGCTAAAAGAGACAAAATTATTTTTTTCTCAAAACTTTGAGATGAAGGATATGTTAGATGTATATCCTAGAAGTCAATCTGACTGATACTTTTATTTTTTTTAGGGCATAATTTTGTACTTAACCTTATTATTTAATAATAAGATTAGATAGTTTATTTTTATTCATATAGTGTACATGTCCATAAATTATTTAGATAATTAATAAGATGATGATATATATTCTCAAGAGTTAAAAATTTGAGGCATGTGTTATTGATGATTAATTTCTAAATTACACCTGATCGATGGATCATTATGAAAATAATGATTGATTCAATAAGATTAATGTACGGATCTCTTTCCTTTAGATAGACGAGTCTCGAGTCTATAGTGTAGAAACACTAGAGTGAGAATATAGATGGTTGTTAAAAAATAAGGATACCGAGCGTGACCAATACGAGAAGTTATTTAGATGTCTACTCACTCATCAGTATTTTTTTGATGTTGTAGTAGTGTGACTGGTTCTTTGACCTGTGATGCTTCGACTACTTACAATGAGGTTGCTATAGTTTGACTATATATACACTTGGTCCTTGACCATTCGGATCCCTGCGGTGTAGGTTGGCTATAGTAGGTTTATTACAGGAGTAAGATGTGTACTTAAATGAGATCTATCAATCTTAATAGATAAGAAAAAATCTTATGAGATTGAGTTCTAAAGACCATGGTCATGATACTGTGAATAATGAAAAAAAAATTTCATGAGATTTCATATAATGAACTCAAGTTGAATAAATCATATATATGATAGATGATGGAGTTTGATGAATTTTTTATGACTTTCATTTTGTCAAAACTCATGAAAGAAGAACTATATCACACGATAACTATACCTAAGAGGTTTATTCTTTTCATTTTGCTAGGTTACCACTACATATTGTTAGACATCACTGATGGATTGTGAGATTAATAAAAATTATTTTGATGGTTAATAATTCTTATTGGATGAGTTGGATTTGTTTCAATCTATTGAAAATATTTTTAATGATATTTGTAATGGAGATCATAATATTGTTAGATGTGTGTCCTAGATGCCAGATTGGCTGACACATTCCTGTACAAATGTAAGGACAATTTTATAATTTTGACTATAAATGAATAAAAGGGTTATTCTACTATCACATTATGTACATTATGTCTGTGATACATCCTTTGAGTTAGTAGAAATGTTAATTCATATTTTCAAGAGTTAAAAATTTAAGACATGAATTTACATAACTAACTCATAAATAGCTCCTGACCATACGATCATCATGAGGATGGTGATCGATCCGAAAGGTTAGTGTACGATCGCTTTCTTAGGGTAGATGTGTCTTGAGTCTATGGTATAGAGACACCAGAGTGAGAGTACAGGTATTCATTGAGAATGAGAGTACTGAGCGTGACCATCTCGAGCAGTCATAAGGAAGTCTACCTTCTCATCGATGACTAGCTCGATGCTGCAGCTATGTATCTAGTTCTTTGACCTGAGGTACATCGACAGTTCACCTTGAGTGTGTTATAGTTTGACTACACCATAACTCGGTCTCCTAGCCATTCGAAATCCTAAGGTGTATGTTGGCTATAGCATATTCATTGTAGGAACCAGATTGCACCAAAATGGGATCTATCAACCTCGATAGATGAGAGTAGTCCTATGATGATCGAAAGATCAAGTTCTTAAGCCCATGGCTATGGTAGAGTAAAATAATGGAAAAGAGTTTTTCATTAAGATTTCACATCGGACTTGGATCGATCGATTGATTCATATGACTGATGTTGGATTTGATGAGTTCACCTTAACCCTAATTTAGTCGGGACTCATGATAGAAGAACTCAATCATACAGGTAGCTGCACTGAGAGATTCCTCTTCATTTCTGATGGGTTGCCACCATATACTGCTAGGCATCACTGGTGGATTTTGGAAGTAATTAGAATAAAATTAATGATCGATCATTCTAAATTATCTGAATCAGAAGAGTTCTAGTCCATCGAAAGGAGTTTCGATGATGTCGATGATGAGATCACGACATGTCTCATTACCATATGAAAATGAACCTAACTGGGTCACACAAATAAGAGTTAGGGTCTGGATGTCATCAATTGAGCTAGTCCAGTTTGATTGATTTGGATTAGATCCAATTAGGTTCAAAGAAATCATGCTAGCACACGATTGAGCCTAACTTTCTCCTCGTGTAATCTTTTCTATCTCGACTGAGCCAAATGTGATTTGACTCACCCAGAGAACCTTGAGAAGATTTTTCTTAGTCGGACTGGAGTCAGTCCAACTCAAAAAAGTCTTGTCTTAATTCATGAGATGAATTTAAGACAACACCTGCTAATTCCTGTCACCTGTCATTTCTGTTTTAGGACATCGGTCAAATGTTGACCCATGGATCTTGGACTGAAGGCCACTTGGCAAGAGGTCATTAGAGAGTTTTTATGGATTATCCACCTACTAATTTTACCCTCAAAGTGGGTGCCATAATCAGATATGGCGTGCACCCCAAGTGGATAAGGATAAAGTCCCATGAGATGAGGACTCTATGCCTTGATCGACTCAAACTGTTGGGCGCCAATCTCACTGTGTTTATCCAGTGTTGGTGCCAACAGTAGGAGGGTTTGGTGGGGTTCTTATCTGATATGATCAGATGACATCACTTCACCAATCAAAATTTTTTCAAAATTAATTGAAATTTTTTGATTGATCGAATGATGTGGCACTGCATGGCGCAGCAAGGTCTATTTAAACCCTGTCTGCACCTAGGGTTTAGAGAATCTGCTCAATACCTAGCAAAAATATGAAACCCCTCCACTTCTCTGTACTCCCTCTACTCCTCTCCCTCTCCTCTTCACATCCAAGAGGTTGGGCATCCATCTGGTGCTTGCCCAAGGTGTGATGGCTCCTTGATCAAAAGGCTGTAGGGATTTATCGAGAAGCTGCTGCTCCAACTTCAAAAGATCTTTTGAAGATTTTGCATATCAGATCTAGATCTAATTTTTGGAGTAAAAATTTATGAGGAGAAGATGATCCAGATCCTACTCAAGTGGATACCGGTAGAGGCCAGACGACTACATGACTATTTTAAAACATCGGGCATTGCTGCGATCATCTACAGGATAATCTAGTTATCCTAGAGGTATTTCTCTAATCCTCAAGTTTTAAATTTAATTTTAAATTAAATATCAGATAATAAGAATCAAATTTAATAAATCTTAGATCTAAAATAAAGTAAGATATTTTTTTTTAAAAAAAAATATTCCGCCCTAGATCTCATTAGATCTGAAAGATCCTACAAGGAAAAAAATTGGTTTTCCCTTCAACTGATATCAGAGTCAGGTTGATGGCTCTATTTTAGATCTAATTTAGATCTGATTTTTATTTTTATTTATCTGATATTAATGGATTTCAAATATCACATCATATGTGATAGGATCTAAAATCAAAAAAATTTAAAATTAAATCTAAGTAGATCTAACATGTATGAGATGCATGACTGGACTAGGAGTAGTTTGATCTATGAATAGTCTTATAGTTTTATATTTTAATATGATTAAAATATAAATTAGATCTAATTTATTCTTTATTTTTTTGATATTATAAATATTATATTCAGATCAAAAAATAAAAAATAAAATTTTAATTAATACATAAGATTGATCTGTTGCATGCCTAGACTAGTTATAGAATTATTCTAGTAACTGTCTAGAATAGATTTTATATTGAATAATTTAATTTAAATCTTATATTTTAGATATTATATGTGATGTATCAGATCTAAAAGCATGCTAATTAGATCAGATTTTAATATATGAGATGTATGCAAAGCATGTATAAGTTAGATCTAAAATTATATATGTGATATGTAACTTAGATCTAACTAGTTTTATAGTTAAATTAATATTTTTGATTAAGATGTTCCTCATGGCCATTCGGTCATAAGAATAAAGTAGGATTTAAGACCCTCTCCTCCCATTCAATGGGGTGTTCTTATGGCGTGTAAGGGTGCTGCGTGTTCATCCTTAATCAGAAATCAAACTTACTTTTCTGCAAAACCCTAGATCCTGAAATCTTAAGATTTATTTTACATATTTTATTTATGAACTCAAGACTTAATTAATGAATTAAGCCTATGAAATCAAATTAGGTCTAAAATTAAGAATTTCAGATCTAAGCCATTTTCATAAAATTGGGTTCGGGCTTGGGTAGCTCAATTAGGTCTAGCGGTTGATCAAATCGAATTAAAAATTAGTTAGGTGGGACATGAAAGCTAATAATTGACCAGCCTAATAGGATTAAGTCTAGGTCAAGATCGAATCACATTTAGATGTGACTCGATCAAGTTGAGACCTAATTTGGCTCAGTGGTTAGAGCCTGGATTATAGGCTAACCCAATTGGTTCTGGTTCGATAATTTGGTGTCTAAGATAAGTTGGGCAGATGCAACCGAATGATTTTTAATTGAGAGCTATTCGACTCGAATACATTCTTTTCAAGTTAATAGCATATCCCTCCCATCGGTCTCACTTATCTGGCTATATGTGTCGACCCAGTTCTGATTTGAGGTGGCTAACAATTCGAGCTAACCCATGTCACTAGGTTAGTCATAATTGTTATGACTATGTCAAGTCAAGTTTAATGAGACCTAAATTAAATCTCCCTAAGAAAATATTAAGTCTAAGGTCTTCCACCATTGTGGATGTGCCGGTCCTTCCCGAGGTTGATTGTTCTCGGCTAGTTACAATGGCTCAGTTGCACCGGGAAGACACAATCATATTCATTAGGCATTGGATGCTACGGATTAGAGGATGGGTTGTGCTCAATATTTTGGATATGATGAGGGACTCAATCAGGAATCTAGTTCGTACAAATGGTGGGTCTGACTTTACTAAGGATTGAAGCAATATTTTGGACACGGTGAGCTTCATAAATTAGAGATCAAGTTTTGGGTGCACCATGATTAGAGAATTATTGAACAAGAGTTGTCCACTCATCGGTTGACCCATCACTAATAACTGTTAGGTGAGGTGATGAGTCAGTCGGTGAGATCGCATCACCTACTAGAAATCACTAATCACTGAGATTTTCACATCTCTACCTAGGGAGTGTAGGGATTTGAGAAAATAGTGGGAGCCTAATTTGTTTAAAAATGAAACCCCTAAATAAATTGATTAAGTTTGATTACAAAATCTAACTAGAAACTTTTGACTCTCTATAGAAAATATGTCTACGTCCAATCCCCTGATCAAAATATTAGACACCCACAGATTGACTGGACCTAATTTTAAGGACTGATTGAGAAATTACAAAATTATTCTGGATTCTGAGAAACTGACTCATGTCTTGGACCAGGACCCACCTGCCATACCAGCACATCCGACTGCTGAACAGAGAGCGTCTCTGAAAAAGTGGACAGATGAAGATAACAAAGCCAAGTACTACATGTTGGATGCAGTGTTTGATGACTTGCAGTACCAGCATGAGAATATTATGACTACCCACCAAATGTTAGCTCACCTACAAGATTTGTTTGGTGAACAAAGTTGCATAGCCAAGTATCAAGTCTGTCAAAGACTTTTTAAGGCTAAAATGCGTGATGGGCAATCAGTCCAAAATTATTATTTGACAATGATCAAGGATCTTGAGAAGCTTGAGAAGCTCGGTATCATCTTAGACAAGGATTTTCATATTGATGTGATCCTTCAGTCCTTGTCTGATGCATATGGTCAGTTCATCATGAACTTCCATATGCATAAGATGTAGTGTACCTTGGCTGAGTTAATGAACATGTTGGTTACGACTGAGCTTTCTTTGAAGAGTTCAAAAGGCTCAGTCCTTACTGTGGAGCAGACTTCTTCCAAGAGAAAGTCTTTTGGAAAGAAGAAAAAGTCTGTGAAGAAGCAGAAGGTGGATGAAAAAAGGAAGAAGACGGAACCGAAGAAGAAGGCTGCTGAAAAGGAAAAAAGTTTCCACTGCAATTCAGACGGCCATTGGAAACGAAACTGTCCTCAATACCTGGCCACCCTGAAGAACAAGAAGGATGGTCCTTCTGGAGGTATGCTCGTTATAGAATCTAATCTTACGATTTCCTCTGCATCCAGTTGGATACTTGACTCTGTTTCTAGTGCTCATTTGTGCACTTCTATGCAGGGTCTTGAGGAGAGCAGGAGGCTGAGGGATGGGGATATGATTCTACGCATCGAAAATGGAGCAAGAGTTGCTGCTGTGGTCGTGGGAACCTACCCTCTGTGATTATCGTTATGATTAGATTTAGTTCTTAGAGACTGTTATTATGTGCCTGCAGCAAGCAAAAATTTGATTTCTGCTTCATATTTAGCACAAGAAGGCTATGTGATTAGCTTTCATAAGAACCATTGTAATATATTTTATAAAAATAATAAAATTACAAATAGTTTTTTTATTAATGGTCTCTATCAGCTATATATTGATGTATCTGTATTTCATATCGAGCAAAATGTGAATGCCATGGGAATTAAAAGGCCTAGAGATAGTCTAAATGATAGGTATCTGTGGCACCTAAGGTTAGGTCATATAGCGGAAGACAGGGTTAACAAATTGGAGAAATCCAGGCTATTGAGTTCGTTGACTTTCGAGTTATATCCAGTTTGTGAATCATGCCTTCAAGGCAAAATGACCAAGCTTCCTTTTGTGGGACATGGGAAAAGGGCCACAGACCTACTTGCCCTAGTACATATGGATGTGTGCGGCCCATTTGATGTGCCGACTAAAAGCAACTATGTCTACTTCATTACCTTTACCGATGATATGTCTAGGTATGGATATGTGTTTCTAATGAAACACAAGTCTGAAGCCTTTGAAAAGTTCATAGAATTCAGGCATGAGGTAGAAAAACAAACAGGAAAGCCCATTAAGGTTCTTCGATCAGATCGAGGAGGTGAATACCTTAGTCGGGAGTTCCTAGACTATCTTAAGGACAATGGCATAGTCTCTCAATGGACTCCACCTGGAATGCCACAACTCAATGGAGTTTCAGAACGGAGAAACTGGACCCTATTAGATATGATCCATTCCATGATGAGCTTCACGGACCTCCCTGAGTTTCTTTGGGGATATTGTCTCATGACAGTAATATATGTATTGAATAGGGTTTCCTCTAAAATCATTCCTACCACACCGTATGAGATATGGCATGATAAAAAACCAAGTCTAAGTCATCTCAAAATTTGGGGTTGTCCGGCTCATGTCAAGAGACAGCAGGCGGACAAGTTAGAGTTCAGGTCTTTAAGAGCTCGATTCATAGGATATCCTAAAGAGTCATTAGGATATTTTTTTTATATTCTGAAAGACCACAATGTGATTGTGAATCGACATGCTATTTTTCTTGAAAAATAGTTTATTCAAGATAGTGGCATTAGAAGAATAATTAAGCTCAAGGAGAATGTCTCCCAAGAGCAACGAGCAAAAGAACCTGAGGAACCCAATCAATTAGAATCAGTCCTAACACAACTTCTTCCACCTCGTAGATCGACTAGGATTTTTCATCCTCCTAAAAGGTACTTAGGTACCATACAAGAGAATGTAGAAAAAATATTCCTTACGGAAAATAGGGCTCATGGTGATGATCCCAAGATCTATGACGAGGCGATATCAGATATCGACTCTGAGAAATGGTTAGAGGCAATGAAATCAAAAATTAACTCGATGTACTCAAACCAAGTCTAGACCTATAGATGCACCTGAAAGTATTGTACCTATTAGGTGTAAATGAATCTTCAAGAGAAAGATAGGTGTAGTGGGAATGTGGAGACATTCAAGGCTAGGCTCGTAGCGAAAAGTTATAGTCAGCGTGAAGTTATTGACTATCAGAATACCTTCTCGCCCGTAGCCATGCTAAAATCCATCCGCACATTGCTTGCTATTGCAGCCTATTTTGATTATGAAATATGGTAGATGGACGTGAAAACAGCGTTCTTAAATAGATATCTTGAGGAAGATATCTATATGGAACAGCCGCTTAGTTTCACATCCAGTGATGATGATCACAAGGTCTGCAAGCTGCAAAGATCCATTTATGAACTTAAGCAAGCATCTCGGAGCTGGAATACTCATTTTAATGATATGATCAAAATGTTTGATTTCATCAAGAACGAGGAGGAACCATATGTATTCAAGAAGGTCAGTGGGAGCACAATTGTCTTCCTCGTACTGTATGTTGATAATATCCTCCTTATTGAAAATGATATTTTCATGTTGACCTCAGTCAAAATATGGTTATCTAAGGAGTTCTCTATGAAAGATCTAAGAGAAGCATCTTTTATACTGGGTATTAAGGTCTATAGAGATAGACCAAATAGGATGCTAGGACTTTCACAGAAGATGTACATAGAGGAGGTGCTAAAAAGATTTAGCATGAAAAACTCCAAAAGAGGTTTAGTACCTTCTAGACATGGCATTCATCTCTCCAAGAAGATGTGCCCTAGCACACCTGAGGAGATTGAATGCATGAGCAAGATCCCTTATGCTTTGATAATAGGGAGCCTCATGTATGCTATGCTATATACACGACCTGATATAGCCTATGCTGTGAGTGTCACAAGCAGATATCAATCAAATCCAAGTGAAGAACACTGGACTTCTGTGAAATATATCCTTAAGTACTTGAGAAGGACTAAGGATATGTTTCTAGTCTTTGGGAATGGAGAACTCCAGGTTCAGGAATTTATAGACTCAGACTTTATGTCTGATATAGATGATCGAAAGTCAACATCTGGAAGTCTGTTCATTTGCAATGGTGGTGCAGTTAGCTAGAAGAGTTTCAAACAGACGGTGATTGCTGATTCGACTATGGAGGCAGAGTATATTACTACATCGAAAGCTGTGAAGGAGGCATTCTGGTATAAAAAGTTTGCCGCAGAGCTTGGAGTGATGTCATCGGATGCCATCCCTCTTTACTACGATAATAATGGCGCCATAGCCCTAGCTAAGAAGCCAAGGTCTTACCAGAAGTCCAAGCATATCGAGCGGTGATTCTATCTGATCTGTGATTACCTCGAAAAGGATTATATCGAGGTTAAGAGAGTCAACTCCACAGACAATGTGGCAGACCCACTGACAAAGTCATTAAGCCAACAAAAGATCGAAGCCCATCTTGAGAAGATAGGACTTAGATATGTAGCCAATTAGCATTAGGTCAAGTGGGAGTTTGTTAGATGTGTGCCCTAGATGTCAGATTGGCTGACACATTCCTGTACAAATATAAGGATAAATTTATAATTTTGACTATAAATGAATAAAAGGGTTATTCTACTATCACATTGTGTACATTATGTCTGTGATACATCCTTTGAGTTAGTAGGAATATTAATTCATATTTTCAAGAGTTGAAAATTTAAGGTATGAATTTACATAACTAACTCATAAACAGCTCCTGACCATAGGATCATCATGAGGATGGTGATCGATCTGGAAGGTTGGTGTACGATCGCTTCCTTAGGATAGATGTATCTTGAGTCTACGATGTGGAGACATCAGAGTGAGAGTACAGGTATTCATTGAGAATGAGAGTACTGAGCGTGACCACCTCGAGCAGTCATAAGAAAGTCTACCTTCTCGTCGATGACTAGCTCGATGCTGCAGCTGTGTGTCTAGTTCCTTGACCTGAGGTACATCGATAGTTCACCTTGAGTGTGTTGTAGTTTGACTACACCATAATTCGATCTCCTAGCCATTCGAAATCCTGAGGTGTATATTGGCTGTAGCATATTCATTGTAGAAACCAGATTGCACCAAGATGGGATCTATCAACCTCGGTAGATGAGAGGAGTAGTCCTATGATGATCAAAAGATCAAGTCCTTAAGCCCATGGCCATGGCAGAGTGAAATAATGGAAAAGAATTTTTTATTAAGATTTCACATTGGATTTGGATCGATCGATTGATTCATATGATTGATGTTGGGTTTGACGAGTTCACCTTAACCCTAATTCAGTCGGGACTCATGATAGAAGAACTCAATCACACAGGTAGCTGCACTGAGAGGTTCATCTTCATTTCTAATGGATTGCCACCATATACTGCTAGGTGTCACTGATAGATTTTGGGAGCAATTAGAATGATATTGATGATCGATCATTCTAAATTGTCTGAATCAGAAGAGTTCTAGTCCATTGAAAGGAGTTTCGATGATGTCGATGATGAGATCACAACATATCTCATTATCATATAAAAATGAACCTAACTGGATCACACAAATAAGAGTTAGGGTCTGGATGTCATCAATTGAGCTAGCCCAGTTCGATTGATTTGGATTAGATCCAATTAGATTTAAGGAAATCGTGCTAGCACACGATTGAGCCTAACTTTTTCCTCGTGTAATCTTTTCTATCTCGACTGAGCCAAATATGATTTGACTCACCCAGAGAACCTTGAGAAGATTTCTCTCAGTCTGACTGGAGCCAGTCCAGCTCAAAAAAATCTTATTTTAATTTATGAGATGAATTTAAGACAACACCTGCTAATTCCTATCACCTACCATTTTCGTTTTAGGACATCGGTCAAATGTTGGCCCAAGGACCTTGGACTGAAGGCCACTTGGCAAGAGATTATTGGAAAATTTTTGTGGAGTGTCTACTTGCTAATTTTACCCTCAAAGTGGGTGTCATAATCAGATATGGCGTGCGCCCCAGGTGGATAAGGATAGAGTCCCATGAGATGAGGACTCTATGCCTTGATTGACTCAAACTGTTGGGCGCCAATCTCATTGTGTTTATCCAGTGTTGGCACCAATAGTAGGAGGGTTTGGTGGGGTTCTTATCTAATATAATTAGATGACATCACTCCATCAATCAAATTTTTTTCAGAATTAATTAGAATTTTTTGATTGATCGAATGATGTGGCACTGCATGGCGCAGTAGGGTCTATTTAAACCCTATCTACGCCTAGGGTTTAGAGAATCTACTTAATACCTAGTAAAAATATGAAACCCCTCCACTTCTCCATGCCCCCTCTGCTCCTCTCCCTCCCCTCTTCACGTCCAAAAGGTTGGGCATCCATCTGGTGCTTGTCCAAGGTGTGGTGGCTCCCTGATCAAAAGGCTGCAGGGATTTATCGAGAAGCTGCTGCTCCAGCTTCAAAAGATCTTTTGAAGATCTTGTAGATCAGATCTAGATCTAATTTTTAGAGCAAAAATTTTCAAGGAGAAGATGATCCAGATTCTACTCGAGTGGATACCGATAGAGGCCAGACAACTGCGTGACTATTTTAGAACCTCGGACGTTGCTGCGATCATCTACAGGTTAATCTAGTTACCCTACAGATATTTCTCTAATTCTCAAGTTTTAGATTTAATTTTAGATTAAATATCAGATAATAAGAATCAGATCTAATAAACTTTAGATCTGAAATAAAGTAAGATAATTTTTTTTAAAAAAAATATTTCGTCCCAGATCTCATTAGATCTGGAAGATCCTATAAGAAAAAAAGCCGATTTTTCCTTCAAATATATCTCACTATCAAACAGAATAGAACCTATGAGATCATATACATAAGAGGTTCTGACTGATCGGATAGTTGAATTATGATTTTAAATTACAGTAGGATTCAATTATCAACATGATTGATGATTGGACTAATTTATAAAAATTATAAAAGAGGACTTGTAAGAATTAGTGAGTTAAAGGAGGACTTATATATAGTTATTGCTATATTATTTAATTTGATTAAATAATTAATATTTGGATCTAGTCAAATTAAATTCAGATTTAATTTGATTGGACTTGGTCTGAGTTTGAGTCAGATTGGGTTTCATCAGTCTAAAAGGTTTGGACTCAATAAGTAGTTGACTTATTAAGAATTCAAACTACATTGGACTCTATCTGTAAAAAATATTTTATCTACAGAAAGACTCTCTCCAATCCCTCAAAAGAGAGCATATGAGTAGAATCCCATATGCCTTGATAATGGGATCTATCATATACGCTATGATATGTACGAGGTCGAATATGGCCTACTCGTTGAGGGTAATGAGTAAATATCAATCTGATCCAGATGAGAACTATTAGAAAGTTGTAAAGATAAATCTTAAGTATTTAAAAAATACTAAGGATCAATGGTTAATCTATAAAGATACTAATTTTAAACTTGTGAGATATATTGATTTCAGTTTGCAGTTAGATCATGATGACAGCAAAAGTGTGTCTGACTATATTTTTACTTTATATGATAGAGCAATCTGCTGGAAGAGTTTCAAATAGCACACAGTAATTGATGCAGTATGTGAAGCAAAATACATTATGGTATCTGATGCTGTAAAGGATGTTGTTTGATTAAGAAAGTTCATCTGCAAATTTGGAGTGATTTTTTTAGTTGAAGGTCCAGTTCTACTATATTGTGACAGCATTGGTATCATTGCTCAAGCCAAGAAATCCAAATCCTATCAGAGAACCAAACATATTCTGAATCGATATCATCTTGTTTATGAGATCATTGATCGAGGTGATGTCGAGCTACTGAAGGTTGATGGAAAGAAAAATCTGACCGATCCCTTCACTAAAGCTCTCAGGACCAAAGAGTTTGATGACCACAAGTGGAAGATGGGTATTAGATACAGTCTTGATTAGCTTTAGTCCAAGTGAGAGTTCTTAAAAAATATGTCCTAAAGCTAATAATCTAATTGTAGATGATTGTACTTTTTGAAATTCATATATGAATTATTAATGAATAAATATTATTTTTGGTAAGTTTATCATAAATGTGTATCTTTTTTTGAACTCTTGTATTATGATGAAGTTCTTAGAACTATAATATAATCGATAAAGGAAGATTTATCGAATAGCTCTGAAACTTATTCGTGATCAAATGATACGTTATTAATAAGAATAATAATATTTATCGAGTATAGATCATTGTATACCATGTGGATTAGTTATCCTCTTAATTAAGGAGTATGGAGACACTAGTATAGCATACAGATGAGATATAAGAGTACATCGTCATCGAATAGTGACTCACTTGCAAAATGCTCTGCAGTCAAGAGCAGCTCATGAAGGATATAGGCATAAGTGTCCCTCTAACTTAAGATCATCATGATGACTTGCAAGCAACTCACTATGCTTTGATGCCAAACTACCTATATTTCTAATATAGTGACGAAAGACTACTGGGTACAGTCAAGTATTTATGAAGTCAGTATGCGAGTCAAGATAAAATTGACCCCTCCGAATTATAGGAGTTAATGCATCAATGTATTTCAATCCAGCAAAATCTTAATAAGGATAATCTTTGTGATCTATCATAAGATTTGAGCAAGATTGAGATATGTTGCTCCTAGATTGATTTTGATGATTACAAAGCAGATTGAAGGGATACAAATATTTTTAGTTGAAAAAGTCTTTATGCTCTTCAGGGGCAAAATTATAATTTTACTAAAATCCTGATTTGATAGTATCATTTGGTAGAACAAGTGATTTGTAATCTATTGGTGAAAATTTCATTGATTTTGGACTTGTATTTTGAAAGTTATGCATGTTTGAAAATCATGAGTTGACCCGTGAGTCAACTCATGGCACAATGAGCTGATTGGCACGCAGATTTTTTTGTTGGCACACCCTGTGAGTCGACCCCATGGGGTCGACCCCCAGGCATGAGTCGACCCCTACAGTTTTAGGCCAAAAGTTGCAGAAACTCATTTTCTGGCTGTTGCAACAGAAGTCGACTCATGAGTCGACCCCTGAAGCATGAGTCGACTCATGAGTCGACCCCTGCGACGGAAATCGTCCGCAACGGTTAGTTTTTTGCCCATTTTAATTGCCTTTTATGCTCCCTAAAAATGCTCTAACGGCTCTTTTTCTGCCTAATATGTTTTCTCTTATTTCTTAATGCTATAAAAGGTTTCAAAAGGTGAAAATACAGGAGAGATACAGAAGATCAAACATATATACAAGAGGATCCAAAATCTACACGAGAAAGCCTGAGATCAACGAAATACCCAAAAGAAAAAGAGAGAAGATCCACAATATACATGAGAGATTGTGAAAAAGAAAAGCAAGAGCATTCAAAGAGAGGAATTTTCAAGCCTATTGTTCAACCTTGATCAAGAGATCTTTCAAAGTCTTCAAGAAGTCTTCAATCAAGTTCATCTTCTTCTCAAGCGTTCATTCAACTTTTCATCCACCTTGAGGAAATCCAAAAAGGGGATTCTTCATTTGAGTAAAGTGTTTGTTGCTCCTAGATTGATTTTGATGACTACAAAACAGTTGGAAGGGATACAAATAATTTTTATGTGAAAATGACCTTATGCTCTACAGGGGCAAAATCGTAATTTCATCAAAACTCTGATTTGATAGCATCATCGTGTAGAACAAATGATATGTAATCTATTGATGAAAGTTTCATGATTTTTGGACTTATATTTTTGGAGTTATGAAGGTTTGAAGTTCATGAGTCGACTCATGAGTCAACTCATGAAACTATGAGCTGATTGGCATGCAAAGATTAGCCATGGCACGCTGGTTTTCTGGCTTGGCACAACCTGTGAGTCGACTCATGAGTCGACCCACAAGGCATGAGTCGATTCATGAGTCGACCTCTGCTGTTTTGGGCCAAGAAAATCCAGAAACCCAATCTCTGGACTTTGCAACAGAGGTCGACTCATGAGTCGACCCCTGAGGCATGAGTCGACTCATGAGTCGACTCATATGTCGGGATTTGCCTGTAACGGCTAGTTTTTGGCCAGATTTGGTTGCTTTTTAATACTGCTTTTTGTGCTCTAACGGCTCTTTTTCTGCCTAGTTTGTTTTCCCTTGTCTCTTAAGGCTATAAAGGTTTCAAAAGGTGGAAAACAAAAAAAAAGAGAGATCAAAATATCCAAGAGGCATTCAAGTGATTTGAAAAGAGAAAATCAAGAGCATTCAAGAGGGCATTCAAGTGCATTCAAGAGAAGGTTTTTCAAGCCAACTACTCAACATCATTCAAGAGCTCATTTAAAGCCTTCAAGAAGCCATCAATCAAGCTCACCAACTCCTCAAGCATTTACTTCATCTCTCATCCACTTTGAGGAAATCCAAGAGGGGCTTCTTCATTTGAGTAAAGCGTATTTATTGTTATATTCGCTCACTTAAGGAGCTATTCTTGTACTTATTTGTGCTCTAAACTGATTTTATCTTGTGAGCAATTATTTTTGTTTTGGAGGGTTTTCAAAACAAGGAAAGGTTGATCCGAACCTGAAATCGGAGTGTATTGGGTCGGCTTGTATCCGGGAAACAAGTGGACTAGCTTGGGATACCTAGTGTCGGAGTTTTCGATGGTTGTATTCGGGTTGAATACAAAGTATAGTGGATTGGAATTCCCAAGTAGGAGCTTGGGGAGTGGATGTAGGTGCAAGGTTGGCACCGAACCACTATAAATCATTGTGTTTGTGGCATGCTTTATTGTTTCTCTTTAATTCTCCATTATATCCTTGCATTCTTATTTTAAGTAATTAATCTCAAACCAAAGTCTCTCTCTTCATTCATCAAGCTTTTGATATATAATTTTTACAAGTAATTAGTTAAGCCTAAAATTTTTAAAACCCAATTCACCCCCCCTCTTGGGTTGCATAGCTGGGCAACAAGTGGTATCAGAGCTAGGTGCTCTAGCCCTTCTTTGATCTAACAATCAAAGAGCCAAAGATCTATGGCAACCCACGTCGGCACTTCTCTAGCCGAGGGGCAATCTACCAACCGACCTCCACTTTTCAATGGGTCTAACTACACCTATTGGAAAGCTCAGATGAAGATTTTCATACAAGCACTAGACTATGATATGTGGAGTATCATAGTGAACGGTCCACACACACCCACCAAGATAATAGATGGTGAGGAGTCAACCAAACCCGAAAGAGAATGGGATGAGGTTGATAAGAAATTGGCACAGTTAAATGCTAAAGCTATGAACGTTCTTTATTGTTCACTTGATGCAAATGAATTTAATCGCATTTCTACCTGTGCATCTGCTAAAGAAATATGGGATAGGTTAGAAGTAACCCATGAGGGAACAAATCAAGTAAAGGAGTCTAAAATAAACATGCTTGTACATAAATATGAGTTATTTAAAATGGAGCATGATGAGTCCATAACTGCTATGTTTACTCGCTTTACTGATATAATTAATGGTTTGAAGAGTCTTGGCAAATCTTATACTAACAGTGAGCTTGTAAGGAAGATTCTCAGGTCATTGCCAAGAACCTGGGAAGCCAAGGTGACTGCTATCCAAGAAGCAAAGGACTTGAACACTCTACCTCTAGAAGAGCTTCTTGGATCCTTGATGACTCACGAGCTTAGCATGAAGCAACATCAAGAGGATGAAGTCAAAAAGAAGAGAACCATTGCCCTCAAATCCACAGCCTCTCCTGATGAAGAAACTGACGACACAGAAGATGAAGAACAGGATGAAGAAATGGCACTCATCACCCGAAGATTCAAGAAGTTCCTAAGAAAGAGGAAACAGGGGATGAGAAAGAGACCTTTCACAAAAGGGGAACAAAGCAAAGAGAAAGAAAAAGATCAACCCCTTATATGCTATGAGTGCAAAAAGCCGGGGCATTTCAAATCCGAATGTCCACAATTGAAGAAAGGTCCCAAAAAGTTCAAAAAGAAGGCAATGATGGCCATATGGAGTGCGAGCGACGACTCAAGCTCCGATGAGGAGACCTCAACAGAACAAGCCAACCTGTGCCTTATGGCACACGATAATGAGGTAATTTCTGAAACCCCTAGTGAATTTACTTTTGAAGAATTGCATGAAGCCTTCAATGATTTAATTGATGAATTGAAGAAACTAGGAATGAAAAACAAAGAACTAAAACTGAAAAATCAGTCTTTAGTAAAACAAGCAGAAAATCTTTCAGTTGAAAAATCTACTTTGCTTCAAGAGAACCAAAGCCTAAAGAATGATATTAATAAGCTGAAACCTATAGTAGATAAATTCACCTTAAGTTCAAACAAACTAAATATGATTCTTGAAAATCAAAAGGCCGTATATGATAAGGCCGGACTTGGCTATAACCCCTTAAAGAAACAAAAATTTCTGAAAAATATTTATGTAAATTATTCAAGTAACAAGCCTACCAATACTACTTGTTTTAAATGTGGTAGAATAGGACATAAATCTTACACTTGTGCAAACATAACTGTAAAGAAAATATGGGTTCCAAAAGGAACCATCTTGACTAACCAAAAAGGACCCAAGAAAGCTTGGGTACCTAAAATAAAAACTTGATATTTGTTTGTAGGTGTGTCTAGCATCCCATGGAGAAAACAGGAAATGGTATCTGGACAGTGGATGCTCGAGACACATGACTGGTGATGAATCACAATTCATCACGCTTGATGCTAAGGATGGAGGGATGGTCACCTTTGGAGATAATGGCAAAGGAAAGATCATCGGGATAGGTAACATTGGTATCACTCCCTCCAAATATATTGAAAATGTTTTGTTAGTTAAAGGTTTAAAGCATAACTTACTTAGCATTAGTCAATTTTGTGATAAAGGGTATAAAGTAGTTTTTGAATCATCTGTTTGTATTGTGACTAGTCCTATTAATGATGGCATCAAATTTATAGGACATAGACATGGCAATGTTTATATGGTAGATCTAAATGATTTAGCCAAATTAGACATGCAATGCCTAGTATCCTTAAATGCTAAAGTTAATGAGACTAGTTGGCTTTGGCATCGTAGACTTGCTCACATTAGCATGCATTCTCTTTCAAAATTAATTAAGAAAGAATTAGTTCATGGCTTGCCTAAACTGAATTTTGAAAAAGATAGGATTTGTGATGCATGTCAACTAGGTAAGCAAACTAGAGTTTCATTTAAATCCAAAAATATTGTTTCAACTTCTAAACCATTAGAGCTTTTGCATATGGATTTATTTGGACCAACTAGAACCACAAGTCTAGGAGGAAAACGATATGGTTTTGTAATAATAGATGATTATTCACGTTTTACTTGGGTTTTCTTTTTGGCACACAAAGATGAAACTTTTCATATTTTCACTAAATTTCATCGAAAAGTCACTAATGAAAAAGGATTTTCAATTCAAAATATTAGAAGTGACCATGGAACTGAATTTGAAAATCAAGACTTTGAAAAATTTTGTGATGAAAATGGAATCGGCCATAACTTCTCTGCTCCTAGAACACCCCAACAAAATGGGGTAGTTGAAAGGAAAAACAGAACCTTAGAAGAAATGGCCCGTACCATGCTTTGTGAAAGCAACCTTCCAAGATATTTTTGGGCGGAAGCTATTAACACAGCATGTTACATTCTAAATCGTGCTTTAATTAGACAATTTTTTAAGAAAACCCCCTATGAACTTTGGAAAGGAAGAAAACCAAATATTGCATATTTTCATGTTTTTGGTTGCCGATGTTTTGTATTAAATAATAGCAAGGAAAGACTTGGTAAATTTGATGCAAAATCAGATGAAGCAATCTTTCTGGGTTACTCCTCTACTAGTAAAGCTTTTAGAGTTTTTAATAAAAGAACTTTAGTAGTTGAGGAGTCCATTCATGTTGTCTTTGATGAATCTAACGATCTTCCTTCAAGGAAGAATGAGGGTGTTGATGATGCAGATCCATTAATAGAAGGTATGAAGGAGATCACTCTGAAAGATTCAGTCACTCCAGAGGACAAGGAACAAGAAGACAAACAAGATGAGATATGTGAGGAAATTCAAGAACAACCTCAAGGTACAAATGACCTACCCAAGGAATGGAGGTATGTTCACAACCACCCTAAGGAGTTAATTATTGGTGATACTATGCATGGTGTAAAAACTCGCTCTTCACTTAGAAATGTGTTTAATCATTGTGCTTTTGTATCTCATTTTGAACCTAAAACTATTGAAGAAGCTGAAAAAGATCATAATTGGATTAATGCAATGCAAGAGGAACTTAATCAATTTGAAAGAAATAATGTTTGGACTTTGGTTTTAAGACCTAAAAACTGTTCAATAATTGGCACAAAATGGGTCTTTAGAAACAAATTAGATGAGCATGGTAATGTAATTAGAAATAAAGCAAGATTGGTTGCTAAAGGATATAATCAAGAAGAAGGGATTGATTTTGATGAAACCTTTGCACCAGTAGCTAGATTAGAAGCCATTAGACTTCTACTTGCATATGCTTGCTTTATGAAATTCAAATTGTTTCAAATGGATGTTAAAAGTGCATTTTTAAATGGATTTATTGCTGAAGAAGTTTATGTAGATCAACCCCCTGGATTTGAAAATCATGCCTTTCCTAATTATGTTTTTAAATTAAATAAGGCATTATATGGATTAAAACAAGCACCTAGAGCATGGTATGATAGACTAAGCAAATTTTTACTAAGTAATAGTTTTTCAAGAGGTAATGTAGATACAACCCTCTTTATCTAAAGAAATCAAAATGATATGTTAGTTATACAAATTTATGTTGATGACATAATTTTTGGGTCTACTAATGAATCCCTTTGTCAAGACTTTGCTAAGCTTATGCAGGGGGAGTTCGAGATGAGCATGATGGGAGAACTCACCTTCTTCCTCGGACTCCAGATCAAACAATCAAAAGAGGAAATCTCCATCACCCAAAGCAAGTACACCAAGGAACTACTCAAAAGATTTGGAATGGAGAACTCCAAACCCATTGGCACACCAATGAGTCCCTCATGTAAGCTTGACAAGGACGATGAAGGTAAATGTGTAGACTTAAAATACTATAGAGGTATGATTGGATCATTATTATATTTAACTGCAAGTAGGCCTGATATCATGTTTAGTGTTTGTTTATGTGCTAGATATCAATCTAATCCTAAAGAATCTCATTTGAATGCTGTTAAAAGAATCCTTAGATACTTAAATGGTACTCAAACTTTAGGGTTATGGTATTCTAAGGACTCACAAATAGATTTATTAGGATATTCTGATGCTGACTTTGCTGGATGTAAACTAGATAGAAAAAGCACAAGTGGAACTTGTCAATTTCTTGGAGTTAACCTAATCTCATGGTTTAGCAAGAAATAAAATTCGGTAGCACTGTCTACGGCTGAGGCCGAATACATTGCAGCCGGAAGTTGTTGTGCTCAAATCTTGTGGATTAAGCAACAACTCGAAGACTTTGAAATTAAACTTAATGAAACACCAATAAGATGTGACAACACAAGTGCCATAAATCTATCTAAAAATCCTATTCAACACTCAAGATCCAAACATATTGAAATAAGACATCACTTCATAAGAGAACATGTTCAAAACAAAAATATAATTCTTGAATATGTTTGCACCGAAAATCAATTAGCTGATATCTTTACAAAGGCCCTTAGTGAGGATAGATTCTGTGAAATTAGAAGAAATCTAAGAATTCTTGATCCATTTGCCTGAATTAATTTTCAAATTCCAATGATTTATGGTCAAAATTTCCTAAGAGCTCAATTTCCAACACCTTTTTTGGTCCCAAAAGCTCAAGTTTTTCATTCTAAAAACTCATCTTAGAGCTAAACTCCTTCTCCCCAAATTTCAAATTTTTTTGGAATTTATTCACATTTTTCCTGATTTTCTGAACTTCATGAGTCGACTCATGAGTCGACTCAATGGCAAACTTGTAATTCCCAGCAACTTCCAACGGGCTGAAGGGTTTATATCTTGAATTACTGTTCGTGAGCCGACCCTCACGCTCGTCTTCCTCCTTCCGAAATCCATTCTCCCTTCTCCCATTTGCTCCATTTCCAAGGCTTGAGCTAGTGGAACTCCTCCCGCCTCCTCTCCACCGCAAATAGCCACTCCGGGAAAGGTTCTTTTGTGACCTCTTCCCTTGTTCTTCACGGTTGGAGCATGCCCTAGCACTCCACCGTCCCTCTCAAATCCACTCATTCTCTTCTCCAAAACCTCAAATCACTCTCTTGTGATCCTTCCTCCACTCCTTCACTTGCTCCTCAAGTCTCCTCGCCTGCTATTGAAGAGGGTATGGCACCAAAAATGAAACTTCCCCAAAGGAGAAAGTCTGTCCGGGAACTTGAAGAAAGTGTCAGAAGGAAAAGGCAAGCGGCACAGTCCACCTCTGCTCCCGTTCCAGCTTCAGTTCAAGGTCCTTCACAGTCTTCTCAAACTCCCAGTAAGAACCCTCTCTCAGATAGAAAAGTAGAAATCGGGAAAAACATTGACTTCCGGTTCTTCGAAAGTGAGGAATTTTCTTTAGCAAGTAAGATCAAAAATCAGGGATGGAGCTTTTACTGTTCACTCAAAGAAGTCACCTTTGTTGACCTTGTTAGGGAGTTTTATCAGAATCTTATTTATGGAAATGGGTCAGTAACTTCAACTGTGAAAGGGATTGATATCTGTCTGGATCCTGTCATTTTAGGGGAGATTTTACACTTACCTAGTGAAGGTTATGCATACATGGAACTCCCCGTGAAAGAAGAAGGTATAAGTGTTATACTTGGAGGAACCTACCAAGGGAATTTGAATAAACTAGAGGCCAAGATTTTACCTATAGAAATGAGAATCTTACATCAAATGGTCACAAAACTTTTCTTCCCTAGGAGTGGTAGGCACGATCTTCTGTCAGGCAGGGACATATGCATTATGTTTCACATTATCACAGAGACCCCCCTAAACCTCCCGGCACTTATGATTGAGGCCATGAGAGAAACTCTGAACAGATCTAAGGCACATTTGCCTTATGGTATGGCCCTGACTAGAATTTTTAGGAGGTTTGGAGTTAGTTGTGAGGGGGAGGCTCCCACCAAACTGTCTCATGTTGATACCTTCAACCTACACACCTTGCATCGAATGGGGTTCACAAAAAGTGGTGGTGGTTGGATAAGGGGAGCTGAGGAAAGAACAGAAGAAAGAGCAGAAGAGAGAGCAGAAGAAAGAGCTGAGGATACAGCAGGAGTCAGAGCTGAAGAAGAAGAAGGTCCATCATCTCCTGTTCATGACTTCAGGGCAGCTTCACCAGATATACAGTTCTTTCCGGATCCAGAGGCTGGCCCTTCTGAGTTTATCAGGATACCCACACCTGTGCATCAGCCAGAGAGCAGAGCACCTCCGCCAGAGTTCACACTGTCCGATTATCAGATTGAGCGGATTGCACAGCATATGGTCTCTTTGATGTCGAGTCAGATGAGCAGTACTTCATTTGTACCAGGGGCTACTTCTACTGATCAGACTTTGACTCCCCACATCTCCACAGTATATCAGATGATGGCAGATCAGTCCATGAGGATTCAGCAGCTTGAGGACACTGTTCTGAGATTGACTGGCAGAGTTCTCGAGTTACAGGGGCAGGTCTTCGATTTGGCACACCCTCAGCCTCAGGAGTCTTCGATTGAGGTCACTGATCTCACTGCAGAGGCCGGCAGACTCAGAGGAGCTCTTGAGGGCGGTTATGAGTTACTGAGGAAGGAGATCAGAGGATCAAGTGAGCAAGCTACTACTCAGTTCACTGCACTTCTCCAGGCTGTCTCCAGGGCACTGACTGTACTTGACTCCATCAGACTTACCCTTTCAGTTCAGTCCCTAGCTTCTCAGCGTTCTCAGCCACCCATTTCCTCCCGTTCGCCTGCTCGTGCCAGTTCTTCCTCTCGTGCCAGAGGCAGACGGGGTCGAGGACGCATCTCAGATCCAGATCCATCTGATCCTTATCACATTTCTGATGATTCTGATCATTGATCATTTCTAGATCCTAGGTCTTAGTATTTAGTCCTCTCTAGGATCTGTATTTTTGGGGCCATGTATTGACATGAGCTAGTTGACTTTGTATGTTACTTTTTATGTTACAATCTATGTACTGAAACAATTATGGCTTTACCTTTGGAATGATGATTATCTTACTTTGGTTATATATTCTCTTTTGTGAAATATTGTCTTCTCTTTATGGTATTATCATTTTATGATTGCTGTTAATAGTTGCTTCATTAAGGGGGAGCAAACCCTACAAGAGGAGAAATTAAAGAATGCTTCAGAAAAAGGACTTAACCTTGTTTGATGATGTCAAAAAGGGGGAGAAATTAAACAAAAAGAAATCCATAAAAGAAAACACTACAAATTATGAGAAATTAATACATTGACAACTTTAAGTACAAATGCTAAATATATTGCAAATAAGTACCTTTTAAATAAGTACCTTTTAAAATTACTTATACTCTGATTTGCTGTAAACCTTTGAATATGCTCTGATAGGCTTTCAAATTCCAAACCCACTCTGATATATTGAATACATTGCTCTAATACTTTGACAATTTTTTTTACTACTCCGATACATTACTCAATTTTACTCTGATACATTGAAAAACTATTTTTTATTACTCTGATACTTTGCAAAATTTTTCTCTGATACTTTGTAAAATTGTTTTCCCTACACTGATACATTGCAGGATTTTCATTTCTCTTGCTCTGATACATCTTAAACTTAAATAATCTAATACTCTTTCCAAATCAACTATTCAATATGCTTTGGCACACATGACTAGTTTTGAGAATTGAGAAAATTTTTCAAAATACAGTTTGCTCTGATAATAAAATCAAATTTTCTGCTCTAACACCAAAACAATTATCCAATGAGCATATCTTTCAATCTTTAAGCAAATGGACAAACTATTTATGCATATAACCATCTGTATCACATGCCAAAAGAATCATACTCTTTTCAAGCATATGCACCTAAAACGCAATCTTTTGAAATTCATGATTCATATAAATGCTTTTGTTCAAATATTTTGTCATCATCAAAAAGGGGGAGATTGTTGCTCCTAGATTGATTTTGATGACTACAAAATAGTTGGAAGGGATACAAATAATTTTTATGTGAAAAAGACCTTATGCTCTACAGGGGCAAAATCATAATTTCATCAAAACTCTGATTTGATAGCATCATCGTGTAGAACAAATGATATGTAATCTATTGGTGAAAGTTTCATGGTTTTTGGACTTATATTTTTGGAGTTATGAAGGTTTGAAGTTCATGAGTCGACTCATGAGTCAACTCATGAAACTATGAGCTGATTGGCACGCAAAGATTAGCCATGACACGCTGGTTTTCTGGCTTGGCACGACCTGTGAGTCGACTCATGAGTCGACCCACAAGGCATGAGTCGACTCATGAGTCGACCTCTGCTGTTTTGGGCCAAGAAAATCCAGAAACCCAATCTTTGGACTTTGCAACAGAGGTCGACTCATGAGTCGACCCCTGAGGCATGAGTCGACTCATGAGTCGACTCATATGTCGGGATTTGCCTGTAACGGCTAGTTTTTGGCCAGATTTGGTTGCTTTTTAATGCTGCTTTTTGTGCTCTAACGGCTCTTTTTCTGCCTAGTTTGTTTTCCCTTGTCTCTTAAGGCTATAAAGGTTTCAAAAGGTGGAAAACAAAAAAGAAGAGAGATCAAAATATCCAAGAGGCATTCAAGTGATTTGAAAAGAGAAAATCAAGAGCATTCAAGAGGGCATTCAAGTGCATTCAAGAGAAGGTTTTTCAAGCCAACTACTCAACATCATTCAAGAGCTCATTTAAAGCCTTCAAGAAGCCATCAATCAAGCTCACCAACTCCTCAAGCATTTACTTCATCTCTCATCCACTTTGAGGAAATCCAAGAGGGGCTTCTTCATTTGAGTAAAGCGTATTTATTGTTATATTCGCTCACTTAAGGAGCTATTCTTGTACTTATTTGTGCTCTAAACTGATTTTATCTTGTGAGCAATTATTTTTGTTTTGGAGGGTTTTCAAAACAAGGAAAGGTTGATCCGAACCTGAAATCGGAGTGTATTGGGTCGGCTTGTATCCGGGAAACAAGTGGACTAGCTTGGGATACCTAGTGTCGGAGTTTCCGACGGTTGTATTCGGGTTGAATACAAAGTATAGTGGATTGGAATTCCCAAGTAGGAGCTTGGGGAGTGGATGTAGGTGCAAGGTTGGCACCGAACCACTATAAATCATTGTGTTTGTGGCATGCTTTATTGTTTCTCTTTAATTCTTCATTATATCCTTGCATTCTTATTTTAAGTAATTAATCTCAAACCAAAGTCTCTCTCTTCATTCATCAAGCTTTTGATATATAATTTTTACAAGTAATTAGTTAAGCCTAAAATTTTTAAAACCCAATTCACCCCCCCTCTTGGGTTGCATAGCTGGGCAACAGTGTTTTTATTGTTATATTCGCTCATTTAAGGAGCTATTCTTGTACTTATTTGTGCTCTAAACTGTCTTACTCTTTGTGAGTAATTGATCTTGTTTTTGGAGGGTTTTCAAAACAAGGAAAGGTTGATCCAAACCTGAAATCAGAGTATTTTGGGTTAGCTTGTATCCGAAAAACAAGTGGATTAGCTTGGGATAGCTAGTGTCGGAGTTTTCGACGTTTTGTATTCAGGTTGAATACAAGTATAGTGGATTGAAATTTCCAAGTAGGAGCTTGGGGAGTGGATGTAGGTGCAAGGTTGGCACCGAACCACTATAAATCCTTGTGTTTGTGGTGTGTTTTATTGTTTCTCTTTATTTCTTTATTATATCCTTGCATTCTTGCTTTAGGAAATTAATCTTGATTTAAAGTCTTTCTTCTCATTCATCAAGCTTTTAACAAATACCTTTCATAAGTAATTAGTTGAGCTTAAAATTTTTAGAAACCCAATTCACCCCCCCCTCTTGGGTTGTATAGCTGGGCAACAAGTGGTATCAGAGCCCAGTGCTCTAGCCCTTCTTTGATCTAACAATCAAAGAGCCAAAGATCTATGGCAACCCATGTCGGTACTTCTCTAGCCGAGGGGCAATCTACAAACCGACCTCCACTTTTCAATGGGTCTAATTACACCTATTAGAAAGCTCAGATGAAGATATTCATACAAGCACTCGACTATGATATGTGGAGTATCATAGTGAACGGTCCTCACACACTCACCAAGATTATAGATGGTGAGGAGTCAACCAAACCCGAGAAAGAATGGGATGAGGTTGATAAGAAATTGGCACAACTAAATGCTAAAGCTATGAATGTTCTTTATTGTGCACTAGATGCAAATGAATTTAATCGCATCTCTACTTGTGCATCTGCTAAAGAAATATGGGATAGGTTAGAAGTAACCCATGAGGGAACAAATCAAGTAAAAGAGTCTAAAATAAACATACTTGTGCATAAATATGAATTGTTTAAAATGGAGCATGATGAGTCCATAACTGCTATGTTTACTCGTTTTACTGATATAATTAATGGTTTGAAGAGTCTTGGCAAATCTTATACTAACAGTGAGCTTGTAAGGAAGATTCTCGGTCATTGCCAAGAACTTGGGAAGCCAAGGTGACTGCCATCCAAGAAGCAAAGGACTTGAACACTCTACCTCTAGAAGAGCTTCTTGGATCCTTGATGACTCATGAACTTAACATGAAGCAACATCAAGAGGATGAAGTCAAAAAGAAAAGAACCATTACCCTCAAATCCACAGCTTCGCCTGATGATGAAACGGATGACACTGAAGATGAAGAACAGGATGAAGAGATGGCACTCATCACCTGGAGATTTAAGAAGTTTCTAAGAAAAAGGAAACAGGGGATGAGAAAGAAGTTCACAAAAGAGGAACAAAGCAAAGAGAAAGAGAAAGATCAACCCCTTATATGCTACGAGTGCAAGAAGTCTGGACATTTCAGATCCGAATGTCCACAACTAAAGAAAGGTCCCAAAAAGTTCAAAAAGAAAGCAATGATGGCGACTTGGAGTGCGAGTGATGACTCAAGCTCCGATGAGGAAACCTCAACAGAACAAGCCAACCTGTGCCTTATGGCACATGAAAATGAGGTAACTTCTGAATCCACTAGTGAATTTACTTTTGAAGAATTGCATGAAGCATTTTATGATTTAATTGATGAATTAAAGAAACTAGGGATGAAAAATAAAGAACTTAAATTGGAAAATCAGTCCTTAGTGAAACAAGCTGAAAACCTTTCAATTGAAAAATCCACCTTGATTCAAGAAAACCAAAGCTTAAAGAATGAAATTAACAAGCTGAAACCTATAGTAGATAAGTTCACCTTAAGTTCAAACAAACTAAATATGATTCTCGATAATCAAAAAGCTGTATATGATAAGGCTGGACTTGGCTATAACCCCTTGAAGAAACAAAAAATTTTGAAGAATATTTATGAAAATTATTCAAGCAACAAGGCTACAAATATTACTTGTTTCAAATGTGGTAGAATAGGACATAAATCATACACATGCCTTAATAACAAATATGCAAACACAACTATAAAGAAAATATGGGTTCCAAAAGGAACCATTTTGACTAACCTAAAAGGACCCAAGAAAGCTTGGGTACCTAAGACAGAAACTTGACCTTTGCTTGCAGGTGTGTCTAGCATCCCAAGAAGGAAACAGGAAATGGTATCTTGATAGTGGATGCTCGAGACACATGACTGGTGATGAATCACAATTCATCACGCTTGACGCTAAGGATGGAGGAATGGTCACCTTTGGAGATAATGGCAAAGAAAAAATCATCGGGATAGGTAACATTGGTATCACTCCCTCCAAATATATTGAAAATATTTTGTTAGTTAAAGGTTTAAAGCATAACTTACTTAGCATTAGTCAATTTTGTGATAAAGGGTATAATGTTGTTTTTGAATCATCTGTTTGCATTGTGACTAGTCCTATTAACGATGGCATTAAATTTATAGGACATAGGCATGGCAATGTTTATATGGTAGATTTGAATGATTTAGCCAAATTAGACATGCAATGCCTAGTATCCTTGAATGCTAAAGTTAATGAGACTAGTTGGCTGTGGCATCGTAGACTTGCACATATTAGCATGCATTCTCTTTCAAAATTAATTAAGAAAGAATTAGTTCTTGGTTTGCCAAAACTGAATTTTGAAAAGGATAGAATTTGTGATGCATGCCAATTAGGTAAACAAACTAGAGTTTCATTTAAATCCAAAAATACTGTTTCAACTTCTAGACCTTTAGAGCTCTTGCATATGGACTTATTTGGACCAACTAGAACCACTAGTCTAGGAGGAAAACAATATGGCTTTGTAATTATAGATGATTACTCTCGTTTTACTTGGGTTTTCTTTTTGGCACACAAAAATGAAACTTTTCATATATTCACTAAATTTCATCGAAAAGTCACTAATGAAAAAGGGTTTTCAATTCAAAATATTAGAAGTGATCATGGAACTGAATTTGAAAATCAAAATTTTGAAAATTTTTGTGATGAAAATGGAATTGGCCATAACTTCTCTGCTCCTAGGACACCCCAACAGAATGTGGTAGTTGAAAGAAAAAACAGAACCTTAGAAGAAATGGCCCGTACCATGCTTTGTGAAAGCAACCTTCCAAAATATTTTGGGCGGAAGCAATTAACACAGCATGTTACATTTTAAATCGTGCCTTGATTAGACAATTTTTAAAGAAAACCCCTTATGAACTTTGGAAAGGAAGAAAACCAAATATTGCATATTTTCATGTTTTTGGTTGTCGATGTTTTGTATTAAATAATGGCAAAGAAAAACTTGGTAAATTTGATGCAAAATCAGATGAAGCAATCTTTCTAGGTTACTCCTCCACTAGTAAAGCATTTAGAGTTTTCAACAAAAGAACTTTAGTAGTTGAGGAATCCATACATGTTGTTTTTGATGAATCTAACGATCTTCCTTCAAGGAAGAATGAGGGTGTTGATGATGCAGATCCACTAATAGAAGGTATGAAGGAGATCACTCTGAAAGATTCAGCAACTCCAGAAGACAAGGATCAAGAAGACGAACAAGATGAGAGAGGTGAAGAAATTCAAGAACAACCTCAAGGTACAAATGACCTACCCAAGGAATGGAGGTATGTTCACAACCACCCTAAGGAATTAATTATTGGTGATCCTATGCATGGGGTAAAAACCCATTCTTCACTTAGAGATGTAGTTAATCATTGTGCTTTTGTATCTCATCTTGAACCTAAAACTTTTGAAGAAGCTGAAAATGATCATAATTGGATTAATGCAATGCAAGATGAACTTAATCAATTTAAAAGAAATAATGTTTGGACCTTAGTATCAAGACCTAAAAATTATTCAATAATTGGCACAAAATGGGTCTTTAGAAACAAATTAGATGAGCATGGAAATATAATTAGAAATAAAGCAAGACTGGTTGCTAAGGGATATAATCAAGAAGAAGGAATTGATTTTGATGAAACCTTTGCACCTGTTGCTAGATTAGAAGCTATTAGACTTCTACTTGCATATGCTTGCTTTATGAAATTCAAGTTATTTCAAATGGATGTTAAAAGTGCATTTTTAAATGGATATATTGCTGAAGAAGTATATGTAGAACAACCCCCTGGATTTGAAAATCATGCTTTTCCTAATCATGTCTTTAGATTAAATAAAGCTTTATATGGATTAAAACAAGCACCTAGAGCATGGTATGATAGGCTAAGCAAATTTCTACTAAATAATGGTTTTTCAAGAGGTAATGTAGATACAACCCTCTTTATTAAAAGAAATCAAAATGATATGCTAGTTATACAAATTTATGTTGATGACATAATTTTTGGGTCTACTAATGAATCCCTTTGTCAAGACTTTGCTAAGCTTATGCAGGGGGAGTTCGAGATGAGCATGATGGGAGAACTCACCTTCTTCGTCGGACTCCAAATCAAACAATCAAAAGAGGGAATCTCCATCACCCAAAGCAAGTACACCAAGGAACTACTCAAAAGATTTGGAATGGAGAACTGCAAACCAATTGGCACACCAATGAGTCCCTCATGTAAGCTTGACAAGGATGATGAAGGTAAATGTGTAGACTTAAAATACTATAGAGGTATGATTGGCTCATTATTATGTTTAACTGCAAGTAGGCCTGATATCATGTTTAGTGTTTGTTTATGTGCTAGATATCAATCTAATCCTAAAGAATCTCATTTGAATGCTGTTAAAAGAATCCTTAGATACTTAAATGGTACACAAACTCTAGGGTTATGGTACTCTAAGGACTCACAAATTGATTTATTAGGATATTCAGATGCTGATTTTGCTGGATGTAAATTAGATAGAAAAAGCATAAGTGGAACTTGCCAATTTCTTGGAGTTAACCTAATCTCATGGTTTAGCAAGAAACAAAATTCGGTGGCACTGTCTACGGCTGAGGCCGAATACATTGCAGTCGGAAGTTGTTGTGCTCAAATCTTGTGGATTAAGCAACAGCTCGAAGACTTTGAAATCAAACTTAATGAAACACCAATAAGATGTGACAACACAAGTGCCATAAATCTATCTAAAAATCCAATTCAACACTCAAGATCCAAACATATTGAAATAAGACATCATTTTATAAGAGAACATGTTCAAAACAAAAATATAATTCTTGAATATGTTTGCACTAAAAATCAATTAGCTGATATCTTTACAAAGGCCCTTAGTGAGGATAGATTCTGTGATATTAGGAGAAATCTAGAAATTCTAGATCCATATGCCTAAATTTTTCTCAATTTCCAAGAATTGATGTCAAAATTCTTAAAACTCAATTTCCAACATCTATCCTGATCCCAAAAGCTCAAATTTATCATTCTGAAAACTTATCTTTGAGCAAAACTCCTTCTCCCAAAATTTCAAATTTTTCTAGAATTTATTCACATTTTTTCTGAATTTTTGAACTTCATGAGTCGACCCCCATGAGTCGACTCAATGGCAAACTTGTTATTTCCTCAAAACTCCCACGGGCTCATTGTTTTTATACTGGATCCCTGTTCGTGAGACGACTCATCTTCTCATCTTCTTCCTTCCAAAAGCCGACTTCTCCAATTCCTTTTGCTCCAAATCCAAGGATTTATTTCGAGGCAATTCTCCCTCCTCCTCTCCACCAAAAATCACCACCTTGGAAAGGGATTTTTGTACTTTCTCCTATTGTTTGGCACGGTTGGAACGTGCCCTAGCACTCCACCGTTCTTCCCAAATCCACTTCTTTTCTCCACCAAAATCTCTCTTCACTCTCTTGTGATCCCTCCTCCACTTATTCACGTGTTCCTCCAAGTCTTCTAGTCTGCTACTGTAGTGAATATGGCTCCGAAGATGAAACTTCCCCAAAGAAGAAAGTCAGTCCGTGAGCCTGAAGAAATTGTCAGAAAGAAAAGGCAAGCTGGTCAGTCTTCAACTGCTCCCACTCCAGCTTCAGTATCTGCTCAAGGTCCCCCTCAATCCTTTCTAAGCCCTAGTGCGAATCCTCTTTCTGATAGAAAAGTCGAAACCGGGAAGAATATAGATTTTCGGTTCTTTAAGAAAGAGGGCTTTACATTAGCAACTAAGATTAAAAACCAAGGATGGGATTTCTACTGCTCCCTTAAAGAAGTCACCTATGTTGACCTAGTTAGAGAATTCTACCAGAATCTACATTATGGAAATGGGTCAGTGACTTCAACAGTCAAGGGGATTGATATTTGCTTGGATTCTAGTATATTGGGAGAGATACTTCAGTTGCCTAGTGAGGGTTACTCTTATATGGAACTCCCAGTAAAAGAAGAGGGGATTAGAATTATTTTAGGAGAAACTTATTCAGGAAGTTTAAATAAGTTAGAAGCAAAAATTTTGTCCATTGAGATGAGGATCCTGCATCAGATGGTAATGAAGCTCTTCTTTCCTAGGAGTGGTAGGCATGATTTACTTTCCGACAGAGATGTTTGTATCATGTTTCATGTCATCACTCAGACCCCCCTGAACCTCCCTGCACTTATGATAGAGGCCATGAGAGAAACTTTGAACAAATCCAAGGCACACTTGCCTTATGGTATGGCCCTTACTAGAGTATTTAGGAGGTTTGGAGTTAGCTGTGAGGGGGAGGCTTCTACTAAGCTATCTCATGTGGACACTTTCAACCAACACATCCTGCACCAAATGAGATTTACAAAGACTGATGGTAGTTGGATTAAGGGCTCTGAAGAAAGAGCTGAGGAGAGAGCTGAAGAGAGAGCTGAAGACAGAACTGAAGGCAGAGTAGAAGAAGAAGATCCATCATCTCCTGTCCATGACTTCAGGGCAGCATCACCACATATTCAGTTCATTCCTGATACAGAGGCTGGCCCTTCAGAGTTTACTAGGATGCCCACACCAGTGTATCAGCCAGAGAGCAGAGCACCACATTCAGATTTCAGACTGGCTGACGATCAGATCGAGCATATATCACAGCGTGTGGCTTCTCTGCTATCTAGTCAGTGGAGCAGTACTTCTTTTGCACCTGGAACCACTTCTTCTGATCAGACTATGACTCCCCACATCTCCACTGTGTTTTAGATGATATCAGATCAGTCCATCCGGATCCAGCAGCTTGAGGACACAGTCTGGAGACTGACTGGCAGAGTTCTTGACTTGCAAGGGCAAGTCTTTGCTTTGGCCCATCCCAAGCCACAGGAGTCAACTATTGAGGTCACAGACCTCACTGCAGAGGCTGGCAGGCTCAGAGAAGCACTAGAGGGTGGATATGAGTTACTGAGGAGAGAGATCCGAGGATCGAGTGAGCATGCATCCACTCAGTTCACTGCTCTACTACAGTCTATTTCCAGAGCACTGAACGTACTTGATTCCATCAGACTCACCCTTTCTATTCAGTCCTTAGCCTCTCAGCGTTCTCAGCCTCCCAGTTCATCTCGCTCTCCTGCTCGTGCCAGAGGCAGACGGGCTAGAGGACGCACTTCTGATCCATCAGCTTCTCATCCCATATCTGATGACTCCGATCCATGACTTCTCATGATCTTTACTAGATCCTAGGTATTAGTGTCTTGTTCTAGGATCTGTATTTTGGGGCCATGTATTGACAATTGGCTGGTTGACTTTTATATTAAGAACTATGTATTGAAACAATTATGGTTTTATGGTATCATCTTTTACTTATACTTCTACCTTTTGTAATGATGACGATCATATTTTGGTTATATATATATATTCTCCTTGTTGAAATATTCTCTTCTCTTTGTTGTTGTTTGCTGTTAATAATTGCTGTATTAAGGGGGAGCAAATATTTGTGATAAACCCTAAAGGGGGAGAAATTAAAGAATGTTTCAGAAAAAGGAGAAGTTAACCATGTTTGATGATGTCAAAAAGGGGGAGAAATTAAACAAATATTTGAGAAATTAAACAAATTAATGAATGAATTGGAAAATTTAAAGAACAATATCAAAAATACAATGCTAAGTACAATGCAAATAAGTAACTTTTAAATTACTTCTTTACATATGCTCTGATTTACTTTAAAAATTTTAAATATGCTCTGATACACATCAAAATTCTAACTTGCTCTGATACATCTTTTGAAATTTTATTTACCTTGATACATCTTAAGAAATTTAACTTACTCTGATACATCTTAATTTTTTTTTTAGCTTACTCTGATACATTATAAAATTTGCTCTGATACATTGTAAAATTTTTTCTGATAACATTGTAAAATTATTTTTCTTGCTCTGATACATTGCAAAATTTATTTTTCTCTTGCTCTGATACATCTTAAACTCAAAATGATCTAATACACATTCCAAATCAACTCTTAAACATGCTTTGGCACACATAATTATTTTTTGTATCAAAAGCAATTAAAGCACATAAGTATTTTTTGCTCTGATGCTAAAACTAAAATCAAATGAGAATGAGTAAATTTTCAAAATACAGCTTAATCTGATAACAAAAATAAGTTTTCCGCTCTAACACCAAAATCACATAATCCAATGAGCATATCTTCAAATCTTTAAGCAAATGGGCAAACTATTTTTGTATATGACCATTTATATCACATGCCAAAAGAATCATACTCTTTTCAAGCATATACACCTATAATGCATTCTTTTGAAATTATTGATTCACATAAATACTTTTGTTCAAATATTTTATCATCATCAAAAAGGGGAAGATTGTTGCTCCTAGATTAATTTTGATGATTACAAAGCAGATTGAAGGGATACAAATATTTTTAGTTGAAAAAGTCTTTATGCTCTTCAGGGGAAAAATCATAATTTTACTAAAATCCTGTTTTGATAGTATCATTTGGTAGAACAAGTGATTTGTAATCTATTGGTGAAAATTTCATTGATTTTGGACTTGTATTTTGAAAGTTATGCATGTTTGAAAATCATGAGTCGACCCGTGAGTCAACTCATGGCACAATGAGCTGATTGGCACGCAGATTTTTTTGTTGGCACACCCTGTGAGTCGACCCCATGGGGTCGACCCCCAGGCATGAGTCGACCCTCATGAGTCGACCCCTGCAGTTTTAGGCCAAAAGTTGCAGAAACTCATTTTCTGGCTGTTGCAACAGAAGTCGACTCATGAGTCGACCCCTGAAGCATGAGTCGACTCATGAGTCGACCCCTGCGACGGAAATCGTCCGCAACGGCTAGTTTTTTGCCCGTTTTAATTGCCTTTTATGCTCCCTAAAAATGCTCTAACGGCTCTTTTTCTGCCTAATATGTTTTCTCTTATTTCTTAATGCTATAAAAGGTTTCAAAAGGTGAAAATATAGGAGAGATACAGAAGATCAAACATATATACAAGAGGATCCAAAATCTACACGAGAAAGCCTGAGATCAATGAAATACCCAAAAGAAAAAGAGAGAAGATCCACAATATACACGAGAGATTGTGAAAAAGAAAAGCAAGAGCATTCAAAGAGAGAAATTTTCAAGCCTATTGTTCAACCTTGATCAAGAGATCTTTCAAAGTCTTCAAGAAGTCTTCAATCAAGTTCATCTTCTTCTCAAGCGTTCATTCAACTTTTCATCCACCTTGAAGAAATCCAAAAAAGGGATTCTTCATTTGAGTAAAGTATTTTTATTGTTATATTCGCTCATTTAAGGAGCTATTCTTGTACTTATTTGTGCTCTAAACTGTCTTACTCTTTGTGAGTAATTGATCTTGTTTTTGGAGGGTTTCCAAAATAAGGGAAGGTTGATCCGAACCTGAAATCGAAGTGTTTTGGGTTAGCTTGTACCCGAAAAATAAGTGGATTAGCTTGGGATAGCTAGTGTCGGAGTTTCCGACGTTTTGTATTCAGGTTGAATACAAGTATAGTGGATTGAAATTCCCAAGTAGGAGCTTGGAGAGTGGATGTAGATGCAAGGTTGGCACCGAACCACTATAAATCCTTGTGTTTGTGGTGTGCTTTATTGTTTCTCTTTATTTCTTTATTATATCCTTGCATTCTTGCTTTAGGAAATTAATCTTGATTTAAAGTCTTTCTTCTCATTCATCAAGCTTTTAACAAATACCTTTCATAAGTAATTAGTTGAGCTTAAAATTTTTAGAAACCCAATTCACCCCCCCCCCCCCCTCTTGGGTTGTATAGCTGGGCAACAAGATACAATGTGGATGACTCATCCAAGATTAACAGTGAAACCCTAGATCATCTTGAGCATTAGAGTCAAAGAGATGAATTACGCAGTAACCATATACTTAAGTTCTTGAATATTACTTTGTAATTATTCAATCTATCTGGATGTCAGATATTATTACTAGATGATCACTTCGATTAGTACAGAAAGAGTTCTTATACTACTGACTTAGTGTTTGAACCTATGAAGTTACACACAAAGTCAAACCATATGAGAAAGAATTGATCGAATATTTATATGTTCAATTTAGAAGTATGAGACTTGATTGAATATATAGATTAACTTAATTAAAAATTAAGTTATATGTCATATGAAATTAAATACTGACTTTATCCAGCTAGCACTGTACATGAGGTGCAGGTTTAATTTTGAGGATAAATTTGATCAAATCTATGATTCAAGAAATTATGAGAGTTTGAATTTGAGTCCTAGTTATTTTAGATCAGATCAAATTTAATTAGATTTAATTTTATTAAGACTAAATTAGGTTAATTATCCAAGTTGAACTTCGACTAAAATCCTAATTAGATTAAGTTTAGCAGCCTTTTCAAATTTGATTCGAACCATATTCGAATTAGATTCGAATTGAATCCAAATCTAAACCGAACTTGATTTAATGCATTTAGCCATATTTTTTTGATATTCTCTCACCTATTGGCCAACTAAGATGGAGGAGAGGGTGCTAGAAATTACGCCCCTCCCCTTGGGTGTGCGGCATAGGGAGAGAGGCGCAAGATGGTGCCTCTCCTACTTTCCTTAGGAATCATCATGATTTAGGAAGTTTAGATTTGATTCAAATTTGGAGAGTATTATTCTAAACCCATGAAGGTATTTGATTTGATCTAGGACCTCTTGTCTATTTGAGGGGCTTGGAGAAGGAGAAAATGAATCAAGCAATCCACCAAGCTGGTCCTCCCCTTGGGCATCCCCTCTTTGGGCATGTTCTCCCTTGGGCGTCCTCCCTTCTCTTGATGTGGTAGCATGTGGGCTTCTTCTAAGTTTTGTGATCAGATCTCGAGGCTCTTTTCTCTTTTCCTCCTGAAGAGTTCTTCATTCCTCTCTTCTACGTTAGCTATCATGCGAGCGAAGCAGAGGGTCGGATATCAGAATCTCGCGAAGTAACTTGATTTAGAAAATCTTTCAATTTTGATCTTCTTTCTATTGTACATCAAGATATATTTTCATAAACATTATGAAAAATTTTTAATTCAAATCTATTCAATTTTTTCTCCTAGTTATGCGATACGGGTCGCATGTTTCCTTCAATTGATATTAGAGATAGGTTCCATATCATAATTGCGTAGTTAGTTTTTTTATTTTTTTGATTTTTTTGATTTGATTTTGAATCAAAATTTTTGATGTGACTAAATTTTGTTTTGATTTGATATCTCTTATATTTTTTTAATCTAATTTTGACCAGATTTTCAAATCAAAATCAGTCCCTAAAAATAGCCCGTTAAAAATCTATTTTTAGCAAAATTTTTATGCAGATTTTTGTTTTATTTTATAATCTGATTATACATGGATTCAAATCTATTTTTGATAAATTTTTATGGATGTATTTTAATTATAGAATTGATGTTCGAATCAGGTTCAGATCTGAATCTGTTTGACAAAGTTTCAGATCTGATTTGAGCAACATATCCGCATATGTTTGATCATATCTTAAATCAAAAATTTTTTTTATGCAATCATACATACTTTTTGAATAGATTCCTTAGTCTTTTCGAATCTGAAATTAATGATTCATTTGATGATATGATTAAGGTTCAGATCTGAAAATTTAATGTTGTAGTATTATGATCTAATTAGATTAGATAAGAATCTACAATTGTTCTTTTCTACACATATTTTGCATATGAGATATGTAGTGTAGATTTTTCTGAGTAGTGAAGTATTCGGATTAAGTTGATCACCATGGTCATTCGATCATAAGAGAAAGTAGGGATTAAAGTCTCTCTTTTGTCCAATCGATGGGTTCTCTTATGGCAATAGGGATACTGATGTGATTATATCTCATGAAGAAGAACAGTGAAAAGAAATTCTCGAATTGTTCTAATCATAAATTAGTTTAGATTAGATCTAAAAGATTTATGATTTATTTTATTAATTTATGTAAAATATTCAGATCTAAAAATCAGTTTCATAATCTAAAATTAATGACATATAATGTAAGGTTTTGCATGAAAATTTTTTGTATGAAATAGTTTTAATATAGAATTTTATACACTTAATTGAGAATTAAGATATAAAAATTAAAAGATCTAAATTTGAGAATTAAAGATTTTATAACACCTCACAAATTAAGAGGCTATGGGTTAGCTTGAATCAAGTTATCTAACTCGGTTAGATCTAGAGTTAGAAACAAAATATGGACTAAATAGAGAAATAAATTAAATCTAATCTAAAGTTGAACTAGATTAGATCAAGATTTCTCTAGATCAATCTCAATTATTGTAGCTTGATCAAGTCTATAGTTTGACCATACCAAATAGATTTGATTGTGGCTCAGTGGTCGAGCCCGAGTACTTTGACTGATCAAATCGAAACTAATCGATCAATTGGTGTCCAAAATAAGTTTTGCAGTACTATCAATGGTTTTTAATTGAGGCCGTGTTTACCTGGCCTATATGGTGTCTAAGGCAAGCATTGGCTATCCTCCCATTGATCTCACTTATCTGATCAATTTGGTAGATTATATTTTGATTAGGCCACTGATTGACTTGAGTTAATTTAAGTCATTAAGGTTAATTAGTGTGACTGATTTAGGTGTTCTTAAACCAACTTGTTTCTAATCCTTTTTGATGACTTGGTGAAGTTAGTGGGAGAATTATTGAAATACTGGTTAGCCTTTTTTTTTCATTCTAAATTAATTAATTAAATTTTTTAAATTATTAGGTTCTTAAAATAAAAATATTATGGGGATAACAGATTCACAGCCTCCTATTATGTGGATGCCAATGGGTTCAATAGTCTAGATAATCATTGGAGGCACCACATGTCTGGTGTTTATCTGGCTATTAAAATTATCATTCATAATATGATGATTCAGTTGTGACTTTCTGATGGATAGTCAGGTTGGTTGAGCAATACTCAGACCTAATCATTTGTCATTTAGATGCACTGAGTATACTCATGTTAATAGTTAGACCTAACCAAGATTTTCAGTGAAGGCACCACATGTTTGCTGAAGAGAGGTCTAGGGCAAAATAATTATAAAATATTATTTAAAAAATTAATTAGTTAAGAACCTATCCATAAATGCACATAGGTTGGCTGAGCCACACTCAGACCTGTGTGCAGTCTGTGTGGATTCTAGTACCTGCTAAGAAATCAGATTTCTCAAAATTAGAGGTAGAGGCTATCAATTCATATAAAATAGTAGAAGAATCTTTAGACTAAAGTTTCAAGTCTTCATGATTAAATAATTCATATACTAAAAGATCTTATATTTTTTTTTTCAAAAATAGCTAATACTTTATCACTTCGCTCACTGTTGGATAGTGACAAGCTCATCAGATCCAACTTCGATAGTTGGTATCGCAAGTTGAAAATTATTTTGGAGCATGAGAGGATCCTTTATATGATAATGGATCCTGCACTTGAGAATCCAGCTTGGAATGCTCATGGTGCAGTCAAAGACACTTACTAGAAGTGGTTCAATGATCGAACCACTATACGTTGCATCATATGGATGGCTATGAATGATGAGTTCAGTCGCAAATTTGAGGATACTTAACTGGAGAAAATACTTCAAGTGTTGAACGAATCCTTTAGCACTTCTGATGATGTCGAGAAGCATAAAATATCTTGTATTGTCTTCAATGCCCGGATGAGGGAAGGGGCGTCAGTCACTGATCATGTATTGTACATGATCGAGTAGATCGAGCATCTAAGTAAACTCGAATTTTCTTTGTATGAGTAGCTAGGGAAGGATGCAATTCTGAATTCTTTACTCAAGTCCTACCTATCCTTTCTTACTCATTATAGAATAACTAAGCTTGCAGTAAACTACCATGGTTTGCTAGGGTAACTGCAGACCTTTGAGAAGAATCACCAGCTCCACAAAGAGCAATGAATGTGGAGGGTGGTTCTTATTCTAGGCGACGTCCCTTTAAGAAATGGAAGAAGAAGAATAAGAAGAAGGTGCAGAGTGCTGGAGCATCTAAGCCTAATCAGAGCAAGAAGTCAAAAGTTGACAAGAGCTAGGTAGAGTACTTCTTCTGTAAGAAGCTGGATCACTGGAAGAGGAATTATCCTCAGTATATAGCCTCCTTTGGCCCTAACAAGCTGAACAAAAGAAAGTAGTAATCTGTTGCTGGATAAGGTACCTATATAATAACTCCTTATAATTTTTCTGTGTACGTGATACTACTATCTGGATATTGGATATGGAGTCCAATTAATATTTATAATTCATTGCAGGAACTTTAGGTCAGTAGAAAATTCAAAGATGATGAATGATTCCTGAATGTTGGAGATGGAAGCCCTATTCCAGTTTTAGCTTTAAGAACTATTCAGCTTATTTTTGAGTCTAGAGTTGTCATGTTAGATGATTGTCATTCTTGTCCTTCTTTTATGATGAATGTCATCGTTGTAGGCCTTTTGGCCAAAGTTAGTTTCAACTTTTTAATAAAATATAAATTTTGTGATATCATTATGAATGATACTAAAATTATGTGTGAAAAATTGAAACATGACATATACCTTCTATCACAGCCTATTAGTGTAATGTAACCATCTAGCAAATATCCTAAAGTAGATAATGTCAGCGATGCTTATCTTTGACATTGTCGGCTAGGTCATGTGAGTAAGAACAGGATGGACAGATTAACTAAAGAGGTAATCCTTGACATTAACGATTGTGAAACGTTACCGACCTGTGCATCTTATCTTCTTGGTAAGATGATAAAGTCACATTTTAAAAGAAAAGATGAACTAGTCGCTGATGTTCTGAGTCTAGTACATAGTGATGTATGTGGACCCATGAACATATGTGCCATAGGTGGATTTAACTACATCACTACTTTCACTGACAACCTATCGAGGTAGGGATATGTCTACCTTATAAAACATAAGTCCGAATCATTTGAAATATTCAAACCATTCTGTATTGAAGTAGAAAAATAAACTAAAAAGAATATTAAAATTCTTCGATCAAATCGAGGAGGAGAATACCTTACAGTGAATTCTTGAGATATCTAAAGAAAAATTAGACAAGAGGAATCGATCCCTGTTAGAGTATGGTTCGATCCATGATGGACTTTGTCACTCTAAAAATTTTCTTTTGAGGATATGCTCTAAAAACTGTTTGCTATGTACTGAACAAGGTTCCAAGCAAGTCTATCAATAAAACTCCATATGAGATATGGATAGGGCGTAAGCTAGGACTCTCACACCTTAGGGTTTGGGAGTGTCCAGCTTATGTCAAATGCTTAAAGATAGACAAGCTTGGACTTAGGTGTGATAAGTATTTATTTGTAGGTATCCAAAGAAAATAAAAGGATACTATTTCTACCTCACTGAAAAATAAAAGATGTTCGTTAGCAATAGGACAGTCTTTTTAGAAAGAGAGTTCTTTAGAGAAGGAATTGATGCCACTAAGATTGAATTTGATGAAGTTTGTGAGGTAAAAAATCAGACGTCATTGAGTAGACATACAGAACTGGATTTAATTAGGGAATTAAATTCGAAGCCTGTTATAAAGGCATCATTAAGAAGATCCGATGGACTACCACATCAATCAGATAGATACTATGATTTCTTAATCCGAGATGGTACTCCTGTCGAACTAGATGAGAACAACGAGGATCCGATCACCTAATGGATGCTATATAGAGGCCCAACTCTGAGAAATAGTTAAATGCCATAAAATCTAAAATGAAGTCCATAGAGATCAATGGTGTATAGATACTTGTTGATCCATCCGAAGAGATTAAACCCATAGGATGCAAATGGGTCTTTAAAAGGAAAAGAGGAGTGGACGGAAAGGTAGAGACCTATAAAGCTCATCTAGTTGCTAAGAGATATCGTCAATATTATGCTATTGACTATGACGAAACATTCTATCCTATGGTAATACTCAAATCCATTCAGATTATATTTGCTATAGTAGCACACCTAGATTATGAGATCTAGCCAATGGATGTCAAAACTGCTTTCCTTAATGGAGAGTTGGAAGAAGAGGTATATATGATATAATCTGAAGAATTCACATCCATAGATGAATCTAAAATATGCAAGCTAAACAATTCCATTTATGGACTGAAGCAAGCTTCTCAGAGTTAGAACATGTATTTTGATAAGACGATCAAAATGTATGGCTTCTTTAAGAATGAAGAGAAGTCCTGCATCTATAAGTGGGCTAATGGTTCTGTAGTTATTTTTCTTGTATATATGTAAATGACATACTCTTAATAGAAAATGACATCCCTACTTTATAAATTGTAAAGCTATGGCTATTATCATAGTTCATCTTGAAAGATTTGAGAAAAGCATCCTATATCCTAAGAATAAAAATTTATAGAGATAGATATAAAAAAGTTACTTGGATTGTCCCAATCTACGTATATTGATACCATGCTAAAACTATGCTTCCCCTATTATGTCGCAATAAGTAGATATCATTTTTATCATAAATACAAAGAGTAAGTATAGATTCAAGAACATGGTGTAAAAGATATTAAACCACGTTACCACGTAATGAGAATAACCAAAAATTCTCTAGAGAAAAGCAATGCAACAAAAAGAATAGGATATAGTAAAAAAGAAATAGGAAAGTGAAGTGAAACCACAAGCTATCTAGAAAAATAAGATGGACATAAAGACCATAATTATATTTATTTAAAAAAGTAAGTTCTAGGTGTATAAAATTAAATGTATTCCATCATATGCAAGGATGCTGGCCCATTAATTGAGACTCTCATATAGACAGGCCAAATTTCATATGCCTAAATCAATCAGATTATAATTGATAAGTGATATATTTTTATATTTATTTTAGATATTTTTGATAATTTATGGTGCTAACATCTTCTAAAAAACCTAATTTCATAAATAAATTTATAAAAATAAATAATTTTAAAAAATATAAAATTAGAGTATATTTATGAAAATTAGATATCAAGTTAATTGAGTAATTTTAGTATCAAAATAATAAAAAATTAATGAGCAATTTAATACATTTTTTTTTATTTTTCAAACAAAAAATCAGAGCAAAAATCAAGTCAAAATATCCAAAAAATTAAAATTTATAGCCTTCGATGCATGGTGGACTGGCCGCTCGGTCCACAGAAGCAAGGACAGGGTCCACAAAAATAGTTTGTGGTGTTTGGAGTAGTTCATAGGCAGGCAAAATAAATTCATGCAATCCGATGGTTGATATCGCTCCAGATACACGATCGGACAGCTGAAATTGCGAGTTACCATATCCAGCAGTGGTGGCCCACTCCCAGTGCACGATCCGATGGCCCAAATCGATTCTGAACAAGATCCAATGGTCCACATTCATTGCCGACTGAAAACTTAACTAGATGAAGGAAATTTGAGCGCGATCCAATAGTTGAAATTCCATTCGATGCCTGATTCAATGGCATGGTTATTTTCGACTGAAAGTAGGAGATCAAACGTGCTGATCGACAGCCAGAAATCAATCCGATGATCAATCCGATGGCTAGCATCATTCTTGATCGTGATAAGGAGTTGATCTACATTTTTTGGGGCACTCTAGGTGGTTCAAGTGCAATCTAATGGCCAGAATAAATTTATACAGGTATACTACGAATTCTAAGGGTTTTAGGACTCCTTTTGCTATCAGAAAAAGATAAAAAATTTATATATAAATAGGAGATCCGAAAATAAGAGAAAGGAGTAGAGAAAATCAATAAAAAAATTAAAAAAAAATAGATAAGTTTAGAAATTCAGAAAGAAGAAGAAGAGAAGCTGGTTCACTCCACGGAGTACGACGGAAGAAGGAGAGGTCATCAACCATCTTTCTGATGAGGCTGTACCGATCAACTTTAGATCTTTGTTATAGTTTTATTTTATTATTATTTTTTTTAATTTTTATAATTAAATTTTAATTTTAATTAATATAAAATTTATTTTCTTGTATTTTAAATTCTTATCTTTTATTTTTATTACAAGTAGATGCTAGGATCTAGTTAGTCGATCTTAGAACCAATTTATTTTATACTCTTTAAATTTTTATTATTTATTTTTATTATAAGTAAAAGTTAGGATCTAAATAGTAGATCTTAGTACCTGATTTATTTTTTATATTTTTAATTTTTAATTTTTGACTTAAATTACTTTCATCAAAACTTTATTTTTTATAAAATCAAAAATTTCAAATCAAAATACTGTTTTCTCTGTGGATTCGATCTAACTCACTACTCTTTATATATTTTTAATTTTTATTAAAATTAGAATTAATTTGATGAGCATGGTCTTGGTCAAAAATGTCTCTCATTCACAATGGAACAGAATGGTCTCGCTCAATGCGTCATTTTCTTTTTTTTATCTTCATATTAAGTCCTAACGACAACATCGCGAGCCTATCAATTTTTGTTGCCGTTATCGGGGAAGGTATCAATTTAATATTTGATTTTCTTATGAATATAGCTTACTAATTTTTCTTATTTTTTTATCTTTTTGCAAAAAAAAAAAAGAAAAGTTTGAAATGCTTTAATTTGATGAGATCAATCCTAACCCTAATCCTAACTATTTTTTTAGTATTAATTACTATTTTTTTTCAAATTAACCTAAAATTCACCCATATAAATTTATTAAAAATTATATGACAAGAGTAGAAACTTAATTATTTAGAAGCATTCATCATCTTAGATTTACTTTTAGTGATCATTGGAGACAAAGTAAGCTTTCAAGTTTAATTAGTTTCATACATCTAATTTAGTTGCATAGAACCTCTTGTTTGAAATTAGTTGTGCATATTCATCTCAAATCAACTTAAGGGCAATACCATAACAAGATAAGGTGAGAATTTCATCATCCTTTCTTAGCCTAAAAACAACCAACTAGCATCCCACATTAACCCAAACCTAATTAAAATTAAGTAGACGTCGGCCCTTAAGATCAATTGAGTTCAGTTTGAGTATTGTGGTGAAGTCAAGTGCAAAGTTTGGACTCACCCCTAAAACTTATGTCTAAAATAAGAGGTTACAAAGGCTCAGCCTAAATAGACTCATGATTATTTAATTGGTTTTGTTAGCTTACCTGGTGAATCCAATTGGTGTCCAAGGTAAGCAATGAGGGGACCCCCACGACACCACCTCTCACTTGGCTAGTTAAAGGAAGTGAGGACAAACCCAATTTGCACTTAGACTAAGCTACTCTACATCAAACTGTTAGGTCTAAGAAATTCATAGGTGTCTAGGTTTAATTATTTGCTAACTTGATTGCAATTAACACTTAACCACAATTAATTCTTCTCATCTTTCATCTTTAGGTCTAGGACTTTCCTAAAGTTCTCACCTTTAGAATCTCTCTCTTTCTTCCTCTTCTCTTTTCTTTCTCCCTCTTCTTAAAAAAAAGAATCTGAACCACACATTAGGATTTGCACTGGAACATGCACGGTAGAAGATCTCTTTACCCTGATCTAGTTGAATCTAATTCTGAAATTGAACGGCTAATCCATGTTACACCTGATAATCAAATGGTTAGAAATCCTGGAGAACCATTTAGGCAGATGAAGGAATATATTATCTTTTCTACCTATAACCCATCGATGTTTTTATCATTCTATGAGATCAAATATTCTGACTTTAGTTCTAAGGCCGATTTGAATCTGATAGATCAAAAATTAGATAAAGTTGACCTTCTTATAGATCAATTCCTAGTCCTAGGTCAACAATCTCCTGCGCAATACACACCACCTTTCAATTATCAGGAGATTTATTCTATCTGTGCTAGCCCAATCCATCATGTGAGTGAATGTCCCATGGCTGCACAATTTCCACCTTTCATCCAAGAACAAGTTCAAGCTGCCCAAGGTTACTCCAAGCCTATCAATGATCCATTCTCTGACACATATAATTCAGACTGGAGGAACCACCTCAATTTTTTTTAGAAATCCCAACAGACTCAGGCCCAGATCCAAATTCTTCTTGTGCAAAATTTTTAGAGTATGCCTCCATACCAGAATTATGCCTACAATAGAGGTCTGTCTAGTCAGCCTACCCAGCCATCATATCACAATCAGCCATCATACCCACCTCCTCAATAAATCAATCTAGCCAATGATAGATTCAACCAACTCCAACAATTGATTATGACCCAACAGCAATCTATCGCTAGGCTAGAAGCACAAATAGGATAATTAACTGAGTCCACCATGAGGAGAGAACTAGGTCAATTGCCAAGCCAATCAGTACCAAAACTCAGAAACAATCCATCCACCCACTAACCACCTAGACCTAGTCATCAATCTAATGTCCCACCTAAGTATCTTCAATTTGAAAATGACAAAGTAATCTCTGAGCTTAAAAGTGGTAGGATTCTTAAGGACCCATACCAAGATCAAGTGAGTGAGGCTAGTACTGATGTTAGCCAAAATGAAAACTTAGAAGAAGAGGTTAGTACTGAGACTAACCCGATAAAAAAATTCAAGCTCAAAACTGATACTGATGCTGGTTCCAATTTGAGTGAGAAAGATAAAGGGAAGAAGAGAGTGAATGAGTTATCCAAGATATATAAACTAAGAGTCCTATTTTCTTTAGCTCTAGAAATCGATTCTTCTTCTTTAAAATTATCACCTTCTTCAGAACTGAAATCGTCTTTGAACACACCTGAGTATGTATGTTTAGAATCAAGTGATACCATTCTGATACTCATTGCATCAAATTTAACTCCTAATCTAAAACTCAATTTTTGAGCATTTTAGAAGAACAAATAGGAGAAATTCTTAACAAACAAGGACCTGTAAATGGGTTTGTGAATAATCTTTCTAAAATAAAGAATGAGGATGTGAACTACTTTCTGGAGATTGATAATAAAATACTAAAATTTATTATAGGCTATCTTCTTGAGATTGGCAATTCAAAATCATTGGAATTTGTCAATCCAATATTTAACATGGGGTAGGTGAAAGAATTGACATGATCTGACTGAAGATGATAAACTTAGCACTTTCTAGGAGGCAACCCACTTTTAGTTTTAGCTTTTGCTTTTTGATATCTTTTACATTCTGTTTAGGTTAATCGAGTCTTGTTTAGTATCTTTTGTAGGGATTTGAAGACAATATTCACTAAGTTGGGAGGAGAACTAATTTTGAAAAAAAATTTGAATCAGGTGACATCTCTCTTTTTCCTTTCTTTTTGTATACATCTTTTATTTTTTTACTTCATTGAGAATAATATCGATTAAGTTGGAGGGGAGAGAATAATAAAAAAAATTTTAAAATCCTCAAGTAAGTTAATATTTAGCATTTAAGCATCTGATTACATTTAAGAATCGAGTTAAACCAAGTATTTTTAAAAGAAAATTGATGCACAAACTAGAGAGTTTGTGAGATATTGAGGGATCAAGTATTAAGAAAACTCAATAAAATATTAAATTTAAAACTTAAAAAAAATTTTGAGTATTTTTAAATTTTTCTACCAGCATCAAAGAAGAGTTTACTTTTTATGAGCTTGTATAGGATAACTATATATTTCTTCATATGAAAAAAAAAAAATTTCAAGTACTTCATGCTGAGTAACCGAGCCTCTTTGCCTAAGCAAGCATTGAGTTTCGTATCAAAAGATATGAAGGACAAAGAAGCTTTGTTGTAAATCTAGTTTTAACTCATAACATGTTTGATTTGAGCAAATAAGTTCGAGGGATATTCCATACCTAGTACCTCAAAGCCATCTACTTTGGGAGTCAATGGCTGAAAATATACTACATGGGTCAAATAGAAAGCTTAAGGGGTTAAGACACTTAATAGCAGTACAACATTAAAAAAAAATAATAAATGAAGGACTGAAGTAATAATATACTTGTCCATATGAAGGTTAATAATTTGGAGATAAAAATAGAGATAATTTTTAAAAAATTTAAAAAAAATTTAGTATTCTTAGTTTAACTCTCACATTGATTAATATTAATACCCTAATGACATATCTCATTTACGTTCTACTGAACATCAGTAGTTCTTTTGAAAATTACTTAATAAATTCAAAACTTTAAGTTAAACGATACTTAATTCTAAATTCTTTCTTTACTCGAGGATGAGTAAAATTCAAGTTGAGGGGTATGATGAGTGATATATTTTTATATTTATTTTAAATATTTTTGATAATTTATGATGCTAACATCTTTTAAAAAATTTAATTTCATAAATAAATTAAATTTTCTTATAAAAATAGATAACTTTTAAAAAAATAAAATTAGAGTATATTTATAAAAAATAGATGTCAAGTTAATTAAATAATTTAACACCAAAATAGTGAAGAATTAATGAGCAATTTAATGTATATTTTTTTATTTTTAGATAAAAAATTAGAGTAAAAATTAAGTCAAAATATCTTAAAAAATAAATTTTATAGCCTTTGGTGCATGGTAGACCGGCAGCTCGATCCACAGAAGTAAGGGCATGATCTACAAAAATAGTTCACGGTGTTTGGCACTGTTCACAGGCGGATGGAAGAAATTTGAGCAATCCGATGGTTGATATCGCTCTAGATACATGATCGGACGATTGAAATCATGAGTTACCATATCCAGTGGTGGTGGCCCACTCCCAGTACATGATCCGATGGCTCAAATTGATTTTAAGCGAGATCCAATGATCCATATTCATTGTCGACTGAAAACTTAACCAGATGAAGGAAATTTGAGCACGATCCAATGGCTGAAATTCCATCCGATGCCTGATCCAATGCCTGTGGTTATTCCCGACTGATAATAGGAGATCAAACATGCTGATCGACGGCTAGAAATCAATCCAACGTCGATTCGATGGCCAGCATCATTCTCGATCATGATAAGGAGTTGATCTACATTTTTTGGGGCGATCTGGGTGGTTCAAGTGCAATCTAACAGCCAGAATAAATTTATATGGGTATACTATGAATTTTAAAGATCTTAGGACTCCTTTTGCTACCAGAAAAAAGTAAAAAATTTATCTATAAATAAGAGGTCCGAAAATAAGAGAAGAAAGTAGAAAAAATTAGAAGAAAAATTTAAAAAAAATTAAAAAAAAAATTAGATAAGTTTAGAGATTCAAGGAGAAGAAGAAGAGAAGTCGATTCACTTCACAGAGTACGAAAGAAGAAAGAGAGATCGTTAACCATCTTCCCAACGAGACTATGTTGATCAACTTCAAATTTTTATTATAATTTTATTTTATTATTTTTTTAAAATTTTTATAATTAAATTTTAATTTTAATTAATATAAAATTTATTTTTTTGCACTTTAAATTTTTATCTTTTATTTTTATTGTAAATAGATGCTAGGATCTAGTTAGTAGATCTTATACCAATTTATTTTATGCTCTTTAAATTCTTATTATTTATTTTTATTGTAAGTAGAAGCTAGGATCTAAATAGTAGATCTTAGTATCTGATTTATTTTTTATACTTTTAATTTTTATTTTTTGACTTAAATTATTTTTCTCAAAATTTTATTTTTTTTATAAAATTAAAAATTTTAAATTAAAATACTGCTTTTTCTGTGGATTCAACCCGACTCGCTACTCTCTACATATTTTTAATTTTTATTAAAGTCAAAATTAATTTGATAAGTATGGTGTTCTAACGACAACATCGTGAGCCTAGCAATTTTTGGCACCATTGCTAGGAAATGCATCAATTTTAATGTTTGATTTCTTTAATTTTCTAGTGAATATAGCTTACTAACTTTTTTGATTTTTTTTAATCTTTTTATAGAAAAAAAAGGGTGAAATGCTTCAATTTGGTGAGATCAATGCTAACCCTAACCCTAACTATTTTTTTAGTATTAATTAATATTTTTTCAAATTAATTTAAAATTTACTCATATAAACCTAATAAAAATTATATGACAAGAGTAGAAACTTAATTATTTAGAAGCATTCATCATCTTAGATTTACTTTTGGTGATCGCTGGAGACAAGGTAAGCTTTCAAATTTGATTAGTTTCATGCATCTAATTTAGTTGCATAGAATCCCTTGTTTGAAATTAGTTGTGCATATTCAACTCAAATCAACTTAAGGGCAACACTATAACAAGATAAGATAGAGATTTCATCATCCTTCCTTAGTCTAAAAATAACCAACCAGCATCCCGCATTAACCCAAACCTAATTAAAATTAAGTAGACGTTGGCCTTTAGGATCAATTGAGTTTTATTTGAGTATTATGGTGAAGTAAAGTACAAAGTAAGTTTGGACTCACCCCTGAAACTGGTATCTAAGGCAAGAAGTTACAAAAGCTCAGCCTAAGTAGATTCGTAGTTATTTAATTGGTTCTGTTTGCTTATCTAGCCAATCCAATTGGTATTTAAGGCAAGCAACGGGGAGACCGCCACAACTCCACCTCTTACCTGACTAGTTAAAGGAAGTGAGGACAAACCCAATTTGCATTTAGGCTAAGCCACCCTACATCGAACTATTAAGTCTAGGAAATCCATAGGTGTTTAGGTTTAATTATTTACTAACTCGATTACAATTAACACTTAACCACAACTAATTTTTCTCATCTTTTGTCTTTAGGTCTATGGCTTTCTTAAGGTTCTCACTTTTAGAATCTCTCTTTCTTTCTCTTCTTTTTTTTTTCTCCCTCTTCTTAAAAAAAAATTTGGACCACACATTAGGGTTTGCACTGGTACATGTACAGTAGAAGATCTCTTTATCCTAACCTAGCTGAATCTAATTCTGAAATTAAATGGCTGATTCATGTTACACCTGATAATCAAATGGCTGAAAATTTTGGAGAACCACCTAGGTAGATGAAGGAATATTTTATCCCTTCTACCTATAATCCATCGATGTTTTCATCATTCTATAGGATCAAACATTCTAACTCTAGTCTTAAGGCCGATTTGAACCTGATAGTCCAAAAATTAAATAAAATCGATCTTCTTATAGATTAGTTTCTAGCTCTAGGACAATAATCTCCTGCGCAATACACACCACCTTGCAATTATCAGGAGATTTATTCTATCTGTGCTAGCCCAGCCCATCATGTAAGTGAATGTCCCACAGCTGCACAGTTTCTATCTTTCATCCAAGAACAAGTTCAAGTTACCCAAGGTTACTCCAAGCCTATCAATGATCCATACTATAACACATATAATTCAGGCTAGAGGAACCATCCCAATTTTTCTTGGAGATCCCAACAGACTCGATCCCAAGCCTAAATTTCTTCTGTGCAAAATTTTCAGAGTAGACCACCATACCAGAATTATGCCTATAATAGAAGTCAGTCTAGTCAGCCTACCCAATCACCATATCACAATTAGCCATCATATCTACCTCCTCAATAGACCAATTTAGTCGATGATAGATTTAACCAACTCCAACGATTGATTATGATCTAATAGCAATCTATTGCTAGGCTAGAAGCACAAATAAGATAATTAGCTGAGTTTACCATGAGAAAAGAACCAAGTCAATTGCCAAGCTAACCAGTACTAAATCTCAAGAACAACCCATCCACCCACCAACCACCTGGACTTAGTCATCAATCCAATATTCCACCTAAAAATTCTCAATTTGAAAATGACAAAATAATCTTTGAGCTTAAAAGTGGTAGGATTCTTAAGGATCCATACCAAGACTAGGTGAGTGAGGTTAGTACTGATGCTAGCCAAAATGAGAACTTGAAAGAAGAGGTTAGTACTGAGACTAATCCAGTAAAAGAACCTGAGCTCGAAACTGGTATAGATGCTGGTTTCAATTTGAGTGAGAAAAATAAAAGAAAAAAGAGAGTGAATGAGTTACCTGAGACATATAAACCAAGAGTTTCATTCTCTTCAGCTTTAGAAATCGATTCTTCTTCTTTAGAATCATCACCTCCTCCAGAACTGAAATCGCCCTTGGTCACACTTGAGTATGTATGTTTAGAATCAAGTGATATCCTTTCAGTACTCATTGCATCGAACTCAATTTTTAATCTAAAAATTCAATTTATGAGTATTTTAAAAGAAAAAATAGGAGAAATTCTCAACAAACAAGGGTCTGTAAATGGATTTATGAATAATCTTCTTAAAATAAAGAATGAGGATGTCAACTACTTTCTGGAGATTGATAACAAAATACTAAAATTTATTATAGACCATCTTCCTAAGATTAACAATGTAAAATCATTAAAATTTATCAATCCAATATTTAACACGGAGTAGGTGAAAGAATCGACATGGTTTGACTGAAAACAGTAAACTTAGCACTTTCTGGGAGGCAATCCAGTTTCAGTTTTAGCTTTTGCTTTTTGATATCTTTTGCATTCTATTTAGATTTATTGAGTCTTGCTTAGTTCCTTTTGTAGAGATTTGAAGATAATATTGGTTAAGTTGGGAGGAGAATTAATTTTGAAAAGACTTCTGAATCAGGTGATGTCTTTATTTTTTCTTTCTCTTTGTATGCATTTTTTATTTTTTCTACTCCATTGAGGACAATGTCGATTAAGTTGGAGAAGAAAATAATAAAAATAATTTTAAAATTCTCAAGTAAGTTAATATTTAGCATTTAAGCATCTGACTACACTTAAGAATCGAGTTAAATGAAGTATTTTTTTAACAAAAATTGATACACAGATCAGAGAGTTTGTGAGATATTGAGGGATCAAGTATTAAGAAAACTCAATAAAGAGTTAAGTTTAAAATTTAAACAATTTTTCTTGAGTATTCTAAATTTTTCTACCAGCATCAAAGAAGAGTTTACTTCTTATGGAGTTGTATAGGATAACTATACATTTCTTTATATCTAAAAAAAATTAAAAAAAAGAGAAAAAAAAATTTCAAGTACTTTATATTGAGTAATCGGACTTTTTTACCTAAGCAAGCATTGAGTTTCGCGACAAAAGGTATAAAGGATAAAGAAGCTTTGTTGTAAAGCTAGTTTTAACTTATATTCTGTTTGATTTGAGCAAGTAAGTCCGAGGGATATTCTATACTAATATCCTAAAGCCATATGGTTCGAGAGTCATTGACTGAAAACTCGTTACATGGGTCAAACAGAAAGCTTAAAGGGTTAAGATACTTAATAGTAGTACAATATTAAAAAAAAATCAATAAATGAAGGACGAAAGTAATAATATATTTATCTATATGAAGGTTAATAATTTAGAGATAAAGGTAGAGACAATTTAGAAAAAATTCAAAAAAATTTAGTGTTCTTAGTTTAACTCTCATATTGGTTAGTATTAATATCTCAATGACATACCTCACTCACGCTCTATTGAATATCAGTAGCTCTTTTTAAAATTACTTGAAAAATTCAAAACTTTAAGTTAAACGGTACTTAATTCTAAATTCTTTCTTTACTCGCGGACAAGCAAAGTTCAAGTTGGAAGGTATGATAAGTGATATATTTTTATATTTATTTTAGATATTTTGATAATTTATGGTGCTAATATCTTCTAAAAAAATCTAATTTCATAAATAAATTAGATTTTTTTATAAAAATAGATAATTTTAAAAAAATATAAAATTAGAGTATATTTATGAAAAATAGATGCTAAGTTAATTGAGTAATTTAAGTATCAAAATAATAAAAAATTAATGAGCAATTTAATGTATATATTTTTTTATTTATCAGATAAAAAATCAAAGCAAAAATCAAGCCAAAATATCCTAAAAAATAAATTTTATAGCCTTCGATGCATGATAGACCGATCATTCGGTCCACAGAAGTAAGGGCACAATCCACAAAAATAGTTTGTAGTGTTTGGCGCAGTTCACAAGTGGGCAGAAAAAATTCGTATGATCTGACAATTGTATTGCTCCAGATACGCGATCAGATGGTTGAAATCACGAGTTACCATATCCAGTGATGGTGGCCCACTCTCAGGGTGCAATCCGATGGCCAAAATCGATTCTGAGCGAGATCCAACAATCCACATTCATTGTCTGCTGAAAACTTAACCAGATGAAGGAAATTTAAGCATGATCCAATGGCTGAAATTCCATCCGATGCCTGATCCAACGGCTATGGTTATTCCAGACTGAGAATAGGAGATCAAATGCACTGATCGACACCTAAAAATCAATCCGATGATCGATCCAATGGCCAGCATTGTTCTCGATCATGATAAGGAGTTGATCTACATTTTTTGGGGCGATCTGGGTGGTTCAAGTGCAATCTAAAGGCCAGAATAAATTTATATGGGTATACTATAAATTCTAAGGATTTTAGGACTCCTTTTGCTATCAGAAAAAGAAAAAAAAATTATTTATAAATAGGAGGTCCGAAAATAAGAAAAGAGAGTAGAAAAAATTAGTAAAAAAATTAATAAATATTAAAAAAAAATTAGATAAATTTAGGGACTCAGAAAAAAAGAAGAGAAGTCGGTTCGCTCCACGAAGTATGAAGAAAGAAAGAGAGATCATCAACCATCTTTCCAACGAGGCTGTATTGATCAACTTCAGATCCTTATTACAGTTTTATTTTATTATTTTTTTTAAATTTTTATAATTAATTTTTAATTTTAATTAATAAAAATTTATTTTCTTATATTTTAAATTCTTATCTTTTATTTTTATTGCAAGTAGATGCTAGGATCTAGTTAGTAAATTTTAATACCAATTTATTTTATGCTCTTTAAATTTTTATGATTTATTTTTATTATAAGTAGAAGCTAGGATCTAAATAGTAGATCTTAGTACTCAATTTATTTTTCATATTTTTAATTTTTAATTTAAATTACTTTCTTCAAAATTTTATTTTTTTTTTATAAAATCAAAGATTTTAAATCAAAATATTATCTTTTTTGTGGATTCGACTCGATTCGCTACTCTCTATATATTTTTAATTTTTATTAAAGTTGAAATTAATTTGATAAGCATAATGTCCTAATGACAACATCGCAAGCCTATCAATAATCAACAAATCCATGCAATTATATTATGTGGACCATCTTTTTTTTTTTATTGTGTGGACCATCTTTTCTTTTCTTTTTTTTCCTTCTTCTTTCATGATAAAACAGAGGACTCATCCTCTCTTTTCTTTAATGGAATAGGGGACTCTTTGTCCCTCATTCTTGAGGCAAGGGCGATCCTCCTCCCTCACCAACACCACCTACAACTGAAGGGGCAGTCCCCGATGATCGAACGATGACAACCACAGGCTCTGGTGACCGACGACGGCCCAATGGTGCCGAAAAGATCAAAAAAAAAAAAGAAAAAATGGGGAAACTTGCTCAACTAAGATTTCAAAGATTTTTCTGACAATAAATCGATAAAAACTCAAGCTTAAAATCCATAACAGACTGAAGGAGAAGGATTAAAGAGATTTACTTGGCTTTTTGACGAACTTTGATCTGATTTTTGGTGTCCAAAGCAAAGAAGAACCATCGGTGAACAGCAGAATAGGAAGAAATTAAGAAAATTTTTATGATGATTTTGTGAGGAAAAACTTAGAAGATCAAGGCCTTTAAATAGACCTTTAAAAAGATCTTTGAATATCAAGGCTAGTGCGAGGTGATGAGAGCTAAAAAGTCGCTTGCTGGGAGCCATTTGGGAGAACGATCAGGGTCGATCCTGACATTTTTTATACTTGGAGCCAAATTAAAAAATAAAACTTTTTTTATTAAAAGTTAACATATTTTAAATATTAATTATTATTGAAAAATTAATCTACGTGCATTTTCTAATGCAAAATTTTTCATAATTTCTTTGTAATCAATATTTAACAATAATTCTTCCTCAATAGATAGCATAGCTAAACTATTTAATCTTTCTTATATCATCATTGATCATAAATATAATTTTAATAATTTTAATTTTGAGAAACTTCTTTTAGCAGGGGCAACAATGATAGGTATAGTCAACAATATTTTATATGCAATTAATGCATTTGGATAACAATTTATTTTATTAATATAATTAAGTATATCCATAGCAGTATTTTTTTCTTTTAGCATAATTACTTTTAAAACTTTTAATTTAGAAAATAAATCAATCTCATCAAGATCATAATGATTACCATTTGTTAAAATATTTTGAAGATTAAGATAAGATTTTTTCAAACTTTTTTCATCCAATGAAATTAACATTTTGAAATCAAACAAAAATTTAAAATTATTTTCATATAATTAAAATTATTCAAACCTATGTTTCAATAAAAAGATAGCTTGATTTACTAAATATAAAAAATAATTAATTCTAAATAATTTTTCTGATGATTGTTTAATATCTATATTAATATTTTCATCAAATTATCTTTTTCTTTTTACTTAATATTTTATATGAAATATAAGATCAATTCTCATCTCATTTATAATTTTTTTAGCTAAAATTATGACAGAAGTAAAGTCAGTTTCTCTATATCTTTCAAAAAATGAAACTAATCATTTTAACTAATCAATGACAACATCTATATGCATATCCTTGATTGTAAATTTTTGCTAACTAAATTAATAGTAAATAGTATATCATATCAAATAATCATTTCTAATAAAAATTTAAAATTTTCAAGCTCGTGTGTTGTTAAAGATTTAGTTTCACTCTTTGTTTTTGAATCTTCACAAATTTTAGCTAATTGCTATAAAGCTTCTCTTATTTGTGGAGTTTGAAATCTTATTGCTTTGATGCTCTTAACGTGACTTTCTTAACGTGTTTGTGATAATAGTTTTAATATTTAATTAGGTATATTATTAAGTAAAATTTTTCATCTCTTTGTAGAATCACCAAATACATTATATATATGTTGTATCATACTAAAAAAAATTTTAGCTTTACTATACGATGAAGCCATATTACGAAGTGTTAAGTTAAGACTATGATAAGTATATAGTGTATAAAATACTCTAAGATTTATTTTTAATAATCTTTTTTATACTCTTTAATTTTTTTCTTTCATATTAGATCCATTGTCATATCTTTGTCCTCTTATATCATCAATGTTTAAATCAAGAGTTTCTACAATAGATTGTAATTCATTAAAAAGGCCTAAACCTGATGTATTATCCATTTTTAAAAATTCTAAAAAATATTTTTTCACTATTATTGATCTTTTTGAAATATTCACACATCGTATGATTAATGATATTTATTCTTGGTGACTTGCATCTAGAGTACAATCAAGTATAATGGAATAATATTTTATTTTTTTAATTATTTTAATTATTAAATATTTTATATTAGATGTTAATGCAATTACTAACTCATCTTGAATTTTATGACTAAGATAATGATATTGAATTTCATTATTTTGAATATGTTTGAGATATTCTTGCATAATTGGATCAAAAACAGCAATCATTTCAATTAATCATAAAAAATCATCATTACTATTTTGATAAATCTTTTCATTTGTTTCGCAAAAAGTTAGAAAATTTTGAGCAAAAAATTTAACAGTAGCTCCGATTCTTAATAGTATTTTTTTCTAATATTTTTTCTTTTTATTAATTTGCTCTTGAATATATTTATCAATTATTTATTTTTTTTTTAAATCTATTCTGCAAATCAATCCAAGTGGTCATATTATGAATGTGATCATTGCTAGTTTCATGAGCTTTAAGTCTTTCACTAAGGTATTTCCAATCTCTAAAACCATCACTTGCTAATTAACTTCTACTACTGTTATCATTTGATTTAAATAGCTTACAACAAAAATAAAATAATTTATCCAACTCTTTTGAATATACTAACCATTTTCGATCATGTTGCTCTCCATTTGATAAAGTTCGATCGTAATGTGTTAAAAAAAAATATCTATTATATTGATCAAAAGAGAACTTTATATTAATATCTTTTTTGGGACCATTTTCAATTAGTAAATTTCTAGAATTTGCATCAAGGCTATCCCATATCCTAGGATCGTAAATGTCAAAAGAATTTGATTCACTTGATTTTTCATTCATTAAATGTTTATCACCACTAATGAGATCATCCGTACTATTAGTATTATCATTAGTATTATTATTATTATTATTAATATTATTATCATTATCTAATTCACAAGTAATATTTATATTTTTATTGACAAATTCACTAGTAATATTATTTAAATTCTCAACTACATTGCTTTTTTTTACTTATAATAAATTGATCAAGACCTCTTTTTAATGATTGAGTCAATTATTCTTGTTTTCTTTTTTCTTAAATTTTCACGACCCAAAAGATATTTTCTAGGCATTATTTTTATAGATAAAATAATAAATATTAGTTAAAATTAGTAATCAATAAATCTGAAGTTTGAAATAATAGAACTTGATTTAAAGCCTTTTGATAGAACAATAGAACTTGCTTGAAGGCTTTTTTGATGGAACAAAATTTGAGCAAAAGCTACTGTAATTGTAATAAAAATTTAAATCTGAAAAATAAAATAAAATAATTAATCAATTACTTTAAAAATAATTATGTAAATAGTTATAAAAGACTTAAACTGTAGCACAGTGGAAAGTTGAGGAGATCTGCATACTGCAACAAAACATACAGCACATCCATTAAAAAAAAAGTACTATACTTTCTCTATTATATCGCAACAAGCAGATATCATTTTTATCATAAATACAAAAAATAAGTGCAAATTCAAGAATATGATGTAAAAGATATTAAACTACATTACCACGGCATGAGAATAACCAGAAATTCTCCAGAGAAAAGCAATGCAACAAAAAGAATAGGATATAGTAAAAAAAAATAAAAAAATGAAGTGAAACCACAAACTGTCTAGAAAAATAAGATGGATATAAAGATCATGATTATATTTATTTAAAAAAGCAAGTTCTAGGTGTACAATATTAAATATATTTCATCATATGCAAGGATGCTGGCCTATTGATTGAGATTCTTACGTAGACGAGCCAAATTCCATATGCCTAAACTAATCAGATCATAATCAACAAATCCATGCAATTATATTGTGTGGACTATTTTTTTTTTTTATTGTGTGGACCATCTTTTTTTTTCTTCTTTTTTTTTTCACAATAAAATAGAGAACTCATCCTCTCCTTTCTTTAACGGAATAGGGGACTTTTTATTCTCTCGTTCCTGAGGCAAGGGAGATCCTCCTCCTTGGCCAACACTACCCACAACTGAAGGGGTGGTCTCTGATGTTCGGACGATGACAACCACGGCTCTGGTGACCGACGGCGATCCAACGGTGTCGGAAAGATCAAAAAAAAAAAAAGAAAAAACAAGAGAACTTGCTCAACTAAGATTTCAAAGATTTTTCTGATAATAAATCGGTAAAAACTCAAGCTTAAAATCCATAGCAAATTGAAGGAGGAAGATTAAAAAGATTTATTTGACTTTTTGATGGATTTTGATCTGATTTTTGATGTCTAAAATAAAAAAGAACTATTGGTGAATAGTAAAATAAGGAGAAATCAAATAAAATTTTACGATGATTTTGTGAGAAAAAAATTAAAAGATCAAAATATTTAAATAAATTTTTAAATAAATCTTTAAATATCAAAATTGGTGCGAGGTGATGAAAGCTGAAAAGCCATTTGTTGGGTGCTGTTTGAGAGAACGATGTTTGATTTATCAAAAAAAAAAAAAAAAATTAGGGGCTTGAGACGGTCATCCAGATCGATTTGCCTCAAGACCGGCCTGAGAACGGCCTTTGGTTTACCAAAAAAAAAAAAAAAAATCGACGGCTTGGAGCGGTTGTCCAGCTCGACCTGCCCTGGATATCTATACAAATATAGATAGATTCGTGGTTTTTTGGAATAGTTAGAGGCCTCTGACCCCGGCGCCATTCGCCAAGGCACCGATCCGAAGAAGCTGACGGCGACTCCGATCTGCCGTTGTCCCCTCGTAGTGTGATCAAAGTCGGTCGGTCCTTTGGGGCGGCCAAGACGATCCGGCAGCCAGCCTTGGGAGGTTAACGCAGAGGAGGCGCCCGTGACCTTCACGGCCTATCCGATCGTTATACCCCGGCACGGACCGTCGTGATCAAGTCGTATCCTCTCTCCCGTGAGCTTCCCAGATAAAAAGGGTAACGCGGGCCGCGTAAAGTTTTTAGGCCGGACGCGGAGTTCCGTGAGAGGTCGAAGCTTCCTCGTTCTCCTCCTCGTAACGCTGTTGGCTGTTCCCAACTGCCCTCGCCTTTCTCCTCTCTCGTGCAGAAAATTTTAATCTTGGTTTTTGGTCTCTCGTCACCAGAGATGGAGGAGACAAGAGGAGGCGAGGTCATCGTAGATATGGACGATAGAAACCCCAAAGAAGATGGAGAACAGGAGGAGGCAAGAGGAGGAGGCGACGCCGTCGGATATATCGAGAATGCAAACCCTAAAGAGGATGGAGAACGGGCAAGAAGAATGCTCAGCTTCGGCAACACTTACAAGATCCCAAAACGCCAGCCAACTGTGTGTTTTACATCTCAATCTTTTTCTTATCAACTTCTTGGAGCGAAGTATAATGTTGATGGAAAATTTTGCAGAATTTTACGTGGATGCAAACGCTGCTGCTGAGCTTTCAGTCGCTTGGTGTGGTGTACGGTGATATCGGAACTTCTCCTCTCTACGTTTTCTCTTCCATCACCTTGCCGAACCCGCAGGAGAAGGACGTACTCGGTATATTGAGTTTGATCTTTTGGACTTTGACGATGATGGGTTTAATCAAGTACGTACTGATAGTCCTGCATGCTGATGATCATGGAGAAGGTAAGACGATGACATTAACCTAGAAATCGTATTTCCTTTTTACTCATTTATCACTGCTGTTTGTGTATTATATTTGGTTTTATTTTTAATTTTTGCGTGCTTGTGTTTCTTTTGGGTATTATTTTTATTTTCCGGTAAGGATTAGAAATAGAAGATTATTTGTATACTTTGAATCAGGTTTTCTTTTGAAAACAAAAATTGCGTGCTTTTAAAAAGTGTTTTTTTTTTTTTGGTATTTTCCTTTTCTGGTAAGGAATAGATATAGAAGATTATGATGAATTACCTGTCATGTTTCCTATCGCACTGAACGAAACTGAAAATAATCATTAAAAAAAGGCAAAGAGTTATGACATCATTGACATCCCTCTTCTTTTGAAGAATTATACTTACCATTGCAGAGGGCTTCGGCTAAAAGGATTTATGGAATTGAATGACAAATCTTTTTAGCCGAAGCCCACTGCAATGGTAAGCTTTCACAACAATATAGGATGGTTGTCATGCATAACGACAAATTTTTTTTTTGATGCAAAGAGTTAATTCAGGGAAGACCTAACTCAGGTGGCATTATATTAGCTTAGATAGAAGTTTACAATACTTATTTATAAATATGAAGTAACATGAGAAGAAAGGTATTGATTTCCCATCAAGCATCTGCTCGCTGATAGGGATTAGGTTACCAAAATGCATAACGACAATTAAAGTCATTAACATCTGTAGCCAACTAACATGGCATCAGAAAATATATTCAAATTCGGCTTTTACATACTGGGGTTAGGTTCCCTTGATCCAATACTTGCAGTTGAGAGAAAGGGGATTTTTATTGGGAGAAAAAGGAATCATATTTCACCAAAGTGCAAATGTTGCTATCACCTCCCAAGGGTCAAGCATGGTAATACCAGAGGGCACACGGCATCTCTCAATATTTTGTTTCTATTATCTCTTGAAACTAATACATTGGCACTGATAGTCCTTATCAAACATGTTACTGGCAGTCATGAATGCTAAAGAATATAGAGAGGGTGAATGTATACCAGTAATCTAAGAATGGCTCTTGTCCATTGTTCATTAAATATTATTTTTCTTAATTTTATGCTTCTAATTATTAATGGTACTTTTACTGAAAAAAAACAGAGAACAATAAAGGTGCTTCTGTTTTTCTCCCCAGTGATGCCTAATTTGCTCTAACAGTCACTATATTCTGAGCTTCTTATCTAATTATGTAAAATCATCTAGACATGATAATAGTCTACCATGCATTACCTAGCACATGAATTTTATTTATTCATGTACAATATTAGTCTTCAAAGAATCCATTTTTAAATTTATCAACTGGAAATTATCTCTTGCATTATGATTTTTCTTTTCTTATTTAAATGTTGGCCATCTCTGGTTTAGTGATACGTAGTCGTTGATAGCACCAAAAATAACTCTACTCACTACGTAAGTAGGATAAGTCGAGATCGTATCCTCAGGGATCTTGGGCTAAGTTGAGATTACAAAATAAAAGAAAAAAGTATTGTTTTGATTTAGAAAATAAATTATCTTAAAATTGATGTAATTAGAAAATAAAGAGCTCGGGAGTTTTGAATTAATTTTGCACTAGCAGAGTTATATCTCTTTTTTAATTAAATAGATGCGATTAATCTTAAAAAAAATATCTATCTTTTCTCGACACACCCCGTACCTATAGATCACGGCGTGCCTTCGGAAAGTACTAGGTAAACAACTCTTCTTTCCTCGGCACGCCCCGTACCCATAGATCACGGCGCGTCTTCGGAAAGTAAAAGTTGTTCCTAATATTAATCTAACAGGAAAGCATAAATAAAAGCATATGAAAGAGAGCAAATAAAGAACTCATGACGATTTAAATAAAAAGCATAATCTTTATTGCATATAAAAAAATACAAGAAAGTTTAGAACAATAAACCTATTCTGTGTCGTTATAAAATTTCTTTTCCACTTCCGAGACTGCTAGCCTAGCTGCTCATGGAGTAGTCCCTTTCTCTTCCTCTATGCAAGGCTTTAGAAGAATTTCTGAGCTTCCCCCTCCAATGGGAGTACAAAAGTCTTTTTATAGGTGTTAGGAGGGAGGAGTTTTACATGGTTTTCTGATGTGGGACTAAAGAACATACTAAGGACTAAAAGATGGATGGATGAGATGGAAAGATCACAAGTAGATAAAGAAAATACAAATTCTTCCTCTTGAAGTATTTTCAAATATATATTTTTTTCTTTTAATTTTTAGATCCAGCTATCTGTTCGCCACTGTGTCCGCACGCACAACTCCTCGCAAATCCGCCATGCCGTGCGAACCCATCGTGCCGCGCGAACTTGTCGTGTCGCGCCCGCCATGCCGCGCCCATCGTGCCGCGCGTCCGCTTCCGTGTGAACCTTCTGCGCGCCCGACCATTAGCTGTTTACGCTCCAATTTACAAAAAGAAATTTTTGTTTCTTTAAAATGACGTCTATATCTTTTTTGGTTCCTTGCATAGTATCTTCATTTTCTATAATACCGTATGCATCCTTCTTTTATTTAAATTTTATTTTAAGTCTAATTTTTTTTAAACTTGAGTCTTTTTGATCTACGAATCGGACTCTTTGTATCGGCAATCACCTTTCCTGTAAAACATAAAAAGAAGCATCAAATTCTTAATAAATAAAATAAATTAAATATAATTTTTTATTTTAAATGACTTAAATTAAGTGTTTATCACACCCCCCAACTTGAATTTTGCTCGTCCTCGAGTAAAATAGATATATCAGCATTGTGTACCGACTCGATCTTGAATAAAAAGTTAGATTAGGCATCCCAAAAGGTAGATGATACCTGGTCAGACCATTAAAGAGATACTTCATTGGATTATCAATTTGACCCAATTAGTGGCTGAGTATTAACTAAAAAAATTTCAAGAACTTTTCTTTCACCAACTCTCCACTTTACTCTTTAAATCCTCTAACTTAATGTGAGAGAGGTTTATTATTTTCTTATAATTTAGTCCCCTTATTATCCACTATATATATATATATATTTTATATAATATTGCCCACCTTTTTACGCGAACCACAATACTTACTTAGGCGAAGGGGCCCGGTTACTCAGTAGGAAACTAATATATTTTTTTTTTTAAGTAAATTTTAAGAAAAATTTTTGCATACCTCAATCTTTTCACCCAATCTCTCATGAAGCAGATTCTTTATTGAGATTAGTAAGAAGAGGGTTGTAGAATCACTCCTAAAATTTGGTCTAGTCTAAACCCTATAATTTATTGGGTTTTCTTAATAATTTATTCCTCAGTATCTCTAAAATTATCTTGACCATTAATCATTCATTGATTAGGATGCCTAATTGACTCTTAATCAGAATAAAATTCAGATACACAAAACTAATTATTTCTGACCATACTCGAGGATTTGATTAATTTTCATTTCCTTTCCCCCCCCAACTTAATCTACATTGTCCTCAATGGAGTAGGAAAGCAAAGAAAATAAAAGGAGAGAATGCACCTGGGATAATTTTACTTCGGAAGTTGAAGATAGCTTCATTGATTAATAGGTTCTTGTTCTAAATTCCTGCAGCTGCAGTAAAGTAAAAAAATATGAAATCGTTAGGTTGCCTCCCAACAAGCGCTAAATTTTACGTCTTCAGCTAGACGTCAAGTTTATTGACAGACTCTTCCATATAGAGCGATCCTTTATTCTTAAAAAAAATGAAGATCAGTTAAAATAAAATAAAAGAAATTTGGGTTGCCTCCCAAAAAGTGCTAAGTTTAACGTCTTCAGCCAGACGCTAAAAGAGTGTCTATCCTATTGCTGCTCGAATCTTAACATGAGTGTCGATCTCTCTTTCAGAAATAATATGTCCTAATACAATTTCTTTTCGCACCATGAAATGGCTCTTTTTCCAACTTAGGACAAGATTTGTCTCCATACACCGTTTAAGAATTTTGGAAAGATCATGGAGACAATCCTCAAAGGTGGTTCCAAACACAGAAAAATCATCCATAAAAACTTCAAGACATTTGTCCACCATATCCGAAAAAATGGTCAGTATGCACCGTTGAAATGTAGCGGGTGTATTGCAGAGCCCGAATGACATACACTGAAAAGCGAAGGTGCCATAGGGACAGGTGAAGGTAGTCTTTTCTTGGTCATCCGAAAATACAGATACTTGATTGTACCCTGAATAACCATCAAGAAAATAGAAGAAACTTTGTCCTGTTAACCATTCTAAGATTTGGTCGATGAAGGGTAATGGAAAATGGTCCTTCCTAGTAACGGCATTTAGTTTTCTATAATCTATGCATACTCGCCATCCAGATGATATGCGAGTGGAAAGCAGTTCACCTTCTTCGTTCTCAACCACAGTAATACCTGATTTCTTAGGTACTATTTGAGTGGGACTGACCCATTTACTATCGGATATGGGGTAGATGATTCCAGCATCTAACCACTTTACCACCTCTTTCTTTACTACACGCATGTTTGGGTTCAATCTCTTCTGCATATCTCGATGGGGTTTGGCATTTGCCTCAAAATAAATATGGTGCATGCAAATGGAAGGATTAATTCCTTTTAAATCGGTAATGGACCAACCGATAGCCTCTTTGTGTTCCTTCAGAATACCAACCAATTGTGCTTCCTGATTAGGGGTCAAGTCTGATGCAATGATTATCGGGAGGGTGTCATTGGGTCCTAGAAATATATACTTGAGCGTAGCAGGAAGAAGTTTCAATTCTAACATAGGTGGTGATTCTAAAGATGGGACTATTGGTGTACTGGCTAATGTGAGCAATGGCTTATACTTGATTGTCCATGGAGGAGTGGTTTTATCGTGTGGTGTATCCAACAAGGTGTTAACTTCTTTCATATATCCCTCAAAGTCATACACTCCAAAGTGAGCCAAGCAAGTATCTAAGGGGTCTGGTGCTAGAATTGTGGGTGTTGCATCTTCTATAATATCTTCTAGTGTATCTATTTCAAAGCAACTATCCATTGATGGTCCTTGGGAAGCACCAAATATATTCAGTCTCAGTTTTTTATTCCCAAACGATACGTCCATGACTCCTGTCCTACAATTAATGCATGCATTTGCCGTAGCTAGGAAGGGTCGTCCTAAGATAATGGGAATTTGTCTGAGGTTGCCACTTAGTTCCATGTCAAGAACCAGAAAATCAACTGAAAAGTAAAACTCATCTACCTTGACCAAGACATCCTCAAGCATTCCACGTGGTTCCTTAATTGATCTGTCGGCTAACTGCAGTGTGACTGATGTGGGTTTCAGTTCTCCGAATCTAAAAAGTTCATACACCGAACTAGGTAAAAGATTCACACTTGCCCCTAAGTCCAGAAGAGCTTTTTCAATGTGATAATTTTCTATAATACAGGAAATGATGGGAGCTCCTGGGTCCTGATATTGAGGTCGAGGTGCGGTAGGGCCAACCACTGGTTGTGGTCTTCAGAAAAAATTTGGATGGTTTCTCCAGCCAGGGTTATAAGTATTCGAATATGGATCGTTTCCTAGTCTGCGAGCTTGTTGGACTTCAGCTTGCTGAACCTGCTCGTGCACAAACTCAGAAAATTGAGGTGCGGCTGGGCATTCACTAACAAAATAGTTCCGACTTGCACATAATGCACAAACTTCTTGGATTGGGTTAGGTGGAATCAGGGATTATCCAGTATTTAGAAGACGGTCTAATTTTTGGGACAGTTCATCTACCTTACTGTGGATATCCATGACGTTTCCAATCTGATAAATCCCACTTTTTTTTTGTTGAAGCATGGGTTGTTCTCTAGAAGTGGCAGACATATGATGTAGGGAATTCTCACTAGTGTTTCAAAGAGCTACCAGGCTTCATCCTCACTCTTTAGCATGAATGTCCCACCACATGATGCATCAACCATTTGTCGGTGTTTTTCTGATAGACCATCATAAAAATACTGACAAAGTTGCCATTTAGGGACAGCATGGTATGGACATTTACGAATGAGGTCCCTTAACCTTTCTCATGTCTCATGAAAAAGTTCACCCTCCAATTGAGAAAAACTAGTGATAGCTTTTCTAATTTGATTTGTTTTTCCAATTGAAAAGTATTTCTTGAGAAATTCTCTCTGAAGATGATCCCAAGTTGAAATGGTTATAGAGTCTAAAGAATTTAACCAATGCTTGTCTTTGTCCTTAAGTGAGAAAGGGAACAGTTTCAACCTAAGGGCATCATCGGAGAAGTTTTGGATTTTTACTGTGGAACAAATTTCAAAAAATTCATCCAAGTGTTTGTATGGGTCCTCGTTACTAAGTCCATAGAATGATGGCAACATTTTAATAATGCTAGACTTAATCTCATATTGGGTAGCTTCTACTGGAGGTGCTTGAATGCATGGAGAGTAGGTATACGAGGATAGAGTGAAATATTCTCTCAACGGGTGTGGAGGATTAGCCTCACCAGGTGCAGCCATGTTTCTAACTCAGATAGTTCTAAGAGTCTTTTCTAATTCTTCGTCTAATGGTTGCAAGTCGGGTTTTAATGATCGTCGACCTAACATGCAACTAAAAGGTCTATGTAGGACTATCCTAATCTGTTAAGGATTTTTTTTTTTAAGAGGAGAAGAGAAGAGAGAGAAGAGTTCTAAAGAAGAGATCCTAAGAAGTCCTAAAACTGATAAAAGAATTAGTTGTGGTTAGATTTTAATTACAATCAAGTTAGCACGCAGTGGACTCTCTATCCTAAAGTTACCCTAGTTCTAGACAGCTCCTAACTGTAGTTAGCCTTCAAGCCCTCCAAGTCAGAGCTTGACCAACCAACTAGCCAGATAAGTGTAAGGTCGGTGGGAGTCCCCCCATTGCTTTCCTTAGACATCAATTAAATTGACCAGGTCAGCGAACGGAACCAATTAAAAACCACCTTCCTTCGGGCCCAGTCATCCCGCAAACCACTTGTCTAGACACCAGTTAGCTGACCAAGTCTAACCTGGTTCAACTCTCAGGGTCACTTGTCCTAATGAGCTCAAAATCCTTAGGGGTCAACGTCTAATTAATTTTAGATTAAGGTCTAGGTTATGCAAATGCAAGGGAGTGATTTGTGAGCTAAAGAAGGGTGATCAAATCTCCACCTTATCTTAGTTATACTGGGTTGCGCCCTTAAAGTTAATTATGGAGATGTAATGCAAAGAAACAAGGTGTCCAATCAAGTTAGAAATTTTTATATTTGAGATTACGCTATTTTAGTTAAGTGTTATGAAATGTCAGTGGCTTTTTTTTTTTTTCCAACTGTGCCAAGATCTCCGGCAACGGCGCCAAAATTTGATGTGTAGTCGTTGATAGCACCAAAAATAACTCTACTCACTACGTAGGTAGGATGAGTCGAGATCATATCCTCAGGAACCTTAGGCTAAGTTGAGATTACAAAATAAAAAAAAGAAGCATTGTTTTGATTTAGAAAATAAATTATCTTAAAACTGATGTAATTAGAAAATTAAGAGCTCGGGAGTTTTGAATTAATTTTGCACTAGCAGAGTTGTATCTCTTTTTTAATTAAATAGATGCGATTAATCTTAGAAAAAATACCTATCTTTTCTCGGCACATCCCGTACCCGTAGATCACGACTTGTCTTCGAAAAGTACTTGGTAAACAACTCTTCTTTCTTCGGCACGCCCTGTACCCGTAGATCACGGCACGTCTCCGGAAAGTAAAAGTTGTTCCTAATATTAATCTACAAGAAAGCATAAATAAAAGCATATGAAAGAGAGCAAATAAAGAACTCATGACGATTTAAATGAAAAGCATAATCTTTATTGCATATAAAGAAATGCAAGAAAGTTTAGAACAATAAACCCACTTTGTGTCGTTACAAAATTTCTTTTTCACTCCCGAGACTGCTAGCCTAGCTGCTCATGGAGTAGTCCCTTTCTCTTCCTTTATGCAAGGCTCTAGAGGAATTTCTGGACTCCCCCCTCCAATGAGAGTACAAAAATCTTTTTATAGGTGTTAGGAGGGAGGAGTTTTACATGGTTTTTCGATGTGGGACTAAAGAAAATACTAAGGACTAAAAGATGGATGGATGAGATGGAAAGATCACAAGCAGATAAAGAAAATATAAATTCTTCCTCTTGAAGTATTTCCAAATATATATTTTTTCCTTTAATTTTCAGATCCAGCTATCTGTTTGCCACTGTGTCCGCGCGCACAACTCCTCGCGAATCCGCCATACCGCGCAAACCCGCCATGCCGCGCCCGTCGTGCCGCACCCACCGTGCCACGCGTCCTATCGCGCGTCCGCTTCCACGCGCCCTACGCTCCAATTTACAAAAAAAAACTTTTGTTTCTTTAAAATAGCGTCTATATCCTTTTTGGATTCCTTGCATAGTATCTTTATTTTCTATAATACTGTATGCATCCTTCTTTTATTTAAATTTTATTTTAAGTCTAATTTTCTTCAAACTTGAGTCTTTTTGATCTACGAATCGGACTCTTTGTATCGGCAATCATCTTTCCTGTAAAACATAAAAAGAAACATCAAATTTTTAATAAATAAAATAAATTAAATATAATTTTCTTTTTTAAATGACTTAAATTAAGTGTTTATCATTTAGCATAAATAATCTCCTTGTTTTCAACTAAAGATGTCTTAGAAGTTTGTTTGGGAATTCTATATACATGGTATTATGTAGATCTAGATCAAATGCTTATTATCTTCATCCATTTGCATTATAATTTATGTTCATATTTGGTCAACCTTTTTCCATACTTTCTTCGCTGGATATAGGTGGAACCTTTGCTTTATATTCCTTGTTGCGCCAACATATACATTTCAAGGACAAGATGATTATGCCAAGTACAAGGTTAGATTCGGATATTAACTTGAGATATTATAGTAAAGGCAGTGGATTACAGTCTAAGGCACAGAAATTCTTGGAGAGGAACTCTAAAGCACAGATTGTGATTACCATCATAGTATTGCTTGGAACTTGTATGGTAATTGGTGATGGAGCCCTTACTCCTGCGATTTCAGGTACTTATCACTATTGATTTCATTTTTACTGTTTGTGGAGATCTTTATGTGCAAATAAGTAGCAATACGTACCTTAACCAAAGCTCATGTTTGGTTAACCTCTGAAACTAAATGCTACTTTAAACTCAAATTCAAACCAGACAAAATTAGTAATTGGTGTTTGACGCCACTTGGGCTATACTTTCCATCAACCTTCTTCTGAGGCATTATACCTTTCTTATGTGCTCAAAAAATAGATGGTTCAAAGGAAAAGAAGAATGGTGCATAAATGCAAAATCAAGCATAGACAGATAGAAAGAATTCAGCTGCAAATATTATCTTGGAGTTCTTGTATATATATATATATATATATATTACCAGAATTGTTGCAGATCCACCATGTTTTGTTTTATAAATATAAAATGAATCAGAGAAAGACTTTGCAGCCAAGTAGGTTAGAAGGTAAGAAAATAAAAGGAGAACAAGTTTACACTCCAGCAGAAATACACAATGCACAAATCAGAAACAGTTAAGCAAGACAGCCCTAAAAGAAAATACCCTCCAAAAAGTTCCAAACGTCAAGGATGACAATAAAGCAGGACCAATAAACAGGTTATTCAGGTCCACTGGTGTTTGCCTCTGCTTATTTGTGGATGTTGACACCTGTAGGTACAAGTATCTATGCAGCACAAGGAAGTTAAATTACATAAGATTCTTAGCATAAGGAAATAAAAATATAACCTTATATATTTTCATTATTGAATCATCAAACATTGGAAAATATGACACATCTATAACTAACATAGACCCTTTAAACTCTCAACAGTTATGACTAGAACAGAGGATCTGAATTGCAAAGATTTGTAGTTCAATAAGCAAGAAAGAATGGCTTGAAAGTATCATAAAATATAATATAAAAAAGATGAAGATTAATGATAAAAGGTTTATTCATTCTAGAGACCCATGTTAATTAAACAAATGCATAGATTTTGTAATGAAATCTTCTTGTTTACTACGTTACAGATTATTTTGGTGCATGTATACTGGGCACCATCTAGGTAAACTCATACAGATTGTTGTATATGAAACAGAGTAGATTCTTATCCTGAAATATTCCTGCACAATGATTTTGACAACTCTATATATGATTTGATATCCTCTCTTTTGCATTTGTTGAAAATACTAGGGGAAAACAAGAAAAGAAAAACGAGGGGGTGGGGGTGTGGGTTAGGGGGGAGTAGTTAATTATTTACTTGGCTTTTTTTTACTTGAAGCAAGAAAACCAATGACATCATCAAAATCATAGTTTTTTTTGTCAACTTTGTCTCTTCATTATTTTGTATAATATTTTAAGTTAAATTTCCATATAGAATGCATATAAATTCTTGTGTGCACAAGAACTTACTTTGATGGCATTTTTCCATTGCTTGGTCATAATATTTTAATTTTTTCATCTCCTTTTACAGTTCTTTCTGCTGTCCAAGGAATCCAATCAAGATCCTCGAAGATTACACAAGGCAAGCTTTGCTCTCTCTCTCTCTCTCTTTGTGGGGTAGCTCATTTTCCTATTGTTGCTTTTCTTATGCCTTAATCAAATATCATATAATTCTCTGCTAAAATACTGAAGCTTACTTGCTCCAGATGATGTTGTCATCCTCTCCGTGGTCATCCTACTCATTCTTTTCCTCTTTCAAAGATTTGGGACAAGCAAAGTTAGCTTTTCTTTCTCCCCCATCATGCTTCTTTGGTTTGGATTCACTGCATCCATTGGAGTGTACAACATCATCAAATTTTACCCATCAGTCCTTAAGGCACTCTCACCCCATTACATATACTATTACTTTGCAAGAAACCATAGAAAAGGGTGGGAGCTCTTGGGTGCAATCGCACTATGCATAACAGGTCAGTATTTGCTGCAGTTTTGTGACTAGGAAATATGTGGCACATGGAATGTTTTTTTAATTATGAATTGGTAGTCAGGTGCGGAAGCTATGTTTGCAGATCTAGGTCACTTCAACAAAAATGCAATTCAGGTAAAAGTGTTAGTTTTGATCATCTTATAAACTTACATAGGGACCGCTGTATCTCCTAACTAGCTAAACCTTGATAATCTGTGTCTGCAGCTGGCTTTCTCTACCTTGGTTTATCCTGCATTGATCCTTGCCTATGCCGGTGAGGCTGCATTTTTGATCAAGAACCCTGATAAGATTAGCACCACATTCTATAGCTCTGTGCCTGAACCCATATTCTGGCCAATGTTTGTGGTGGCTACCCTTGCTGCCATTGTTGCTAGCCAGGCACTGATATCAGCAAGTTTTTCCATCATCAGGCAATCTATGGCACTTGGCTGCTTCCCACGAGTGACCATGAAACACACTTCGGACACGTATGAAGGCCAAGTCTACTCCCCTGAAGTGAACTACTTCCTAATGATTGCTTGTATCTTAATAACAGTAGGATTCAAGGGTGGTGCAGAGATAGGAAACGCATTTGGTAAGTAGGCCTTGTCTAGCTCATTCTATTCCCTTATCCATCATTGGACATTTGCAATTCAGAAATTTCTTGTCTTTGTTACTATCATGAATATAACCAAGGAACAGTTCTAGCAGCATAGAAGGGAAGGGGGGAAAAAATAATTAGACATGAGGGAATGGAAGAAAAAAATAAAACTAAGATACTTTATTGTTTTGCTAAGGATATAATGCTTGGACTCCCATCTCTAACCTCTTTCTAATTTGGACATGATTCTTGTTTTATGTAGGAGTGGCGGTGATATGGGTGATGCTCATCACAACATTCCTCATGACTGTGGTGATGTTAGTTATTTGGGAGACCAACATCTTCTTTATATCGTTATTTCTCATGGTCTTCATCACTATTGAAGGTGTATATATGACCTCCTTACTGCACAAGGTTCCACAAGGTGGGTGGGTTCCTTTTGCAATTTCTGCCTTCTTCTTGGTGATCACATTGTCCTGGACATATGGGAGGAGCAAGAAGAGTAAGTATGAAGCAGTAAAGAAGATGGATCAGGTTGAATTCAATCAATTGATAGCATGCAGCACTCGGGTTCCAGGGATATGCTTCTTTTGCACTGATTTAATTCATGGAATTCCACCAATTGTGCGGCATTATGTGCAACACGTTGGTAGTCTTCGTAAAGTCATGGTGTTTGTCACTGTGAGAATACTACCAGTGAGGTCTGTCCTCCCAGAGGAACGTTTCCTCGTAGCCAAATTGGGCTCAGAAGGGGTATACAGGTGCTTAGTCCAGTACGGATATATGGACAAGCACAGTATGGAGGGGGAAGAATACATTGCATCAGTTGTTTCAGCCTTAAAAGAGATTGCTGAGAATGCCCAGGAATCTGAGATGCTAGATTCTGCACTGAACAGTGGAGCAATCTTTGTGTTGGGAAGAATCATACTCCAGACGAGTCTAAGGAGTGGCTGGTGGAGATCTTTCATCATCAATAACTTATATAGGTTCTTGCAGAAGAATTTCAGGTCTAATGTTGCCACACTCAGAATTCCCCCAGGTAAGATCTTGCAGGTAGGAATGGTCTATGAGATTTGAAGATTTTCATGAGGATTACCAAGGTATTATTCAATCAGCTGAAAACTTTGCTATAGGTTAAGCAGTTTGTCATTGATCTGCTATATAGTACTGAAACCTAGCATATCTGGTGTGGTGATTGAAAACTATGGAAGGAAATGTTGGATGGTTGGATTTAATATGTTTGAATCATTTTGAATGAATTAATTTTGGTTACATAATTTTAGTTCATTCAGTTGTCTTGTAGTAATTCTAAAATAAGGGCAAATATGAGAAAGTGTGTCAAATGAAGTGATTTTGCTGTTTTTTCCCATGCATGAATATTCACTGTGGTGGCATTTCCTACATATATAGATGCATCAGTACGTATACATATACGTATGTATTCATGGCCTATCATTTATTCCCATTTGAAAGCATTGGGGCCAAGAATTATAGTGCGACTTTCTTTCTATCAACTTATTGACCAAAATCTATGTGGATAGTAAATTACTCAGCGGCATGGAAACTGAGTGCCAAGCGTGCTCATGGTCATGCGACAGCATTTGGGCCTAAATGCTCTTAGAAGCATTATGGCATCTCTCTCTCTCTTAACTTGTTCAAAGTCTGTGTGGATGGTACACATAAACACATATGTAGATACATTTAACATCCCTCTCTAGAATTATTCTAGTTCAAGTTAATTACTATGTCATCCTTTTTTCTCACTGAAATAAATAATTCACCATTCATTTCAAATTTAGCAGTAGTCAGTACTTTTTTAGGGAAGCAGCTGAGTTGACCATTATTTTTCCTCACCATAAACCTGAGTCCGCCTGACTTCTCAACCTGTATAGCTCCTTATAGAGTCCATAAGAATGTTGATTCTTCATGTGCTACCAATGGTTAAGGATGAAATACTTAAATTTTCAAGTGGTTCTTCTGTGATTCGACTATGAAGTAATCAAAACTCGTTTTTCTTGACAAGACTCCTCTTTAACACAAAGGCCACGAAGTGATGGCCTTTGGCTTTTGAGCTTCTTATGCTGCACCTCCTCTACCTTCTTCTTTACTGATTGCTCAAACTAATGGCAGGATAACCTTGGGCTCCTCGGTGTCCACCCTTGAGAAAAAAACACCTCATGAGCATCTCCCTCTAGAGAATTCGCCTTTGGCTTTCCCGGCATCTGGCACGAACCTCCACATTCTTCCAATATTATTTGACAGAATTTTTGACAAAACTATGATCCAACCATACACACACAGAATTTGAAGTCAAGCTCACCAGCTTATGCTTAGCGACTAAAAAGGCTAGTAGATATGGAGTGCAGCGACAAGCAGTGTCAGCCATGCTGCCATCTTCGATGCCGTTAACTTTGTTCTAGCAAGCAACAATTCAAGTTATCCATGGCAGAGCTTTTCCCCTGGACAAGAAACATGCTCCCCTCCCAACAATTGGACGCTTACTACTCCAGTGACTCAGAATGAACTGGGCCTGGTCCTCTTGATCGACCTAAGAAACAAATGGATCAGCCCAAATTGCCAAACTGAAACCTAGCAAAAAAAAAAAAGGCCCGGCACATGCTTGGGGAGGGGGGAGGGCTTGAGATGCATGTGCACGGCACGTGCTGTGAGGGAGGCAAACTCCCACTCCTGATGGGAGTCACCTTCTTTCAGATTTTGCCAATAGAAATCTGATATCGAGGGGGATTCTGATGCCGCCTCCATCCTATTTAAATCAACCCCTACCATCTCTTTGATTCTCCATCGAAAATCTTGGTCTTAGGTAGAGTTCACCGGCATTTGCTCGAATGATGTTCACCACCATCACTACCAAATACTGTTAGAAGGTAGGTAAGATCCCAAAAATCTTTTAATTAACCCTTCTCTGCCTCTACTTTAATCCATGGATCTTAGATTCCATTTTGCTAATCGCTGGATTTTAGTTAGAAAAAGGGGTATCCTATTTCCCTATTTTTGATGTTTTGGCCCTACTTCCTTTTCTGGCGGTCTTTGTTTCCAATGTTCATCACGAGGTCTTTGTCTGGTCCCTCGCATCGGCACTTAGCCATGGTCGAAGCCTAGCCGCCAATTGCCATAGATTTCTCAAGTTTAGTGCCGATGCTTTGTTTTGGTCGATAAACTTGACCTGGTCAAGTTTATTTCCAGTCACCATTCACAAGGGTGATCATTGGTCCTTCCGTCAGCAATCACCATCAGTGACCCATCCCTTCCTCTGTTAGAGACATAGAGTCTCTGTAATACCTAGAACCCTATTAAAAAAAAAAAAAGGAAAGAGCCACAACGTGTGTGGCACTGGCTGGGAAATATGTGAACGACTCACTTTGGAGGTCATCTTTCTCCAAATCGGAGGGAGTTTGAATGCCTGAAGGACTCTATTAAGGAGAGGATTTGAGCTTGGTTTCAAGTCTATTTAAAGGCTCTGATCCCTTACTTCTTCTTCACCAAAAAATTATCATAGTTCGCTACTTTTTTCTCTTTTTTTCCTCTTGATTACAGGTGGTTTAATATTGATTTGGCCATCGAAAATTGGATCAATTCCCATTAAAGATCAGATAAATTCCTCTAATCATCCTTCCCCTCAATCTTCTATAGTTCATAAGCTTGAATCTTAGCCAAATTTCTACTGAAAATTCCTTAAAAATTTTGATCATCGATTCCCTTTTTTATTCATGTTTCGTTCTTGATTTTCCAACACTGTTTGCCACTGGTGGTCAACAGACCAAGCCAATTGTTGCCACTGGGGTCTGCTCCTTCAGCCATGGGTATTGCCGGCTGGGAGGAGAACCTTATCTATTTTAGGAAGGAGAACACAAATCCCCTGCTCCATTAAGGAAGAAGAAGAGAAAAAAAAGAAAGAAAAGAAAAAAGGAGGAGAGCTATTCTCTCTGTGCCCTCTCTCCCTTCTCTCTTGGCTTGCAGCCTATGTTCTCTCTCTAATTTCTCTCTCTTCCTTCTCTCCCTTCTCTCTTTAGCTTGCAACCCACTTTCTCTTTCTAATTTCTCTCTCTACAACTTTCTCTATCTAGCATTATCTCCTTTTATGAAATTTATCTCTCTAAGATTGATCGAGTAAAGAGCTTTTTTTCGACGATTTTAATTGAGCTTAGTAAAAAATTTTGATCCTTGATTACCAGACAGCGTGCTAGTACCCACCTTAGCTGGATCCACATACCATCAAATTTGATTCATTTGATCTCTATAGAGTCAATTATATCTTAATCTGATCTTGATTCAATAAAATTATTTGATCAAACTGATCTTTGATCGCCAAACACTGTGTTGGCCTCAGTTGTTGTTAAAATGTGGATCATGATTGGAGAGGCTGGAGCAGTGGCACGTCCTCCCAGAAGAGAAACCAACAAGCAAGTCTTGATTGGAGTTGGTTTCAATGGAGATCCTTTGACGCTCAAGTCAGATAACATTGAAAATAGATGAGGAGGAGTATAGAGAGATTGTTCGCACGCACCTTGAGGGGTCTCCTTTAGATCCTTTTATAGATGAAAGTTAAAAATCTATTTCAGAAAGTTACATGGCCGATTCAGGCACGATGTGGTGAGATTTTCGATTGAAATTTATGAGGTAGTTATTGCACCTATCTTTTTCATTTTGAAGTCGATTAAATATTACGGACACTTTTGAATTTTGAAATAAGGACGTTGATGTATTGCCTAGCTAGACAACTGAAGAGAGGGGGTGAATTAATTTTCAAATATTTAAATGAGATATGTGTAGATTTTTAAAAATAGTGAGAAATATGTGCGTGCAGAGAATTGTGCAGTCAAGTAAGTAAGAATATATAAGATATGGAAGAAAAATAGAATGCAAACGACACACAAGCATCATAATTTTTATAGTGGTTTGGTGCCCCCAGTATCTACGTCTACTCCCCAAGATCCTTTTAAAAATTTTACTATAATTTGTCCAAGATTACAACAGGATAGTTTTTCTAGGCTCAGTATCCAAAATCCAGTTGGTTTTGTACGGGATCACCAACCAAAATCTAATCCAAGCCGACCCTTAGCTTACAATCCAATTTTTAGGCTTGGATGAGCCTATCCCCTAGCTTCAGTTTCTAATTTAAACTAGTTACAACAGAATAGAAGAAAATAAATTAATAAAGCTATACAAAGCTCCTTTAATGAATAAATGATCGTCGATGATGCTTATGGAATCTCTTTTGAGGAAGCTTTTTCGATTGAGAGACTTGTTTTCTTGCTGAAAAGACTCTCTTGATTTGATTGTTCAGGTGGTTGTGGAGTAAAAGCTTTCTATTCAATGCTTCTTGGCCTTTTGTTATTGCTTTTTATTTTTCTTTTTGATTTTCACTTTCTTGTCTTGTCAATCAGTTGTTGGAAGTATAAAAACACTTGTTTGCAAGTCCATAAAACCATTTTTGACCATTGACATCTGAAATAGAGCCGTTGGAGAATAATTTGAAAAGTTCTGAAAATTCTATAGAACTAGCTGTTGGAACTCGAGTCAATTTGAATTAGGCTTGAGTCGACTCGAGTGGCCTTCGAGTCTATTTTTTCAAAAGTACAACTCTCTATTTTTTTCTGTAACTTCGACTCGAGGAACTCGAATCGATTCGACTTACCACTCAATGATTCAATTTTTCATTCTAGATAATTATACTTCTGTCATTTCTAATTCGAGTCAACTCAGATGAAATTTGAGTTAACTCGAAGGCATGCCAGCTGAAACATTTATGTGCCCGAACTTTCTTTACTTCTGATTTTCAGCTTGAGTCAACTCGAATTTTGCTTGAGTCGACTCGAATTGCCCTCAACTGAATAAAATCTATTTTAATCCCATTCTTTTATCTTTTTCACTTCCAATTCAAAGTTTCTTCACTCCATTTAAGCTTCTAAAATCTCTTCCTTTGAATTTATTTGAGCCTTTAGAATCAATCTTTTGATACCTACTAATTTTTTTGAAACATCAACTTAATAAAATCATTAGAAAAATTATATGCTCAAATATTTTGCTATTCATCAAAATCAATTCTTGGGATCAACAATCTTTTCTTTTTTGATGATGACAAAACTTTGAGTATATGAGCAATTGATTTACAAATGTAGTTTAAGAATCAAAATTAAGCTCAAGCAAGTTTGAAGATGTTGTTACAAGATAGGGATATAAATCCTTTTTGATTTTGGATCTTGCTCCCCCTTAGTTTATGCCTATATTGTTAAGCTTAGATTTATCTCTTCTTCAATAATACAAGATAATATCAAGGCAATATCATGATTTAAATAATGTTTACATGATTCACAGATGTTAAAGTAATATATAAGTATTAAAAACAATATCATTGTTTCAAGATTGCATAGAAATTACCAATATAATAATTTCTTCCCTTAAGCATTGCAGCATTTTGTAGCTTGGTTTGCAGATAATCAGATTGATTTTTCATATACTTTTATCTTCTTACTTTTAATTAATTAGATTTGTCATATCTTCTTAGTTTTATACTTTGTGGCTCATATACCTTTATCTTTTTACTTTTAATTAATCAAATTTGTCACATCTTCTTAGTTTTATACTTTGTGGCTCATATACTTTGTTCTCCCCCTTTTTATCATCATACAAGACAAAATGTAAATTATAGCACATAATAAATTAGAAGGTAGAAGTCATTAGATAAAATAGAAGTCTTAGACTGCATCATATACAAAATAAATGTACTGCACAAAACAGTAGTCGCAGTATACCAAGATACAACCAACTCAAAATATGTCCATACATCAGAAATCTAATACATCAGCACCTAATACATCAAAAATCAAACTAGATATCTAATAAAGCTAAACATCCATAAGCCACTAGCTTAGAAGGAATGTCTAAAAGCTTAAATGAGCTAATCTTAGAGGTGGAGGGTCCATCTCGTCAGCTCCTGATCCTACTGGATAGATTGATCACACTCAAAGCTAGAAAACCTACACCAGCCCTAGTGTAAACTCTGAGTGGAGGTCGAGCCTGGTTGGTAAAAGGCTGAGTGGGAGGATAAGATGTGGACTAAGGCTGGAGCAGAGTAGACTGAGGCATAGAGGCTCTAGCTGGTGCGTATGCTGCTGCTGTTGCCAGCACTACTCCAGGGGCTATTTGCTCAATCATGTCCAATAAATTACCCATGAAAGATAAAACAGAGAGGATGCCCTTCTGCTAAGCTCGCTCGAGTTCTCTGATGGCTGATTTTATCTTAGTACTCCTGGACTTAAGGCTCTCCCTCAGTCAAGCTATCTCCCTAGTCAAATCAGAAATGTCAGTAGGTGCATCTGGCTCAGGTCTTTTCTACTCTAAGGTAGTTGATCACCGTTGTAGGCGATCAAAAATAAAAACTAACTCAAACTATATAGATAGAGTGAGTTAGAATCATATCCTCGAAGATCTAAGGTAATTATTTTATGAAGAAGTAATAAAAGAGAATTGATTGTAGAAAAAAATAAAATAATGAGAATTAAATTGTAAGTTTAAAGTAATTTATGAACGAAACCAAGTTAGAGAGATAATCCAAGAATTTTGAATCCATCATGTAAAATAGATTTTATTTCTTCTTTTTTATATGGTAATATTAATACTTGTGATTAGGATATTAATATAGTTTATCTCTGAGAGATATAGATCGTATCCGTAGATCACGTTTCGTCTGTTTAGAGTATAAACATTCTAAATCTAATTACAAGATATAAAGTTTAGTCTAACATATGATAATCTATCTCTCTTAAACACGTATTGTATCCCGAGATCACGGTATGTCTATAGAGAGTATAGGCCATACAGGCTAAATCAATACGTTAGAAAAATAAATAAGAAGATATGAAATGAAAACATAATTTTATTGCATAAAAATTAAATATAAAAAAAATCAAAATCTGTTTACAAGCTTCATCATTTTCTTGAGTTGGAGGAGTCTAGCCATGTATAGAAATCTCCAGCACTGCCTCCATATTCTCCCCTTTCTCCCAAAGCCTAAGACAATAACTAGAAAAAATAAACAAGAAAAGTTTCTACTGCTGCTTGCTCTGATCTGTTGCCCATTTCCACTGCTCTCTCTGTTGATCGGTGCTAAGCTTTTTATAGAGTAAAATATGGATTGAAATCAAGTAGTATTGGGCTCTCAATTGTGTTCAAACTCCTCAACCCACGCTCACCATCCAATCATGATCAAATGGCCCGAAATCAAGCTCATCAATGCCTTATCATGTTGGAAATCAATGCTGGCTATCAGATCTTGATTGATTTGCATTCTAGACCATCAGATGGTGCAAAATCATCCCAAACTTCTTCCCTTGGCTAGCAGCTACTGATCGTTCGATCGCACATGAAGATCATTGCCAACCGTCGGATTGTGCAAACCTAGCCCGCTCCTCACTTTCTCCCATGCACCACAATAAAAGTCGACGAGAATTGTTCCCATGGACCGTGTGTGAATCCGACATTCTGCGGTCTATGCACTGCGCCTTATTTTGGTGAGCCGTGGGTGGACAAAGTGATCGATCCATGGTGGACCGAATGGTTTTTGGGCCAAATTTAAGTGGATTTTAGGCTTCTTTTGGGCCTATTTTTGCTTGGATTTGTATTTGCCTTTGGATTTTCATTCGAGATCCGATTTGAATCCAATTTGCTTTCATTTTTTTTTAACCTGTGAATTGGGTTCTTTGCATTGACGATCATCTTTAATGCGAAACATAAGTAAAAGCATCAATTCTTAAGAAATAAAGATTAATTTAATGGATATTTTGATACTTCTTTTGGGATATTTAGTGTACTTATCAACAGTCAGTCTGGCTTATTAGATATATGTCCTAGAAGTCAATCTTGACTGATGTATATCATATTTCTAGGATATGATTTTATACTTGATGGACAGCTTTATTATCATTCATATTATATGTGTCTATGAATCATCCAAAAGATTAATAGGATGATGATACATTTCTCAAAGAGTTAAAAATTTGAGGTATGTATCATTAATGATTAATTTTTAAATTACTCTCGATCATAAAATCATCACAGAGATGGTGATTGATCTAGATAGACTGGTATGTATCACTTACTTCGGATAGATAAGTCTCAAGTTTGCAGTGTAGGGATACTGGAGTGAAAGTGCAAGTGATTGTTAGAGAATAATTAGCACTGAACATGACCAACATGAGAAGTCACATAGATATCTACTCACTCATTAGTGACTTTCTCAATGCTGCAGTTGTGTAAATAGTCTTTTGACCTGCGGTGCCATAACTGCTCACGGTGAGGCTGCTGAAGTTTGACTACATATAAATATAGCCTCAATAAGACTTTGTAAAGGATGTTAATGATAGTTGGCTCACTGTAGGAGTAGGATGCGTATTTAGATAAGATCTATCAATCTTAGCAAAGAAAAGTAGTCTTATGGGATTTGAGAGATTGAGTCTTTAAGTCTATGGCCAGAGCTGTGTGATTGATGGAAAAGAGTTTTCATGAGAAACATAGTCAGATTCGAGCTAATTGAATCTATCATATGACTGATATTGAGGTTTAATAATTTATCTATGATCTGCCATCTAGTCAAGACTCACGATAGGGAGACTGAATCATACGATAACTGCACTTAAAGATTTATCATTTTTATTTTGCTAGATTGTCACTACATATTGCTAGGTATCGCTGATGGATTGTGAGACCCACGAGCATCATTTTGATGATCGATGATCCTTGATGGATAGAGTTAGAATTGTTCCAACATATTGAAAGAAGTTTCGATGATATTGTGATAGGGATCACAATATATCTCACTACCAAATAAAATAGAGCCCATGAGGTGACACACAAAAGAAAATTTTGACTGATCAAATAATTGAGTTGCGATTATGAATCATAATAGAATTTAATTATCAATTTTATTGATGATTAATTCATTGCAAAAGTTACAATGTTCAATTCGCTAAGGGTTAGTAAATTTTTGAAAGATTTAATTTATAATTAGATTGCAATAGGACTTAATTTAAATAAACAATGGGATTAAAATTAAATCTAATTGAGTTGGATTCAATTTGATTTAATTTGGATTTGATTGGATCAAGCCTTATTCAATTATGATATAACTTAATTATCTAAGAAATCAATCCCTAGTTTGATGAGAATTTAATGCAATTAATTTTCTAATTAGACTAAGGCCTAATTGGATTCCTAACTAGACTAGGACTAATTAGTTAATTTGTTATAACCAACTTTTAAGTTAGTTAGAATTTAGACCAAGAATTAGTTAGCGATTTGATCAAGAATCAAAATCTCCTAGTTTGACTAGGAAGTCTCTGTTAGATGTGTGCTCTAGTTGCCAGATCGGCTGACACATTCCTGTACAGATCTAAGGATAAATTTATAATTTTGACTATAAATGAATAAAAAAATTATTCTTCTATCACATTGTGTACATTGTGTCTGTGATACATCCTTTGAGTTAGTGGAAATGTAAATTCATATTTTCAAGAGTTGAAAATTTAAAGCATGAATTTATATAACTAACTCATAAATAGCTCCTGACCATAGGATCATCACGAGGATGGTGATCGATCCGGAAGGTTGGTATACGATCGCTTTCTTAGGGATATATCTTGAGTCTACGGTGTAGAGACACCAGAGTGAGAGTACAGGTATTCATTGAAAATGAGAGTACTGAGCGTGACCATATCAAGCAGTCTTAAGGAAGTCTACCTTCTCGTCGATGACTAGCTCGATGCTACAGTTATGTGTCTAGTTCTTTGACCTGAGGTACATCGACAGTTCACCTTGAGTGTGTTATAGTTTGACTATACCATAACTCGATCTCCTAGCCATTCAAAATCTTTAGGTGTATGTTGGCTGTAGCATATTCATTGTAGGAACTAGGTCGCACCAAGATGGGATCTATCAACCTCGATAGATGAGAGGAGTAGTCCTACGATAATTGAAAGATCGAGTCCTTAAGCCCATGGCCATGGTAGAGTGAAATAATAGAAAAAAGTTTTTCATTAAGGTTTCACATCGAACTCAGATCGATCGATTAACTCATATGACTGATGTTGGGTTTGATGAGTTCACCTTAACCCTAATTCAGTCGGGACTCATGATAGAGGAACTCAATCATACAGAAAACTGCACCGAGAGGTTCGTCTTCAATTCTAATGGGTTGCCACCACATACTGCTAGATATCACTGGTAGATTTTGGGAGTAATTAAAATGATATTGATGATCGATCATTCTAATTATCTGAATCAGAAGAGTTCTGGTCCATCGAAAGGAGTTTCGATGATGAGATCATGACATGTCTTATTACCATACAGAATTGAACCTAACTGGGTCACACAAACAAGGGTTAGGATTTGGATGTCATCAATTGGGCTAACTCAATTGATTTGGATTAGATCCAATTAGGTTCAAGGAAATCGTGCTAGCACACGATTGAGCCTAACTTTCTCCTCATGTAATCTTTTCTGTCTCTACTAAGCCAAATATGATTTGACTCATCCAGAGAATTTTGAGAAGATTTCTCTCAGTCTAAATGAAGCTTGTCCAGCTCAGAAAAAGTTTGTCTTAATTCATGAGATGAATTTAAGACAACACCTGCTAATTTCTAGCACCTATCAATTTCATTTTAGGACATCTGTCAAAAATTGACATATGGGTCTTAAACTGAAGAGGATTCATTGGAGGATTTTTGTGAGTGTCCACATGCCAAAACTCAATTGAATTAGATGCCATAATCAGATTATGGCATGAGCCCAATTGGATTAAAGTGGGCACCCTAAATAGATAAGAACCAAAGAGTCCTGATAAACATGGACTCTTTAGCGCCACCTTGATTGAGCTTATCCAATGTTGGATCCAACTTAGGAGAGAGGGTGGGGTTCTTATCTTATGTGATCAAATGATATCACTCCACCAATCAAAATTTTTTTAAAATTTATTAGAATTTTTTGATTGATTGAATGATGTGGCACTGTGCAGCATGCAGGGTCTATATAAACCCTGCTGTGCCTTGGGTTTTATGGAAGAAATTATTTTATGCACAAAACTCAATAGCTTCCATCCCCTCCCCTCTTCTCTATATCCTTCTTTCTCTCCTTCCTCCTCTCTTCATGTCCAAAAAGTTGGACGTCCATCTGGCAAAGATCCAAGGCGTGGTGACGCCTGGAACAGAAGGCTACAGGACATCTTCGACAGGCTGCTGCTCCAACTTCAGAAGGAGTTCTGAAGTACTTTCAAATCAGATAAAGATATGATTTTTGGAGTATAGATTCATGAGGAGAAGATATTCTAGATCCTGCCTAAGTGGATATCGGTAGAGGCCAGGTGCTTGCATGGCTACATCAGAACCTCAGGCTGTGCAAAGATCATCTACAGGGTAATCAGATTACCCTTGAGGTACTTCTTCTTTCATCATAAATTTAGATTTAATTTTAGATTTTAAATATTAGATAATAAAATTAGATCTAGAGAATTAGATCTAAAATATATAGGATAATTTTTTTTTAAATTATTCCACCCCAGATTTGATGAAATCTGGAAGATCCTACGCGGAGAAAATATTCTCCTCCTTCAAGTGGTATTAGAGCCAGATTGTTGGCTCTATTTCAGATCTATTTTAGATCTAATTTTAATTTTAATTTATCTAATATTAAAAGATTTTAGATATCATATCAGATATGATAGGATCTGAAATCAAAATATTTAAAATTAAATCTAAGAAGATCTAACATGCATGAGATGCATGACTAGACTAGGATTAGTTGAATCCATGAACGGTCTTAAGTTTTATATTTTAATGAGATTAAAATATAAATTAAATATAATTTATTCTCTATTTTTTTGATATTATAATTATTATAATCAGATCAAAAAATAAAAAATAAAATTTTAATTATTTCATAAAATTGATCTGTTGTATGCCTAGACTAGTTGTAGAATTATTCTAGTAACTTGTCTAGAATAATTTTTATTTTGAATAGTTTAATTTAAATTCTATTTTTCAGATATTACATGTGATGTATCAGATATGAAAGCATGTTAATTAGATTGATTTTGATACATGAGATATATGCAAAGCATGTATTAGTTAGATCTTAAATTGTATATGTGATATGTTAATTTAGATCTAACTAGTTTTGTAGTTAAATTTATATTTCTGATTAAGGTGTTCCTCATGGCCGTCCGGTCATAAGAATAAAGTAGGATTTTAAGATCCTCTCTTCCCATTCAATGAGATGTTCATATGACATGTAGGGGTGTCGTGCGTTCATCCTTAATCAGAAATCAAAACTTACTTTTCTACAAAATCTTAGATCCTGAAATCTTAGGATTTATTTTACATATTTTATTTATGAACCCAAACTTAATTAATGAATGAAGCTTATAAAATTAAGTTAGGTCTAAAATTGAGAATTTCAGATTTAAGATATTTTCATGAAATTGGGTTCGAGCTTGGGTAGCTCAATTAGGTCTAGCGGTTGATCAAACCGAATCAAGAGTTGGTTAGGTGGGATCATGAAAGCTAATACTTGACCAGCCTAATAGGATTAAGTTTGGGTCAAGATCGAATCACATTTAGATGTGACTCGATCAAGTTAAGATCTAATTTGGCTCAGTGGTTAGAGCCTGGATTGTAGGCTAACCCAATTAGTTCTGGTTCGACAATTTGGTGTCTAAGGTAAGTTGGACAGATGCGACCAACTGGTTTTTAATTGAGAGCTACTCGACTCGAATACGTTCTTGTCGAGTTAATGGCATATCCCTCCCACCGGTCTCACTTACCTGGCCATATGTGTCGACTCAATTCTGATTAGAGGTGGCTAACAATTCGAGCTAACCCATGCCACTAGGTTAGTCATAATTGTTATGACTATGTCAAGTCAAGTTTAATGAGATCTAAAATAAATCTTCCTAAGAAAATATTAAATCTAGATCTTCCATCATTGTGGATGTGCGGGCCCTTTTCGGGGTTGATTGTTCTCGACTGGTTACAGTGGCTCAGTTGCATCGAAAAGATGCAACTATGTCCATTAGGCATTGGATGCTACGGATTAGAGGATGGGTTGGGCTCAATATTTCGGATACAGTGAGGGATCCAATCAGGAATCTAGTTCGTGCAAATGGTGGGTTTGACTTAACTAAAGATTGGAGCAATATCCCAGACACGATGAGCTTCATGAATTAGAGACCAAGTTTTGGGTGCACCATGATTAGAGAATCATTGGACAAGAGTTGTCCACTCATCGGTTGACCCATCACCAATAACTGTTATGTGAGGTGGTGAGCTAGTCGGTGAGACTGCACCACCCACTAAAAATTGATCACAAAGATTTTTACATCTCTACCAATGGAGTGTAGGGATCTGAGAAAATAGTGAGAGCCTAATTTGTTTAAAAATAAAAATCCTAAATAAATTGGTTGAGTCTGATTATAAAATCTAACTAGAAACTTTTGACTCTCTACAGGAAACATGTCTGCCTCAAACCCCCTGACCAAAATTCTAGACACCCATAGACTGACTGGATCCAATTTCAAAGACTGGTTGAGGAACTACAAAATTATTCTGGGTTTCAAAAAATTGACTCATGTCTTGGACCAGGACCCACCTGCCATACCAACACGTCCGACTGCTGAACAGAGAGCGTCTCTGAAAAAGTGGATGGATGATGATAACAAAGCAAGGTACTACATGTTGGGTGCAATGTCTGATGACTTGTAGCGCCAACATGAGAATATTTTGACTACCCACCAAATATTGGCTCACCTATAAGAGTTGTTTGGTGAACAGAGTCACGCGGCCAAATATCAAGTCTGTCAAAGACTTTTTAAGGCCAAGATGCGTGATGGGCAGTCAGTCCAAGATCATTGTTTGACAATGATCAAGGATCTTGAGGAGCTTGAGAAGCTCGATATCATCTTAGACAAGAATTTTCAGATTGATGTGATCCTTCAGTCCTTGTCTGATGCATATGGTCAGTTCATCATGAACTTCCATATGCATAAGATGCAGTATACTTTGACCGAGTTAATGAACATGCTGGTTACGGCTGAGCTTTCTATGAAGGGTTCAAAAGGCTCAGTTCTTACTGTGGAGCGGACTTCTTCCAAGAGAAAGTCTTTTGAAAAGAAAAAGAGATCTGCGAAGAAGCAGAAGGTAGATGGGAAGAAGAGGAAGCAGAACTATCCTCAGTACCTGGCCACCCTGAAGAACAAGAAGGATGGTCCTTCTGGAGGTATGCTCATTTTAGAATCTAATCTTACGGTTTCTTCTGCATCCAGTTGGGTGCTTAACTCTGGTTCTAGTGCTCATTTGTGCACTTCTATGCAGGATCTTGAGGAGAGCAGGAGGCTGAGGGATGAGGAGATGATCCTACGCATCAGGAATGGAGCAAAAGTTGCTGCTGTGGCCATGAAAACCTACCCTCTGCAATTACCGTTAGGATTAGATTTAGTTTTAAGAGACTGTTATTATGTGCCTGCAGCAAATAAAAATTTGATTTCTGTTTTATGTTTAGCACAAGAAGGCTATGTGATTAGCTTTCATAAGGATCATTGTAATATTTTTTATGAAAATAATAAAGTTGCAGATGGTTTTCTTATTAACGATCTCTATCAGCTACATATTGATGTATCTGTATTTAATATTGAGCAAAATATGAATGCCATAGAAATTAAAAGGCCTAGAGATAGTCTAAATGATAGGAATCTGTGACACCTAAGGCTAGATCATATAGCGGAAGACAGGGTTAACAAATTGAAGAAATCTGGACTATTGAGTCCGTTGACTTTCGAGTCATATCCAGTTTATGAATCATGCTTTCAAGGCAAAATGACCAAGCTTCCTTTTGTGAGACATGGAGAAAGGGCCACAGACCTACTTGCCCTAGTACATACGGATGTGTGCGGCCCATTTGATGTACCTGCTAGAGACAACTACATCTACTTCATTACCTTTACCGATGATATGTCTAGGTACGGATATGTGTTTCTAATGAAACACAAGTCTGAAGCTTTTGAAAGGTTCAAAGAATTCAGACATGAGGTAGAAAAATAAATAAAAAAATCCATTAAGGTTCTTCGATCAGATCGAGGAGGTGAATACCTTAGTCGGGAGTTCCTAGACTATCTTAAGGACAATGGCATAGTCTCTCAATGGACTCCACGTGGAATGCCTCAACTCAACGGAGTTTCAGAACGGAGAAATCGGACCCTATTAGATATGGTCCGTTCCATGATGAGCTTCACAGACCTCTCCAAATTTTTTTGGAGACATTGTCTCATAACAGCAATTTATGTATTGAATAGGGTTCTCTCTAAAATCGTTCCTATCACACTGTATGAGATATGGCATGGTAAGAAGTCAAGTCTGAATCATCTCCGAATTTGGGGTTGTCCGGCTCATGTCAAGAGACAGCAGACGGACAAGTTAGAGTTCAGGTCTTTTAGAGCTCGATTCATAGGATATCCTAAAGAGTCATTAGGATACTATTTCTATATTCCGAAAGATCACAATGTGATTGTGAGTCGAAATGCTATTTTTCTTGAAAATTAGTTTATTCAAGATGGTGGCATTGGAAGAATAGTTAAGCTCAAGGAGAATATCTCCCAAGAGCAACGAGCTCAAGAACCTGAGGAACCTAATCAATCAGAACCAGTCCTAACACAACCTCTTCCACCTTGTAGATCGACTAGGGTTTTCCATCCTCCTGAAAGGTACTTAGGTACCATACAAGAGGATGTAGAGGAAATATTTCTCACGGGAAATGGGGTTCATGGTGATGATCCCAAGACCTATGACGAGGCAATATTAGGTATCGACTTCGAGAAATGGTTAGAGGCAATGAGATCAGAAATTGACTCGATGCACTCACACCAAGTCTGGACCTTGGTAGATCCACCTGAAGGTATTGTACCTATTGGGTGTAAATGGATCTTCAAGAGAAAGATAGGTGCAGATGGGAATGTGGAGACATTCAAGACTAGGCTCGTAGCGAAAGGTTATAGTTAGCATGAAGGCATTGACTATCAAGATACCCTTTCGCTCGTAGCCATGCTAAAATCCATCCGCACATTGCTTGCTGTTGTAGCCTATTTCGATTATGAAATATGGCAGATGGACGTGAAAACGGCATTCTTAAATGGACATCTTGAGGAAGATATCTATATGGAACAGCTGTTTGGTTTCACATCCAGTGATGATGATCACAAGATCTGCAAGCTACAAAGATCCATTTATGGACTTAAGCAAGCATCTCGGAGTTGGAATACTCATTTCAATGATGTCATCAAAATGTTTGGTTTCATCAAGAACGAGGAGGAACCATGTGTGTTCAAAAAGATCAGTGGGAGCGCAGTTGTCTTCCTCGTATTGTACGTAGATGACATGCTCCTAATTGGGAATGACATTCCCAAGTTGACCTCAATCAAAGTATGGTTGTCTAAGGAGTTCTCTATGAAAGATCTAGGAGAGGCATCCTTTATACTAGGTATTAAGGTCTATAGAGATAGACCAAATAGGATGCTCGGACTTTCACAGAAGATGTACATAGAGGAGGTGCTAAAAAGGTTTAGCATGAAAAACTCCAAAAGAAGTTTATTACCTTTTAGACATGGCATTCATCTCTCCAAGAAGATGTGCCCTAGCACACCTAAGGAGATTGAACGCATGAGCAAGATCCCTTATGCTTCGGCAATAGGGAGCCTCATGTATGCCATGCTATGTACACGACCTGATATAGCCCATGCTGTGAGTGTCATAAGCAGATATCAGTCAAATCCAGACGAAGAACACTGGACTTCTGTGAAATATATCCTTAAGTACTTGAGAAGGACTAAGGATATGTTTCTAGTCTTTGGGAATGGAAAACTCCAGATTCAGGGATATACAGAGTCAGACTTTATGTCTGATATAGATGATCAAAAGTCGATATCTGAGAGTCTGTTCATTTACAATGGTGGTGCAGTTAGCTGGAAGGGTTTCAAGCAGACGGTGATTGCTGATTCCACCATGGAGGCAGAGTATATTGCTGCATTGGAAGCTGCGAAGGAGGCATTCTGGTACAAGAAGTTTTTCGCAGAGCTTGGAGTGATGTCATCGGATGCCATACCTCTTTACTGCGACAATAATGGCACCATAGTCCTAGCTAAGGATTAAGGAGCCAAGATCTTACCAGACGTCCAAGCACATCGAGCAGTGATTCCATTTGATCTGTGATTACCTCGAAAAGGATTATGTCGAGGTCGAGAGAGTCAACTCCACAGATAATGTGGCAGACCCACTGACTAAGCCATTGGGCCAACAGAACATCGAAGCCCACCTTGAGAAGATGGGACTTAGATATGTAGCCAATTGGCATTAGGTCAAGTGGGAGTTTGTTAGATGTGTGCCTTAGATGTCAGATCGGCTGACATATTTCTGTATAGATCTAAGAGCAAATTTATAATTTTGACTATAAATGAATAAAAAGATTGTTCTTCTATCATATTGTGTACATTGTATCTGTGATACATCCTTTGAGTTAGTGGGAATATAAATTCATATTTTTAAGAGTTGAAAATTTAAGGTATGAATTTACATAACTAACTCATAAACAGCTCCTGACCATAGGATCATCACGAAGATGGTGATCGATCTGGAAGGTTGGTGTACGATCGCTTCCTTAGGATAGATGTGTCTTGAGTCTACGGTGTGGAGACACCAGAGCGAGAGTACAGGTATTCGTTGAGAACGAGAGTACTAAGCGTGACCATATCAAGCACTCATAAGGAATCTACCTTCTCATCGATGACTAGCTTAATGCTGCAGTTGTGTGTCTAGTTCTTTGATCTGAGGTACATCGACAGTTCACCTTGAGTGTGTTATAGTTTGACTATACCATAACTTGATCTCCTAGCCATTCGAAATCCTGAGGTGTATGTTGGCTGTAGCATATTCATTGTAGGAACTAGGTCGCACCAAGATGGGATCTATCAACCTTGATAGATGAGAGGAGTAGTCCTCTGATAATTGAAAGATCGAGTCCTTAATCCCATGGCCATGGTAGAGTGAAATAATGGAAAAGAGTTTTCTATTAAGGTTTCACATCGGACTCGGATTGATCTATTAACTCATATGACTGATGTTGGGTTTGACGAGTTCACCTTAACCCTAATTCAGTCGGGACTCATGATAAAGGAACTCAATCACATAGGTAACTGCATCGAAAGGTTCATCTTTAGTTCTGATGGGTTGCCACTACATACTGCTAGGTGTTACTGATGGATTTTGAAAGCAATTAGAATGATATTGATGATCGATCATTCTAATTGTCTGAATCAGAAGAATTCTGATCCATCGAAAAGAGTTTCAATGATGTTGATGATGAGATCATGACATGTCTCATTACTATACAGAATTGAACCTAACTGGGTCACACAAACAAGGGTTAGGATCTGGATGTCATCAATTGGGCTAACTCAATTGATTTGGATTAGATCCAATTAGGTTCAAGAAAATCGTGCTAGCACACGATTAAGCCTAACTTTCTCCTCATGTAATCTTTTCTGTCTCTACTGAGTCAAATATGATTTGACTCATCCAAAGAACCTTGAGAAGGTTTCTCTCAGTCTAAATGAAGCTTGTCCAGCTCAAAAAAGGCTTGTGTTAATTCATGAGATGAATTTAAGACAGCGTCTGCTAATTCCTAGCACCTGTCAATTTCATTTTAGGACATCTGTCAAAAGTTAACATATGGGTCTTAAATTGAAGAGGGCTCATTGGAGGATTTTTATGGAGTGTCCACATATCAAAATCCAATTGAATTGAGTGCCATAATCAGATGATGGTATGAGCCCAATTGGATTAAAGTGGGCACCCCAAATGGATAAGAACCAAAGAGTCCTGATAAACATGGACTCTTTGGCGCCACCTTGATTGAGCTTATCCAATGTTGGCACCAACTTAGGAGAGAGGGTGGGGTTCTTATCTGATGTGATCAGATGATATCACTCCACCAATCATAATTTTTTTAAAATTTATTGGAATTTTTTGATTGGTTGAATGATGTGGCACTGCGCAGCATACAGGGTCTATATAAACCCTGCTGCGCCTAGGGTTTCATGGAAGAAATTATTTTATGCACAAAACCCAATAGCTGATACCCCCTCTCCTCTTTTCTATATCCTCTCTGCTCTCCTTCCTCCCCTCTTCACATCCAAAAAGTTGTACATCTATCTAGCAAAGATCCAAGGCATGGTGATGCCTGGAACAAAAGGTTGCAGGACATCTTCGACAGGCTGCTGCTCCAACTTCAGAAGGAGTTCTGAAGCACTTTCAAATCAGATAAAGATCTAATTTTTAGAGCATAGATTCACAAGGAGAAGATGTTTCAGATCCTATCTGAGTGGATACCGATAGAGGCTAGGCGCTTGTGTGGCTACATCAGAACCTCAGACTGTGCAGAGATCATCTACAGGGTAATCAGATTACCCTTGAGGTACTTCTTCTTTCATCATAGATTTAGATTTAATTTTAGATTTTAAATATCAGATAATAAAATTAGATCTAAAATATGTAGGATAATTTTTTTTAAAAATTATTCTACCCCAGATTTGATGAAATCTGAAAGATCCTACGAGGAAAAGCGATTTCTCCCCCTTTCAACCTCATCCTCTTGGCCGCTCACCCCATATCCCACACCATGTGAGGATGCCCCATTGTTTTCTACATGCTAAAAGAGTTTTGCATGAGGAATTATCATGCCAATAAGGAATCAATGCCCACTCTCTTGCATTGGGATAAGTTTAAAGTTTGAATTAGATTCAAACATTTAAATAATTTGACCGAATCCTAATAGAACTCTTGCATGCCAATTTAACAAGGGTTCTTAGGGGCATGTAAGAGGAGTTTTAATCTGAGTTTTATCATGAATAAATTCCACACCCCAACCCATCTCTTATATGCCTAAATTTTAGGAGGTGGCATCCAAGAGTTGGACACCCCCCAATCTTCCTTCAACCCTAATTCAATGCCTAATTAAAGGGGCTTTTCAACATGGTGGGCTGCTGGTTTTAAGCATGAAAAATTTGCTGGTTCTGATAAAGAAAAATCAAAAAAAGGAGAGCTCTTGGCATGAGGAAAAAGAGAGAGGAAGAAGGTCTTCCCATGGGCTAAAGAAAGGAAGAAGGTCTTCCTTCTTGTGCATGGATTTTAGAGAGAAAAGGTTCCTCTTAGAGGCATGCAAAGGAAGAAAAAAAAGAATTTTTTTCATGGTGTGAAAAAGAGAAGAAAGAAGGAAGAGTTTCCTCTTGAATCTAGAATTTAGAAAAAGAGATAAAGGTTCTCTCTCATATATGGAAGAAAGTGAAAAAAGTATTTTTCTCATGATATTTAGTGTAAAGATCTCAATCCTCATATTCTTCTTCTTCTCTAAGAGTGTCTTGAGAGAAAAGAAGAAAAATCATCAACCATCAAGATATGATCTCTGTAAGAGAGCTAGCACTCTGGTGAGATCAAAAGACTTTTGATCAGATTAAGGCTTTGTGTGGATACACGTAGAGGCCGAACACTTGTGCGACTTTAAGAGACCTTTTGAAGACATCCAAGATCATCAGATCACAGGTGAAGATCGGTCCGTGCAAAGATCCAAACTTGAAGAAAGAAAAAATAAAATAGGTATGCGATCTGATCATATATTTATTTTTCATATTAAAAATTAGATTATATTATTTTCTGTATATGAACTAGATCCTTAAGTACTTATATATGATGTATGCATGTTTATGGTTAAAAATATTTTAATCAATTATTCTACTGCATTCGATTTAGAAAAAATTTTGAAATCTACATATACTAGTACATCAGAAAACTCAACAGTGGTATCAGAGCCATGGATATATATGTATAAAAATTAACATGCATGACTTAAAAAATATTTTCAAAATCTGATTTTTATTCATACATGAGATGTATGGCTAATTATTTAGATCTAAAATTATTTTAGATCTGATTTCTTATTTGTATATATGATATATGAGAGCATGCTTAGGTCTGAAATTAGTTTTCATGATTTAAAATTTATTTATATATATGATATATGATTATATGTTTAGATCTGAAATTAGTTTTTATGATCAGACTTTAATTCATATATTTGATATATGATCGTATACATGATCTAAAAATTATTTTGAGATATAAAATTTATTTTTGCATATAAAAAATTTAGATCTAAAAATTTAGATTTAAGTTCTAAAATTTGTATTTGTGTATGAGAGATTGGTCATAGGTAGATCAAATTAGGTCATATAATTAGATAACACCTAAGATTTTTTTATTTGATTATAATGGATCTAAATCAATTTAGTAGTTGATCAAATCGAGTTAAGTATTAATTAAGATTAGATCAATAGAGCTTAAGATCATATAATCATTATCGATCAAATTGATTAAGATCCATATGTAGAATTGATTAATCTAAGGACCTAATTCAGCTCTATAGCTTGAGCCTGATCCACCCAAGCTAATCTATTTAGACCAATTGATCAATTGGTATCTAAGGTAAATAATTGAGAGGTGGTTACTTAATTAGGACCCTTGATCCATCAAAGGGGAGCCTCCCATCGATTTCTACTTAATTAGGACCCTTGATCCATCAAGGGGGAGCCTCCCATCGATCTCCACTTATCTGGTCAATTTGAAAAATTGAGTCTTGAATGTGGTTACTTGACAGTTTGGTTTAGTCTATACCAATTAAATCAGTCATATGATAACTGATTAGATGAGATCTAAATTAAATCTCTCCATAAATATTCAGTTTAATGGTCTTCCACCATTGTAGATGTGTAGGTGTGCTATCGATATTGATTGTTCTCGGTTGGTTATAATGGTTTAGTTACATCAGGAGCACACAATTACTCTATTAGCAAAGAATTGCTCTAAGATAAAGGTAGGGTTGGACCCAATAACTGTTAGATAAGGAACTCAATGACGGTTTTATACCTATTTATGAACGGTGGGTCGGAATTAACTAAGGAGTATGATAAATAAATATTAAGTGAGTCCACATAACTTAGAGATCAAGTCACTACAATATGCTTAGAGAAGTATCTGGATAAAAAGTTATCTACACATCAGTGTATATATTACTAATAACTATTAGGTGAGGTGTACGGCATCGATGGGATTGTAGCACCCACAAAAATTCAGTTATAATGTTAAGATTTTCATTTTTCCACCAAGGAGTGTGGGGATCCGACAAAATAGTGAGAGCCTATTTATTTCTAAAAATTTCTAGAGCAAATATTAAATCAAGTACAAACAACTAACTAGAATTTTTACTCTCTACAGTTTAATTATGTCAGCTTCCAACCTTCTAGCTCGAATCTTAGATATCAATCATTTAATCGAAATCAATTATATAGACTGACTCAAAAATCTAAGAACCATTCTTAGTTTTGAAAAATTAAACCATGTTCTTGACCAAGATATCCTAATATTATTAGTCCATCCAATCCGTGATCAACGAGCAATATTTGATAAGTGGGTGGACAATGACAATAAGGGTAGGTACTATATGTTGGCATTCATGTCAGATGAACTCCAACATCGTCATGAGGACATATGAACTGCCAATGATATACTAACTCATCTAAAAGTATTGTGAGATGATCAGAATTGCACAGTGCATAAGATGCATGATAAATAGTTTGTCCATGATCACTATTTGATAATAATCAGAAATATTAAGGAGCTCGAAGAGCTCGACAAGACCATGCACAAGGAATTGCTAATGGATATGATCCTGCAATCCCTTCCTGATTTATACAAATAGTTTATGATAAACTTGTTAGAACCATCGTGCACTTGCATGGATCTGAGGAGACCTACGATAAAGCCCTCTGTAAGAGTCCATGATGATCCAGACTCTCTAAGAGCAGCAAACATCATGTCTTAGATCACTGCGTACTAAGAACCCTGCAGCAGTGACCTAGTTCGCATCTACCCCACTTCCAGAGACCTGAGATGTACCTTCAGATCTGATCTTCCATTTTTAAGCCTCTAAGAATTAGGGCTAGAGATGTGATACCTTGGGGCTATTAGATATAGACAGAAATCATTGATAAGGAGGAGTCCTTATTGGACTAGGACTCCATGGCAGCCTTTCTTCTCCTGTGCTGCCTTTACCTTATGCGGCTCATCTCCACCTATCCTAATCTTCTGAGTTATCAATCAAGATATTAAGGTCTCTAGATCAAGCCCTCCTTATGCTATACAAGATCAAGTACCATGCATTGTAGCAGGAAGAAAAAAGAAATAAAAGAAGAAATACAATCAAATATGAGGATCAGCCAAAAGGCTCGTCTCCATAGGGCATGCAAGCTTCACTATGAAAAAAAAATTATAAAAAAAGATCACATCCTCAACCCTCGTACATAAATCCTACTCTCTCAACAAGAAGCTTTTCTCAAAAGCTCTCTCTCTAGGAGATCTCGTGAACCTCTGGAATGACCGCTGTCCGCTGCCTGAAGAACCCTTGCTTCTGCTCTCTGTCGGCTCCACTCAATCTGCTGCTATTGTTTAGGGCTCACTATCGAACCATGCCCACTCCCAAGACCTCTGTTTTGCCCACAGGGCCTTTAAAGGCCTCAAATAGGGTTTAGATTGGAGAAACACTTCTATCAAAACTCCAGAACCTCTCCAAGCCGTCAGATCCTGATTGCGACCCATGTTGATCATCTGATCGCACAACACATGAGTCCTTAGCCCACCAAAACATCATGAGCCATGAGAAATAGGTGAGAAACCATACACCAGTCCACATGGGTCGTGAGAAATTGGGCAGAAAACACCCGATCGATCCATGCGACATGCTCGTGAGCCCAATCCACCATGGATTGTGACTCTCAACGGGCCTAGGCACCTGCACGCTTGCCCGTGCTAGGCTGCACTCACAGCCGGCCTAAACGCACTTGCGTGCGCCTACCGCACTCATGCATTGGGCCCGCCCGCATGCTGGGTGGCACCTTTCTTATGGGCCATGCACCTACTCTATTGCCAGGCCTAGCCCGCTCGACCTCGACCTACACTGCCTGTGGGCCCCCTCTGACGGCCCGTGGGCCGTATCAACCTCTGTGCTGGCCTTTTTTTGCATGTATCTCCTCCATCTGGACTCTGTTTGGGCTATTCTTAGGCTCATTAGACTCCATTCATCATCCTGAATCTTATTCTGAGCTTATTGTGGATTGAATCTCGATATATTTTTTCAACAATCTTTATTTCAACTCGATATTTGGCTTCTTTCTAACTCTGAGAGCTTCTGGATATTCTCACCTCCATATCTTAGGGCAAATGCCTGCTGATCATAGATGGGCAAATATGGGAGTGAGCCAAGCTGCTCTATCCCACTCTATCGTATGCTATGCTCTTTCTGATATGAGATCTGCTCGAGGTAGCCTCCTACAATAATATGAATCTCACCTTATGATATTATCTGTCATCTTCTCGAGTCTTACATCTCATGTCTGATCCACCTCCATCTGGAGCTCCATCTCACTCCGAGCTCCCCCTGACTTCTAAAGCTCCATCTCATACTAGACTTTCCATCAAATAATAATATCCTCTCATTCTCTTCTTCCTATCCAATATCACCCTATCACTGTGCAAAATCTTCAGAATCCTCTATCAGCTCTCTACTTATAGCCAATCAAATCCAGTCTGCTTAGTGAGATAAGATTCTATTTGAAATTGGATATGTATCGAACCTCCTCCAATCTTCTTACTGCACTATCATATGTCCTCTAGCTGACTGTCTCAATACCTCTGATTGCATAGCTCGATCTATTTGATAGATGAACAGTATCCTTACTACTCTTTATGGAGTCAAACAGCTCCTCTCTATAACATATATGATAGATGCATACATAATCTAAAATTCACTGCTGGAAAGAAATAGATATCTCATTAGATATCTCCAAGATATCATTCTCTGACTCGCTACTGGCCGTCACTGCAGTAGTCTTCATTCGATCTTTTTATTGTGGGCAATCTTTGGCTAGATGCCCTAAGTCATCACATCGATAACATCTGATCTTGCTCAAGTCTCTTATTCTAGACTTGGACCACCCTCATCGTGATCTCTTATCGCTCCATCTGCCATCTCCTACTCCTCTAGAAACTGCCAAAGCTGAGCTACTGGCATCTGAGCTTGAAGCTGGGTTCTCTCTCCTAAGAATCTCATTCTAGAGAATCACTGCAATGACCTCATCCATCTTGATGGTGCTCTTTCCTACGAGAAGAGCAGTCACCAAGGACTCATACAAAGAGGGAAGTGACACTAGCAAGACCAGCGTTCTGATCTTCCCCTCAACTTTCTCACCAACATTGAGGACGGTAAAATTTTTTTGAAAGTGACTGAGATGCTCCAACATGCTTTATCCCACAGTCATCCACAGTTAGTGGAACTGCCTCTGAAGGAAGAGAGTGTTGGTGAGGAACTTCACCATGTACAACTCCTCGAGCTTTGACCACATCATTATTGAAAAAATTTCACTAAGTACATGGATCACCACATCATTCGTTAGGTACAGACATATTATACTCATCATCTGCATCTGGAGCCACCTCCAATCCTGTACCTCCATGATAGTCGGCTTCACCTCGCACAAGAAAATATCGATCAACCCTTGCTGGATGAGCACATCCTTCACCCTCGCTTGCCACAAGAGAAAATTTTTCTTTCCATCAAATCTATTGATCTCCATCTTAATTAAGCATATCTTCTCCATCTTCAATCTTGATCACCACCATTGTAACTTGTGTTCTGGTACCACCTAGCTCTGATACCACTTGTTGTGCAAGATTCAGTACCATGCATTGAAGTAGGAAGAAAGAAGAAATAAAATAAGAAATATAATCAAATACGTGGATCAGCCAAAAGGCTGACCTTCATAGTGCATGTAAGCTTCACTATAAAAAAGAAAAAAATTTATAAGAGGAGATCATACCCTCAACCCTCGTACACCAATCTCTCTCTCTTAACAAAGTCTCCCTTATAAAAGCTCTCTCTCTCTAGGAGGTCCCCTGAACCCTTGAAATGATCGTTGTCCACTGCCTAATGGTCTGCCTGAAGAACCCCTACTTTTGCTCTCTATCGGCTCCACTCAATCCATTGCTACTGCTCAGGGCTCACTACCGAACCATGCCTGCTCCCATGGTCTCCATTTCACCCATAGGTCCTCTAAAGGCCTCAAACAAGGTTTAGATCGGAGAAACACTTCTATCAAAACTCTAGAACCTCCCCAAGCCATCAGATCCTGACCACGATCCATGTTGACCATCCAATTGCATAACACATGAGTCTCTGATCCACCAAAATGCTATGAGCCATGAAAAATGGATGAGAAACCACCCATTGATCCATGTGGGCTGCAAGAAATTGGGAGGGAAATGCCCAGTTGGTCCATGCGACATGCCTGTGAGCCCAGTCCACTATGGATCGGGACTCTTAGCAGGCTTGGGTGCCCACACGCTTGCCATGCTAGGCCATGCCCACGACATGCCCATATGTGCTGGGCCGCGCCTATGGCATGCCCACACATGTTGGGTCGTGCCCGCGATGTGCCCGGCCGCATTAGGCCGCCCGTGTTACCCATGCACTGGGCCATGCCTGCGTGTGGGCCATGTACCTGCTCTACTGCCAGGCCTAGCCCACTTCACCACTGGCCTGCATCACCCATGGGCCCCCTCTGACGGCCCATGGGCTGATCAGCCTCCATGCTAACCTTCTATCTTGCATATCTCCTTCGTCTGGACTCCATTTGGACTGTTCTTGAGCTTGTTGGACTCCGTTCGTCATCCTGAATCATTTTCTAAGCTTATTATGGATCAAATTGTAAGGTATTTTTTTTAACATCTTATTATTTTAACCTGCATATAAATTGAGATCCATATGGTGAGAGAGTTCCTGTGCAATAGGGACTTCCAGTGCACCAAAATAGCAACCTGCCTACATAATCTCCCTTCTCCATGTTGTGGTGCACCTTTTCTGAGTTTCTCTCCATGAGAAACCCCTCTGCCGCACATGGGACAACTCTCCACACCCTTCGCTAGAGGTGTGGGGCTTTGGGCAACTTAGATCCTACTAGAAGAGAGAGTCCTAGGTAGATTGGACTCTCTCCTAGCACTAGAGCTAGTCTTCTTGTGCCGCACACCCCCTTTCTAAGGGGGCATGCATGAAGCCTTCCTTGCTGCTCCTTGAGCGACGTGCAAAATCAGAGAGAAAGGGGGAGAAGTTTGGGACAAAAAGTTTCTTTCATTCCTCACAAATTAGGATTATGTACAATATATATATAGTCATATACATGGACCAAAACTCTAGCCCAAAAACTCCCTAGGCTAACCCAATCCGAATGCACTCACCTAAATCTATGTGCATCCATGGTCTGATCATGCACTCAACTCCATGGATCCAAACTTGGTCCAAACTTGGATTAGCCCCTATGAGACCTACAAATTAGGGCCTCATAACTGTGGAGGGCCGAACCTCCATCCTAGGATCAAATCGGTCCTAGCCCTAGGACTCAAACCAGTTCTAGAATCTTGGAGCCAAGCCCATGGCTCCTCTCTTGATCTCCCAAGACTTGGGAGCACCACACATGCATCAACAAAACTACCATATGAATAACCATGATAGCACCTTATCTGAATTGGTTAATATGTTGGTAACTAAGGGATCTTGAAAAGTTCAAAGGTATATACTTGAAGAGCCTGAAGAAATAAGAACACGCCTTGAGAAGGCATATCAAAGTTGCTCAAAATTGATCTTATAATTTTCTCATCTTTCAGTTGAGTATTAGACTCTAGTGCCTATTTATGCACCTCAATAAAGGGTCTAAGAGAAGGTAGAGGGCTGAGGGAAGATGAACTAACTCTTCGAATCAGCAATAGGGCATGAGTTGCTATTGCAGCTATGGGCACCAATCCTTTGTGACTACTATCTGGATTTAATTTTTAGAAACAGTCTCTATCATTTACATGATGATGCATCTCTGAACCTATTTGAGCATACAGTAAGTGCCATTGGATTTGAAAGATCTAGAATTGAGATAAACCTGAAGTATAAGTGGCACCTTAAGTTAGGTTATATAGGGAAAAAAATGATTAACAAACTAAATAAATATGAATTTTTGGGCTCATTAACTACTGAGTCATATCTAATCAGTGTATCATCTCTTTGAGAAAAAATAATCAAGCTGCTCTTGTGGGATAAGAAAAGAGGACCACGGAGATACTTGTCCTAGTACACATTTGATGTGTGCGGCCCATTTGATGTGCCAACCAAAAGGAGCTATCTCTATTTTATTATCTTTACCAATGATCAGTCATGGTGTGGATATATATATGAGATACAAATCTAAGACCTTTGAAAAGTTTAAAAAATTCAGATGTGAAGTAGAGAAACAAATCAAAAAATCTTAAAGATACTTCGATCAAATCGAGGATGCAATACCAAATAATTTTTTTTTTTGATTATCTCATAAAAATGGTAAAATTTCATAATAGATTCCTCCTAGTACACCTCAGCTCAATGGGGTATCTAAGAGGAGTGGGACTATATGAGATATGATTTGGTCCATGATGAAATTTACTGATTTATCTTTGTTTCTTTAGGGATATGCTTTATTTTTAAAATTTATCTATTGAATAGGATACCCTCTAAATCTATTCCTATCACATAATATAGGATATGACATGGTAAGAAATTAAGTCTCGATCATCTCAAGATTTAGGGGTATCCAGTTTGTGTCAAGCAATAATAGGCAGACATATTAGAGGCTAGGTCTATTAGTCATTTAATAGGATATCCTAAAGAGTTTGGGATACTACTTTTTCCTCTTAAAAGATCATAATATGATTGTGACCCATCATGCTATCTTCTTTAAATAATAGTTTATCCAAGATGAAGTAGTAGGAGGAAAGTTGAGCTCGAAGAGTCTCTAAAGAGCAATGAGTCATAGGACCTATAGAACCTATTCATGATAAGCTAGCACATATAGTACCTCTTTCACCTCGAAGATCCAGTAGGATCTCCTATTCTCCTAAAAAGTACTTAGGTATGCTTACAAAAGATGTAGAGAAAGTATTTCTCATGAGAGATAGGGAATATAGAGATGATCTCAAAATCTATAATGAGACGATGTTGGATATCAACTTTGAGAAATAGATTTGAAATAGCTTTTCTAATTGGATATCTTAGGAAGATATCTAAATAGAGTAGCCTATGAATTTCACTTCTAGTGATAGAAATCACACTGTAAAGGTCCATATATGGACTCAAGCAAGCATCTCGGACTTAGACCATTCGTTTCAATGGTATAATTAAAATGTTTAATTTCATCAAGAATAAGGAAGAATTATGTATTTATATGGAGGTTAGTGGAAATGTCTCATACTGACGTTGGTTAAAATATGGTTATATATAGAAATCTCCATAAAAGACTTAGGGCAAACGTCCTATATTCTAAGAATATAAAGGTCTATAGAGATAGATTTAAGTGAATATTTGGATTTTCACAGAAAAGTACATAGAGTAGATGCTGAAAGGGTATAGCATAAAAAATTATAAGAGAGATCTGCTGCCCTCTTAGGCATAAGAGTATGCCATGCTATGTACTTAATTTGATATAGTCTTTGCTGTTAGTGTCACGAGCAGATATCAGTCGAATCTAGGCTAGGAGTGCTGAATTACAGTGAAAATATTCTTAACTACTTGAGAAGGATTAAGAATTTATTTTTGATTCTTGAAGGATCGGAGTTAAGAGTGGGAGGATACACCAATTCAGACTTTATGTCTGATGCTGATGATAGAATATCTACATCAGCATATATTCTTGTGCAATGTTAGTTCAGTTTGTTGGAAGGGTTTCAAGAAATTGATCAATGGAAGCTGAATACGCAGTAGATGTATAGGATGCATTCTCATTTTTATGTTAGTTACAGAATTGGATGTGATGCCATCAGATGTTATGACACTATACTATAAAGATAATGACACCGTAGCCCTCGCTAAGGAGTCAAGATCTCACTAGAGATCCAAGCACAAAAAGTAGCGATATATGCGACTACCTCGAATAGAAACATATAGATGTGCAGAGAGTGGACTCCACATGAGATGTGGTAGACCTATTAGTTAAGTCATTTAGCCAGCCGAAGATCAAAGCCTATCTTGAGAAGATGAGGCTTAGGTATATGGCAGATTGGCTTCAATACAAATGGAAGATTATTAAACGTATACCCTATAAACCAATCTTGGCTGACGCATATCATATTTTTAGGATATGATTTTATACTTGACAGATAATTTTATTACCATTCATGTTGTATGTGTGCATGAATTGTCTAAGAAATTAACATAATGGTAACACATATTCTCAAAGAGTTAAGAATTTTAGACATGTGCCATTGATGGTTAATTTCTAAATTACTCTCGATCATAGAATCATCATGGGGATGATGATTGATCCAGATAGACTAGTGTATGGATCACTTTATTTGAACAGATGAGTCTCAAGTTTACAGTGTAAGAACACTAGAGCGAGAGTGCAAGTGGTTATTAAAGAACAACTGGCACTAAGCGTGACTAACATGATAAGTCACATAGATGTCTGCTCATTTGTTAGTAACTTTCTTGATGCTGTGGTTGTGTAAATAGACCTTTGACCTACGATACTACAACTATTTACAGTGAGGCTATTGGAGTTTGATTACACATAAATATGATTTCAATGAGTTCTTATAATGGATGTTGGTGACAGTTGGTCCACTATGAAAGTAGGATATACATTTAGATAGGATCTATTGACCTTAGCACAAGGCTGTAGTCTTATGAGATTTGAGAAACTGAGTCCTTAAGTCTATGACCATAATAGTATGATTGATGAAAAAGAGTTTTCATGATAATCATAATCAGACTCAAGCTAATTGAATCTATCATATGATCGATATTGAGGTTTGATGATTTATCCATGACCCACTATTTAGTTGAGACTCATGATAGAGGGACTGAATTATACGGTAACTGAAAGAAGAGTACCCTACAAGCCAATCATATAAGTGATGTGATGGAATTTTTCTTCGTAAACTTCTAACTCATGTAATGATATTTTATATATGATAATAAAATGAGGTATTGATTCATCATTTTAGCTACATCTTACTATATTTAAGATTACGATGAACCTCAAAAATTAGGGCAGTAGTTTTAGGAGACATGAATGGGTTATACTTGTGAGATCTAAAACTCTAAAATCTTAATTTTAAATATTTCTAATCATGAGAGTATTGAGTTAGGGATCAATATTTCGGATAGACTAACACATCCTATATATATTCAACAGAGAAGTTGGTTGATCTCACTAGCCACTTGTGTGGAGATACTAATATAAAGATGTGGATACTCATTTGAAAATGAGTTCTCTGAATTGACTCATCGATAGAGAACATTTTATAGAGTCTTACTTGTATATCAAAAGATGGTTCTCTAAGTGAGAGTTGTATAAGTGATCTTTAGACCTGAGATCACTATGGAATCTTATGCACATGAACCCATATTTTGATTCATTTTCAAGTATGGCATTAAGACATGTATGGGATATTCTAGATATGGTAGAGTGTATATAAAGGTTATGAGTTGATCACTCTTCGTAAGAGGAGATAGTATCCTGTAAATGCTCATCTCTAGATGACTCAGAAAAAGTCTTTTAATCAAAAGCAGGATGAAGATTACAAAGATTTTCTAATGCTTCATTATTAGTCATAATTGGTTGATGAAAAATCGATATGAATATGTGGTTGAGTTTGACATAATTCCATACTCATGAACAGATTCGAAATGCAGGGATGATCGAAGGATTGAATTGCACAGTAACTTACTACTGAAGGATATATTTGATATTTCTATCAAATTTTACATCTTTTGGATAGTGATGATATGTTGCTATTGGGTTCCAACTACACAGTAAAAAATAATTTTTAAAATTTTAAAAATAAACAAATCAATAGTTTTATCAAATAAAACTATCAAGTCGGAATCCAAACCCTAGAATCACCTTGCCGATATCAATAAAATAAAACAAGCATGCAAAAGAGATGAAATTTTTACTTCCACCAAAAAGAATGAAGTGGCATGTTGGTGTTCTCCATGAGACTCCAAAGTACAAGTCCTCCAATGGTGATCCATACGGAAGTTGGGCAAGATCCTTCTTAACCGGTGCGCTACCGCAGCCTTATCTTCTTAAGAATACTGTCGGCTTTGAACTCATGGTACGATCACATCAAAATTTAGTTGCTTTCGATATTACCACTAGAATAATATCAAGAAGACACTCTTTAGATATCTCATAATCTAGGATTTGATTTTTGGCTCTAACACATAAAAAAACCAAATCCTAGGGCACATAAGCAACACTTGTCAAAAATCTCACCACCCTCCTTGCAACTTTTGCCACTCAATTTTTTCTTGCCTTTTTCTAAGATTTTTTTCAAAATTTTTCCAATGATTTTCACATTCCTCCTCTCTAGTTTAAATCCAAAATCATAGCAACCAACCATATGGGACATCCCATATAAATAAGGGACCAAAGGATGTATCATGGGATGAAGGGGCGCCAACTTTTGGTGCTCTAACTTCTCATGCGGTAAATAAATTCACCATGTGGAATTTTTGGTGCATGAGAGACTTCTCACAGAACAACTCTCCTTCTTCTACATGCCATAAAAATTTCACTTAATTTTGGCAACAAATCAATAGATATCTGGTTGAGTATTTAAGGCAACGTGTATTATTTAAGAGCCTTCATGAAGAAGGACTCTCCAACTTCACACGTTAAAAAGAGGTGGGGCGGCATTTACTTTTGGCATGGCTTTTGGTGGGTGCAGAAAAGTCCTTCTCCACTTGAAACTATTTTAAGTTAGATAAAGATCCAATCTAAATTGATCCAATCCCATGGTCTAGGTTAGCTCAAACACTTTGATCTAAATCAATTTAGGAACTTGAGTTAATACAATGTGCTAGCATATCAAATTAACCCATAAAATTTATATTAAACTCTAATTAGATCAGACCAAAGTCAAATTCCAAAGTGTGTGACCCATTGCATTCCAAATCTAGCCAGCAATAGATCAAGACCTTCGACGTAATCCTAATTCGATGAGATTAGATCATCTGAAGAGTCCCAATCAACTTGGACTCTTCCAAATTTATTTCAGAATTAAACTCTTTTAATTCTGATAAATTCACAAGTCAAAATTAATATTTAGCAATATGTCATGACTATCTGAAAGATTTAAAATTTTAATAAAAAATTATCAAAATATCCTTCAGTGGTAAGTTATCGTGTAATTCAATCTTTCAATCAAATAATATCCCAGATGAGCTGTGGGTATGAAAATATGTCAAACTAAATCACTTATCTTTATGTATCTCAATTTAAAAGTGATGATTTAGTTGATAATATATTAAAATTTTTTTTCTAATTATCATTTTGCTTTAGTCAAAGACTTCCGAATCATCGACCTGTGAGATCACATAGGATGTTCGCTCCCCTTATTAGGAGTGACTAATCCCTTATTGATCACTCATAACCTCCATACATACTTCACCATATCTAGAACACCCCGCATAAGGATCAAAGAATCAAGTTAGAAAGTGAACCAAAATATGAATCCATTATACAAGGTACCATAGTGATCTCAGGTCAAAAGATTACTTACACAACTTCCATTGGAGAATCATCAGTTGATATGTAAATAAGACTCCATCTGATATTCTCTTATAAGTCAATGCAGTGAACTCATTCTTTAATGAGTACCCATATCCTTGTATTAGTATCACCACATAAGTAGTTGTGAGATTAACCACCTTCATTTCTGAGCATACATAGGACATGCCAGTCTTATCGGTATCATTGATCTCTGACTCAATATACCAATAACTAAGAATGTTTTAGGTCATAGCTATTAAAGATTTAGGTCTCACTGGCATGATCTTATCACGGCCCTAAAATCATTATTCGGACCTATGGGGTTTATTATAATCTTAAAAATAATAAGATGCAGCATATAATGAATAAAAAATATCTATTTTATTAATAATATAAGTGTCAATTATATGAGTCTGGAAGATAAATTACAATAAACACCCTATCGATCCATATATGATTGGCTTGTGGGATATTATTCTTTCAATCTCCCACTTGTACTAAAGCCCATTGCCCCTATATTTGATTCTCATGCTATCAAGGTGGTGGTCAAACTACTATATTGACAAGGCTTTAGTTAACAGGTCCGCTATATTATTCTTGATGTCAACTCGCTCTATGATCACATCGTGTCTTTCGATTATCTTCCGAATGAGATGGAACCATTTTAGGATGTGCTTGGATTTATGATGAGACCTTTGCTTTTTGGCTTGAGCAATTGCCCCAGTATTGTCACAATAAAGGGGCACTGATTGTTCAATGATGAGACCTTTGCTTTTTGGCTTGAGCAATTGCCCCAGTATTGTCACAATAAAGGGGCACTGATTGTTCAATCTCTGAAACCATACCCAATTCTGTGATGAATTTCTTCATCCAGACGGTTTCCTTAGTAGCCTCACTTGTAGCAATATACTCAGTCTCAGTAATCGAGTCAGCAACAGTTTGTATTTAAAACTTTTTCAACTTACTGCACCATCATATAAGGTGAATACATATCCAGATATAGATTTACTATCATCCAGATTAGATTGAAAAATAGAATCGGTATAATCTTTCAGTTTTAAATCAGATCCATCATATATCAAAAAAATATCTCTAATCCTTCTCAAGTACTTGAGTATATTTTTCACAGCTTTCCAATGGTCCTCCCCGGGATCAGCCTGAAATCTGCTTATAATGCCCAAGGCATAAGCTACATCAGGTCTGGTATATAACATAGCATACATAATTGATCCTACAATCGAAGTATAAGGAATAGAACTCATTCTATTTCTCTCTTCAGGTGTCTTAGGAGACATCTTCTTAGAGAGTTGTATGTCATGACCTATAGGTAAGTAACCTCTTTTACTTCCCTCTATGTTAAACCTCTTCAACACAAGGTCAATGTACCTAAACTGGGACAAGCCTAGCATCTTTTTTGATCTATCCCTATATCAAGTATATAGGATGCCTCACCCAAGTCTTTCATGAAAAACTTTGGTGATAGCCATGTCTTGATCGATTGTAATATCGGGATATCATTCCCAATGAGCAGTATATTATCCACATACAAGACTAAAAAGATAAAAGTACTTTCACTATTCTTTTTGTACATACAAGGTTTATCCATATTTTTTATGAAGCCAAATGATTTGATTGTCTCATCATAATGGATGTTTTAGCTCCTCGATGCTTGCTTTAATCCATATATGAATCTATTCAGCTTGCATACCAGATTTGCTCTCCCATAGAAATAAATCCCTCTGGTTGAGTTATATAGACTTCTTCTTCAAGATTTTCATTAAGGAAAGCAGTCTTGACGTTCATCTGCTAGATCTCATAATCATGGTATGCTGCTATAGCAAGCAATATTTGAATAGACTTGAGCATGGCTACCGGTAAAAAGATTTTTTCATAATCAATACCTTATTTTTGTCTAAAACTTTTTGCCACCAGCCTGGCCTTATAGGTCTCTACCTGGCCATCTGCTTTAATCTTCTTTTTGAAGATCCATTTGTAGCCTATTGGGGTCACACCCTCAGGTGCATCAACTAAAGTCCATACTTGGTTGGTATACATGGAGTCTATTTTGGATTTCATAGCATTGAGCCACTTGTTAAAGTCACTACTCATAACAGCTTTTGAATAGGTCATGGGATCATCATTCTCAATAATGTGGGATGTATTATCATTCTCAATGATAAATCCATACTTTAGTGGTACATTACACACTCTACTCGACCTTCGGAGAGGTGTGTGTAGTGGCTGTGCCTCAACAATGGGCACATCTGGTTGAGAACTATTTGGTGAATCCTGGATGAATTGTAAGTTTTGAACTTCCTCAAGTTCAACAGACCTCCCGCTGCCTCTTTCTTGGATAAATTCTTTTTTCAAGAATACGGCATGCCTACCAACAAATATCTTTTGTTGAGTAAGATTATAGAAGTAGTATCCTATACTCTCCTTGAGATAATCTACAAATCTGTATTTTTTTAATATAGCATCCAGCTTATGTCCATCAATATTTTTCACATAAGCTGGGCAACCCCAAATCTTAAGGTGCTTAAGATTGGATCTTTTCTCTTTTCATATTTCACATGAAGTGCTAGAAACAGATTTGGATGGCACTTTATTAAGATATACACTGCAGCCTCGAGGGCATATCTCCAGAAGGATATTGAAAGATCTGTGAAATACATCATGAACTACACCATATCTAATAAAGTGTGATTCTTTTTTTCCATAATTTTATTTAATTATGGAGTATAAGGAGGTGTCTATTGAGAGAGTATTCCATTTTATTTTAAATAATCAAGAAACTCACTAGACAAGTATTCTTCTCTTCGATTAGATCGAAGAGCTTTAATATTTTTACTAATCTATTTTTCAATCATTCTTTGATACTCTTTAAATTTGTCAAAGACTTCAGATTTATATTTTATTAAATATACATATCCAAACCTAGACCTATCATTAGTAAATGATATAAAATAAGAGTATCCATCTCTGGCTTGAATCGACATTGGACCACATACATCAGTATGTATATGGTCCAATATATCACTCGCCCTTTCTCCATGTCCAATAAATAGAGTCTTGATCATTTTTTTATGAGACAAGATTCACAAGTTCTATATGATTCATAATGATAAGGATCAAAGAAATTATCTTTGTATAACTTGTTAATCCTTGACTCATTTATATGACCAAGTCGGTAGTGTCAGAGGTATGTGACATTCATATCCTCTCTTTTTTTTTCTTCATATTATCAATATAAAATATATTATCATTAAGTAAAAGAAATAAAAGACCATTATCAATATAACTACTTCCATAATATTCGTTAAAAAAATAAGTAGAACAATCATTGTTCTTTGCATTTATTTCAAAATCTTGTTCCAATAATAATGGTACTGAAATAATATTTCTAACAATATTAGCAATATAATAATAGGTCTTCAATTTTAAAACTTTGTCTAAAGGTAATTTCAAAATCCTGGTTCCTATGGCTTCAGCCTGAATGGACTTTCCACTAGCACCGAATGGCTTGAAGTTACCTTTATTCAGACTCTTTATTTTCTGTAGATCCTGCAATGATTTGTAAAGGTATGAGCCACAGGTGGTATTCAATATCCAAGAATCTGATATTGAAGTACTTAATGATAAATTAGTTTGTATCATATACAAATCTTTAGCAATGTTTGCCGATTTCATAGTTGTAAGGTACTCCTTGCAATTCCTCTTTCAGTGGCCCTCCTTGCCATAGTGATAAGAAGTACCTTTAGCGGAGATCTTTTTTGCCTTCTTCTTGAAGATGCTAGCCTAAGGGTTCATCTTTTTCTTAGAACTCTTCTTTGCCTTCTTCTTGCTGATCTTATCAACATGAAGGATCTGAGCCTTTTCACCCTTGAAATGGCTCTCTACTATTTTCAACATATTCAGCAGTTCAGGCAGGCTAATATTCAGTTTGTTCATATGATAATTTATAACAAACTGAGTGAAGGAGTCAGGGAGAGACTGCAGGATCAATCCTGGCTTGTTCACTGTCCATGGTAAAATCCAGCTATCCTAGATGAGTGATCAAATTAATCATCTTTAGAACATGTGTTTGCACGGAGGTGCCTTCAGTCATGTGGGCATGGAACAACTGCTTTGATATCTCATATCGAGCAGTTCGACTTTATTCCACATATAACTCCTTAAGATAAAGGATAATAGAGGGAACATTCATATCCTCATGCTATCTTTGAAGCTCGTTGCTCATGGAGGCAAGCATGATACATTTGACAGTCACACTGTCATCTTTTCACATCTTGTATGTGGCCTTTTCCTCCTCGAAAGCATCTTAAGAGAATCTGGTGCAGGTGTATCCCGAATGTAGGAGACTTTCTCCTATGAGAATAATTCTCAAGTTGCTTAACCAGTCGATATAATTAGATCCGGTCAACTTATTTGCATCTAAGATGCCTCTAAGTGAAAGTGAGGATGCCATGAGTGTAGTAAATCTACAATAATAAGAATATAATATAAACAGATGACTCATGATGACATTCACAACTAGACTAAAATTTTTATCTAATTGTGTTTCTCACTATTTTATCGAACTTCATAGCCCTCAAATATAAAAATTAAAAAATATTCTAATATTTTTTAGTGGGGTTGAGATTCTTATTCCTCACAAATACCTTGTGGATAGCACAACAAGTATTCATGAGTTTAAAAGTAGGTAACTCTTTACCAATTGTATCTCTACAATTCTCAACCTTTTTTTTTTTCTCTCTAGCCTCTAGATCACATATAGCCTTATAGATAGCACAACAAACTATAGTGTTCTAGTTAAGTTGATCTTTCAATCTTATATGGTCATACTTAAACAATGCTGCTCTTGTGGATAGCACAACAAAGCAATACTATTCAAAATATATCATAAGCATCAAAATATACTTGATCAACATCATGTCAATTTCTATAATAAGCCTTGTGGATAGTACAACAAGCTCACTAAAATTTTGACATACTCTATCAACCAAGTTTGAAGGAAGGCCCTTGTAGTGTCTACATCACTAATCAATCTAAGTCTGAAATTCAACAAGATCAAATTAGCCAGATCAGTAGGTGGGAGGTTTTTCATAGCTTTTCTTAGACACCAACAAAGTTGGCTAGGCCAGCATATGGATCTAATTAGAAAATCACCTTTCATATTTTTTTAGACACCAATTGATGAAATGAACTCGACTTTTGATTTAAAAGTGAATCCCGATATTACAACTTAATAAAATTTTAAAGAGAGACTTTGAACTGATCTCGGCACATCCTAACTATGACTACATAAAATGTACTTTACATATTATGTAATTTGACATGCTTCTATAATTCATAATAGCAATCATATTATCATACCAAAAATCAAACAAAGGTACAACTGAAGTCATAACATATGACAAGCATATTCAAGTAATAAAGTAAACCCTAATCATATTAGGCATCCTAAACACCCTTAACTATGCATCAATTTAAGCATCAAGCTACCATGATAATATAAATTCCAAATTATCATAAATTTATAATTATAATAATTAGAATTTAAAATCATGGTGCACAAAAAAGTCAAAAATATTTTTTGAGTTTATAAATTGATGTTAAAAAATCAATACAATATTATTGGCAGGATATGAACTAGAATGATTTTATGCTACTATTTTGCACTTGTTTGATCGAATCAGACAAGGATGACTTTGATATCATTGTTAAATTTTAACCATATAATAAAAAATAATTTTAAAAATTTTAAAAATAAATAAATCAATAGCTTTATCAAATAAAACTATCGAGCCGAAATCCAAACCCTAGAATCACCTTACTGATATCGATAAAATAAAACAATCATGCAAAAGGGATAGAATTTTTACTTTCATCAAAAAAGATAAAGTGGCACATTGGTGTTCTCCATGAGACTCTAAAGTAGAAGTCTTCCAATGGTGATCCACACGAAAGTTGGCCAAAGTCCTTTCTATCTGATGCGCTACCGCAACCTTATCTTCTCAAGAACACTATCAGCTTCGAACTGTGGTATGATCATGTCAAAGTCCAGTTACTTTCAATCTTACCATCAGAATGATATCAAGAAGACACTCTTCAGATGTCTCACAACCTAAGATTTAATTTTTGGCTTCAATACATGGAAAAACCAAATCTTAGGGCACACAAGCAACACTTGCCAAAAATCTCACCACCCTCCTTGCAACTTTTGCCACTCAATTTTTTCTTACTTTTTTCTCAGATTTTTTCCAAAATTTTTTTAATGATTTTCACATCATTCCTCTCTGGTTTCAACTCAAAATTATAGCAACCAGCCATGTGGGACATCCCATATAAATAAGGGACCAAGGGACGTGTCATGGGATGAAGGGGTGCCAATCTTTGGTGCTCCAACTTCTCACATAGTGAATAAATTCATTGTGTAGAATTTTGGTGCATGAGAGACTTCTAACATAAGGAATCTCTTTCTTCTACTTGTCATAAAAATTCCACTTAATTTTGGTGACAAATCAATGGATATCTGGTTGAGTATTTAAGGCAACACGTATTAGTTAAGAGCCTTCATGAAGAAGGACTCTCCAACTTCACATGCTAAAAAGAGGTGGGGCGGCATTTTTTTTTGGTATGACTTCTCATGGACATAGAGGAGTCCTTCTCCACTTATAATTGTTTCAAGTTGGATAAGGATCCATTCTAAATTGACCCAATCCCATTAGGTTAAAAGCAACTAGTCTAGGTTAGCTCAAACACTTTGATCTAAACCAATTTAGAAACTTGGGTTAATACAATGTGCTAGCATATCAAATTAACCCATAAAATTTATATTAAACTCTAATTAGATTAGACCAAGGTCAAATCTCAAAGTATGTAATCCATTGAATTTCAAATCTATCCTGCAGTGGATCAAGACTTTCGATGTAATCCTAATCTGATGAAATTAGGTCATCCGAAGAGTCCCAATCAACTTAGACTCTTTCAAATTAATTTTTGAATTAATTTTTTTTTAATTTTAATAAATCTATAAGTTAATATTGATATCTAGCAATGTGTCATGACTATCCAAAAAATTTAAAATTTTGATAAAAAATATCAAATTATCTTTCAATGGCAAATTACCGTATAATTCAATTCTTCAGTCAAACAATATTTCCAATGAGCTATAGATATGAAAATATGTCAAACCCAATCACCTATCTTTATGTATCTCGATTTGAAGGTGATGATTCAGTTGATGATACATTAAAAATTCTTTTCTAATTATTATCCTGCTTTGGTCAAAGACTTCTGAATCATCGATCTGTGAGATTACATAGGATGTTTACTCTCCTTATTAGGAGTGACTGATCTCTTATTGTTCACTCACAACCTTCTTACATATTTCACCATATCCAGAACACCCCACACAAGGATCAAAGAACCAAGTTAGGAAGTGAACCAAAATATGGATCTATATACACAAGGTACCATAACGATCTCAGGTCAAAGGATCACTTACACAACTCTCACTAGAGAATCATCAGTTGACATATAAATAAGACTCCATCTGATATTCTCTCACAGATCAATTCAATGAACACATTCTCTAATGAGCATCCATATTCTTGTATTAGTGTCATCACATAAATGGTTGTGAGATCAACCATCCTCATTGTTGAGCATACATAGGACATGCCAGTCTTACTGGTATCATTGATCTTTAACTCAATATACCAATGACTAAAAATATTTTAGATCATGACTATCAAAGATTTAGGTCTCACTGTTATGATCTAATCATGGCTCTAAAATCATTATCCAGATCTATGGGATTCATTATAATCTTAAGAATAATAAGATGTAGTATATAATAAATCAAAAATATTTATTTTATTAATAATATAAATATCAATTACATGAGTCTAGAAGATAAATTATAATAAATATCCTATCGCATTCCATATGTGATTAGCTTGTAGCGCATTATCCTTTTAGTTACTAGACGTCAATCTTGACTTGTAGGCTTGATCGAAGTAAAGAGTTTAATTTAATCGCTAATGAGAATGGGTTATAATTGCTGAACTCGGATTAGCTCATTTTGAACCTTAATCGATTAGAAGAGAGTCTAATTAAATTAGATTAACTTGCATCTAGATTTACTACTAGCTAGATGTGGAACCCAATGGGTCATACATATAAAGAATCAAGGACCCTTTTGACAAGATTGATTGGAGTTTTGGATCCAGTTAGGATTTTCGATAAGCATGCTAGCCCATGTGGAAACCCTAGCTCTTTGAATTGGATTTGAAATTGGTTCGAATCTTGCTTCTTGATCTAACCAAATTAAGTCATGGGCTAATTTAGATTTAAATCTAGATGTGGCAGACATTAGATGGCACCACATGGCCTTATGGGGCACCACAACCTAGAGTCCAAGCTTGGTTAGACTCTAGACGTGCAAAAATGAAGGGCACGTGCATATTGGTGTGACCAGAAGGAACAAGTCCTTCTGATTTGGTTTTAAGACACATGTGGTGGCCCACATCACCCCCCATCCTCTGGCACACATCTCAAAGATTGAGATGTTCATATTTTGTATATTTTGTGGCATAGAAAGATGGAAAGAATCAGAGGCACGCATGCAAAAGTTGACTCATGTCACTCCTCGCATTTGGAGAGTCCTTCTATTTTTCAAATTTGATTTGAATGGAATGCGATCAATAAAATTATATCTCTTTTTAAATCTAATTTTAAATGGATATTTATTTGAAATTTTTTCAGATTTATCTGATGCTTAGAAGGATATCTAAAACACCCCTGTGTGCGTGCGTGCTGCGCACGGTGATAAGGTGGAAGAGTGATGTGACATGAGAAGAGTCCTTCTGCTTTAAGCATAAAGAGGTGTCTCCTCTTACCTTATTAGGAGATTTGAAATCAGATTTGAGTCTCCTTTCCACATGGCCGTTTCTAGATTTTTCTGAATTGAGATCAAATGCCAAAATGCCTCTTCATTGACACACATGCATGGGAGAAGGTTGATCGATGTATTCGACAGAAGAGTCCTTCTGTTTAAAGACTCTTAAATAACATGATATGCAGATATTATATAGTGTTTAAATGGGATGTGTCCTTTCATTTAGGCACCCCTCTATCACCTATAAAAGGCCTTGCACGCTTGGTGTCCAACACAACTCAGAAAACTTTCCAATTTCATCTCCTTGCTTCTCCTTTCTTTCTTACATCCCCTCTTAGTCTTAGGACAAGGCTTTGATACTTATGAGAAAGCCTAATTAGGTCCAGATAAGAGTGAGGAGGTTCTCAAGGAGAGAAATCAAAAGTCCAAAGAAGGTGGAGTGAGGGTGAAATCAAGTTCTTGGTGAAACCTAATCGGTACAAGGCTAGTCGAGTTCTAGAAGCTAGAACTCTTGAAGCAAGGTTCAAAGAGTGCTATTCTTGAATCAATTTTTATGTGGATCATCATTGGAGGATGAAAACTTAGGTACCTAGTGAAAATTGGATTAAGCATTACAGGTATTCCTCTTGTCCATATTTAATTTAATTATGCTTTGATTCCTATAGTTAAGGGATTCTGGGTTCTAAGGTTTTAGTGTGTTTGAGTGTTTTGAATGAAAATTTTAAATATCTAGACCTTCTACTGCACCACCAAAATCCAACAATAGTATCAAAGCCTATCTTGATTTATATAATTAAAGATTGGAATGTACTCTTGATTGTGGTCAAGCTAGAATTTTTGGTTTGGTTCAAGTTGGATCATCAGTTGAACCCAATTGAACATCGAAACCCTAACATATCTTAGAGATATGTTTAGGTGCATGATGTTATGATTATGATCATGTTAGTATATCTTAGAGATATATTTAGATGCATGATGTTATGATTATGATCATGTTAATATATCTTAGAGATATGATTAGATGCATTTGTTTAATGATTAGTTGTTATGATACAATTATAATAGTATATCATTATGATTGGTTAAGTTAGGATGTATATAAGACCATTAAAGCCCTTTTAAAAATTATATTAAGTCGTAGTATCATGAACCAGAAGCTGAGCAATTTCTTGAATCGATTAATCAATTGGTATCTAAAAAGTATTTCAAGTACAGTGGTTATTTAATTGATTTCATTTACTGACCTGAGCAATTTATTGGTGTCTAAGGAAAGCAATGGGGGACCCCACCAATCTTAACACTTTTTTGGCTAATTGAGTTAGCCTAAATCTTGAATTTGGGTTGCTTAATGTTTATTATACTACTGATACCTTCCTTCATAAGCCAATATCCTGTCAGAAATCATAGTAGGTTTGTTGTGAGATCCACAAGGCTTGCTACGGAGATTGATGTGGGATTATCTTAGTGCATATTAGATGCTTACAACATATTTTTAAAATATTACTTTGTTGTGATATCTATAAGGGCAATATTTTTTTGACATGACTGTATGAAAATGAAGGGTCCGACTTAACTAAAAAAATACTATAGTTTGTTGTGATATTCATAAGGCTAAGTTTTTTAGAGGCAATGATTATATTAAGAATTGCATAAGATGCAATTAAAAAAAAATTTCTATCTTTGAACTTATTGAGGTTTGTTGTGATATCTACAAGATTTTATTGAGGAATTAGGATCTCAACCCCATTAAGAAATCAATTTAAAATTTTCTTATCTACTATAGAGAGGGCTATAGTATATGATAAAATAGTAAGAGTAATAATTAGAATAAAAGATCTCATCTAGTTATATAAGTCACCATGAGTGATCTGTTTATACTATTATTTTTAATTTATACATATTTAATTCTATATTATGACTTCTTTATTCTCACTGTATGACATCGTAGATGAAAATGTATTGATCGATCTGATCTATGTGGTTGATTGAGAAACTTGTGAATTAAATTCGCACAGGAGAAGGTCTTCGATGTTTTGAAAAATCCTTACCCTGATTCAATCATGATAATAAGAAGGCAAAGAATGTCTCCATGGATATTACCTGTTATTTTTTATGGCAAGTTGGGATATTGGAAGAATAATTGCAAGAATTATCTTGCAAGCTTGAAACAGAGTACAAGTGTTGCATCGATAGGTGTTTATATGATACAGACCTATTTTTCATTAAGTGCCTCAAACTTTAATATTTGGATATTAGATACTGCTTGTGGATCATATATTTGCAATTCATTATAGCAACTACAGAATATCTGAGGGTTGAAAAAAGATACCTTGAGCTTTTCGATGCAAGTGGAGGTCCATTAGCGCAGAAGCTATTAGAACTTGTATGCTTAATTTACCTTTGAATAAGATTTTGAAATTAAAAGATTGTTATTACATATCTAAAGTTATTAGAAATATTATTTCTGTACCTTTATTATTAATACAAAGTTATAAAATAAGTTAATGGGCAATAATTGCTCCATTTTTTTTAATGAATATTATGATAGTGGTTATGTTGATAATAATCTTTTAATTTTGCACTCAATAAAAATATTTTTTATATTGATAGAAATATAAAAAGAAAAAGAGAATATGAATATTACAATCTTTAGTAATACCGTCTTGATCATATTAGTGAGTTAAGGATAAATAAGTTTATAAAGAAGAGTTTTTTGACCCATATGTTTGTGAATCATTAGGAATTTGTGAATCTTATCTCATGAGTAAGATGACTAAGACTCTATTTATTAGACATGGAGAAAGGGCAAAGGAGCTGTTAGCCCTAATAGATTTAGATATATATGGGTCGATGACAACTTAGGCCAGAGATGGATACTCCTATTTTATCACCTTTATGGATGATCTATCAAGATTTTGATACATATCTTACGAAACATAAATCCGAAGGCTTTGATAAGTTTAAGGAGCATCAAAGTATGATTGAGAAATAAACTGAAAAAAATATCAAGGTTCTTCGATCTGATCAAGAAAGAGAATATTTATCTAATAATTTTTTTGATTATTTTAAGAATAATGATATTCTCTCTGAATGGATCCCTCCTTATACACCATAGCTATCAAACTTAAAATTATAAGTAAGAACAAGACTAACAGAATGAAACAAAGCTTAACTAAGGATAAATAAGTACAGTAAGAACCAAGTGGAATGAACAGAGCTTAAATATATACAAGAGCAGGTAAATATAAATGTGATAAAATAACATAAAACTGCTTAAGAGTAAAAGCAATAAATAAAAGCTTAAAAGTATATTCACTAATCTGATAGCATATAATTATGCTGTTGGTTTATAGCACAATTGCACGATAGATTGTACTATATTTTTAGTATAACTTTATAGCATGTTACAAATAGTATTTGTGTTGTTTACCCTGCTTGATCTGTTGTTTACTTCATAATCTCTACCAATCTTAAGACCACGCACGTACGTATAGAAGTAGTGGTATGTGTGTGGGTCAGAGCCACAGGTAAGCCATATACGTACACATAGAAACAGTAAATGGATAGACAAACTATGAGATATACGATATTGTCCGCATATATCGTATATCAAACAGCCCAAAATCCAAGAGTGTGAAAGCAAAATGGATTATGATTGAAAAGTTAAGGAGATCGGGGACACAGAATGAAACTAAATGATAGATGAGATCAAGGACACAAAGTGAAACTAAATGACAGACAGACAGAACACAAACATGTAAAAGAGAGACAGAAGACAGTCAAACACACTGATAGATTACTTAAGTCTAACTTAAAAAGAAAATATAGACTAAGATACAGGCTAATGGAAGACTAAAGTAAGAAAACATAAACTAAGATGAACTAGAGCACGATCTAGGCTAATATAAGAGAACACAAATTGAAACATAGACTAATAACCAGATGTAAATTAGAAAACATAAGTTACTGAATTATAAACTAAACTTCAAATAATTAAAATAATTAAAACTAAAACTATTCAGTATAAAGTAAAGAGACTAGGTTGAAAACTATGAACGGTTAGAACTATAAATAAACTAAATAGACATAAATATAGTAAATAAGCTACTAGCTAACTATAAATTTGTAGACTATAAACTATGATGCTACTGTAAGCTATAGCTGGAAAATAAAACTCTAACTAGTAAAGGATAGATAAACATAAGTACAGTAAATAAAACTTAAATAAGATAAGTAAGAATAGAACTAACAGAACTGTAAGAATAGAACTGATAGAATGAAACAAAGCTTAAATAAGTAAAACTAAAATAAAACTACTTAATATAAAGAATAAAAGAAATAAGTAAAAATTTAAACAAAAGTAAAATAGAGTACATTCACTAATCCGATAGCATATAAGTATGCTGTTAGTTTACAGTACAATTGTATGATAGATTACACTATATTTTTAGTACAATCTTATAGCATGTTATAGGTGATATTTAGATTGTTTATCCTGATTGATTCATTGTTTACTTCACAATCTCTACCAATCTTAGGGTTGTTTATCCTTAAGATTGATCCGTTGTTTACTTTACAGCTTTGGTAGAATTCGGATGGTTTACCATTATACTATAGTAACATGCTATAGTGTGCAACGGTACTGCACAGTATTTCTGCTACAGTACTGTACAGTGCATATGCTATAGTAACTTACTATAGTACTATGAACAGTAATATGAATAGTAATATAAGAAAGCTTAAAATGTAAAGAAAGCTTAAAACATAATTAAAAGCAACAATATGAAAAGAAAATAGATTTTATTTACAAAAGCACACTTACATAGAGTCTGATGGAATTGAAATATACACCGTACAAGCTTTATGTATACTAATTAAGCTTAAGCAAACTTAAATATAAACTATAAGCACTAATATATACTAATATATGAGTAAACATACAAGTAAATACACTTATTTACAAAACTCATATAGATTATAGAACTAAATGACAGAGAGTTCTGTGGAGGGAAGAAGGAGGTGGAATATTTTAATGGAGAAAATGGAGAGAAGATGGTGGAAGAGAGTTTTTTGATGGAAGAGTGATGAAGATGTTATTGTGTGGTGGAATAAACAAAGGAAACCAAGGAAAGACATGAATAAACAAAGGTAAAATGATGGACACTCTCTTTGGAGATGGGATGTGGAGAGATTTTCTAATGGAAGATCATGTGACAATGTTGGTGATGATGAAAACAGATGGAAGAGGATTAGGAAGAAGAGAAGAGGATTAGGAGAAGAGAGGATGGGAGAAGAAAGGAAGAGGGACTTTGCCACTCAAAACTAAGGCTACAAATGGGTCGGGTTGATCCGTGATCCGTCCTGACCCAACCCAATTAGATCCGACCTGAACCCATTTAAAAGATCCATGGAGCCGGGTCGGGTTTAAAAATTAGACCCATTTCTTTTTCATGTTGGGTCTGAATTTTTTGAATTTGGATCCGACTCGATTCGTGGAGATTTTTGGGTTAATTTGGATCTTAAGATACTCGATCTGATCCGATTCAATCCAATCCAGACCCAAATATAGGATCCGAACTCAATTAGAGTGACTCATCCAAATAGAGGTTTGAGCTTGGACCAAAATTTTTCAAACCCTTCGATCTTTTCCATCCAATTTTCAAACTAAAAATCTTCAAAACTAAAAGTTTTTCAAATCCTTCAATTCTTTTATTTTGATTATTGTCACATCTATAACAATCCAAGGAGGAAAAATTAGATGGATTCGTGATAATTTAAATGAAGGGCATCTCGATTACTTCTTCTGGCTTCTTGCTGGGCTTAGTTTTTTAAACCTTCTAGTTTATATTTACTGTGCCATGAGGTACAAAAGTAAGAGGGCTTCTTGAATTTCAATTCATTTTGTTGACGTTAAAAAATTTCAGAGCATGCTCTAATGTGCACAGATGTTGTGTCATCCATAGTATATGCAATCTCATTTTTAATCATGTATAAGTATTCTTCTTGTATGATGTTTTAGATTGAAATAATTATATCACTATATAAAATTCATATTTTTTATTTTTACTTTTCTTCTTTTGTGTGACTTCTGAAATCTTGACTCTTCTCAAAAATTGCTTGTTTTCCTCTATTATCCAATACAATTAATTATTAGAAATTACAGTTGGAGGATTGGAGGGAAAAAAAAAAAGAGGCCTTTCTTAGTTGTCATCTAGCATTAGTATTCACTGATAGTAGGTTTTAAATAAATTAAACCCGTGATCCGATCCGACCTGAATTGGATCCGAATCGGACCTGCATTTCATAGATTGGGGCTGGATTTTACATGGATCTGACCCGAATGATCCAATGGGTCAATAAATTTAACCATGGACCCAACCCGACCTGATCTAATTTTTTTATTGGGATGGGTATGGGTCCAATATCAAGACCCGATCAAGAAATTGGATCAGATTGGGATCACTCAGGACTCGATCCGACCCAACCCATTTGCAGGCCTACTTAGAACTGAAACCCCTCTCTCGATCTACCTCCTGTGCTCGATCGATGCCCTGGACGATGGCCTTTCCTCCCTTTTATAGATGAGGAAGGGACCATACGGATGAACTTCAATTGGTTTGGAGTCTGACGGACTTTATTTGGTTTGAAATCCGAAAGTTTGTAGAAGTCAGAATCGAAATCGAAACTTAATTGGCTTTAAGTCCGATTTCCTGTAGCATCTTATCGTCTTTATACAGTATTAGAAATCTTTCTATAGATGAATAGTAGTGATGTCAAGAAATCTTCTTGTAGCTTGCTTGTTGTCTTTAGATCCTGACGTAGATCGATTTTTGAAGATGATGCTGGGATGCGTAGGCGATTTCATGCATGTATTTCGAAATTTTTTGAAAAAATTATAATGGAAGGCAACTAGATTAATCAAATTAATCTAACATGCATATGATCTAATCATCAAATCAATCTACTCTAGGATCTATGATATGTTATGTTGCATATAAAATTTGAAATAATCCAAAGATAAAATCAGCATGCATGCATATGAGCAGTAGATCACATCTACTTCTAATCTGAGTTCAGAACTCCATACCTGATCATGGATCGACAATCTCCACTATTAAGAGATATGATGGAGAGGATCCTTGCTAGTTGCTTGCAGCCGCACATGCGTCCAGTCTCTACAAAAAATCCACTCGAAGCCCCGATCTGATTGATCTTCTCGAGAGTGCTAGCTCGCACGAAGACCTTCTTCTTGGCTGATCTGAATCTTTTCTTCAAATCTCTGAAATCTTTCTAAAGGTTGAAGATGGACTTTTAGAGGAGATGAAGAGGTGAAAGAAAGTTGGAGAAGAAAATAATTTTCTTCTAATTTATTTTCTCTTTCCAAATCTTTAGAACTAAAAATTTAAAATTTAGATTTTTGTGCATATCCCAAGAGAGAGGACCCTCTTCTCTATTTTTCACAATATGAACCATGCCCAAACTTCTACCATGTGAAGAGCTCCCATCTGGTATCTTGTACAGCTAAAAGAAACTATAAAAGCCCTTTTTATAGGCATGTAAAGAGATGGGGTGAAGAGTCCTAGTGATCCTAGACTCTTACAAGATTCTGCCTCGCTTCACAATTCCACATCAAAAAATATACCAAAAAAAATGAAATGCTCCTTCTTATATTTTTTTATAGTAAATCAGTTGTCCCTAATCTTTCACAAAAAATCTCTTCAAAATGTCATACATATAAGGAGAAAAAAATTTATTGGCATGGAGAGGTTGATCTGGATGAGAACAGATTCTCCTGATAAGAAATATTTTGAAATTTAATTTCATAATTTTTCTTTTATCAAAACTAAATCAAATTTAAATGTGAGATAGATAAGAGAAAAGACTCTTTTGTGTGAAAAAATCTCATACAAAATAATTTTGTGTGTGGAGATACATGGCATACAATCTGGTTTGGCATAGGGAGAAGAGTCCTATTCTAATAAGGACTCTAAGTTTTCTTATTTGAATCTAAACCAAATCACATCTGGTTTAGCCCAAATAAAATATATAAAATCTAATCTAGTTAGGTTCATAAATTTTTAATCAAATTTTAATTAAATTAAAAATTGACTGAATCAATGTCCTGATCAAATCAGAGATAATTCTTCCTTAGCGATTAGGTCATCTCATAACCTAATTGGGTCAAATCTAACTGAATCCAATTCAATTAGATTTTATTTAATCCTCTTTACTTAATCAAATTGAGCTAATTAAAAATTTAATTACTAATTAATCATTCATTAATTTATAAATATTTGATAAATTAATTTATTATAATTTTTGCATAAGATTAATCATCAATTGAATTGACGATTAAGCCCTTGAACGATTCTCAATCATTGATCAGCCACATGATCAGTCAGAAACTTTTTTTGAGTGTGATCCTATAGGTTCGAACTTAAATTGATAGCAAAAGAATACCTTCCTGAACCAATCGATGCAACCATCTAGCAATGATGACCTGATATATGGATAGGTCGAATGATGGAGAAGCAACATTCAAGAATCTATTGGCGTATAGTTACCGTATAATTCATCTCTTTGATCCTAATGCTTGAGGATGACCGAGAATTTAACTGTCAATCTTAGATAAGTCATCCATATTATATTTTAATCTTTTTCAAATCTATCACATAGATTATTAGGGCTCAGATTTTGCTAAATTGAAATACACTGATGCATATCTCTTACTAATTTGGAGGGGTCAATCTCATCTTGACTCATGCATCGACTTGATAAGTACTTGACTATACCTAAAAATCTTTCATTACTAAATTAGAAACTCAGTTAGTCCAGCACCAAAGTATAGTGAGTTGCTTGCAAGTCACCATGGTGATCTCAGGTCGGAGAGACACTTATACCCATACCCTTCGTAAGATATCCTTGACAGCAGAGTGCTCCGTAGTTGGTCACATTCAGTGATGATGTACTCCTACATCTCACCTGCATGCTATACCAGTATCTTCATATCATTTGGTTATGAGGACAATCAATGCATATAGCACACAGCGACCTACACTTGATATCGTTATCATCCTAGTAATAGCATATCGTTTGATCGCGAACCAGTTTAAGGACTATGCGATAAATCCTCTTTTATCGATCAAAGTAGTCTTAAAGACTTCATCACAACATAGGAGTTTGTTAGAAGATGTATCCTTGTGATGAAAAATATCAAATAACTTTTATTATTTATCAATTCATATACATTTATAATTAGCACAATCGTTAAACGATTGGCTTTAGGATATAATTCCTAACAACTCCCACTTGGACTAAAGTCAATCAGTATAGTATCACATACCCATCTTTGATTTATCATCTTAGAACTCCTAGATACCGAGGCTTTAGTAAAATGGGTTGGTTACATTCTCTTTTCTGTCGATCTTCTAAATATTAACATCACCTTAACAGATTTTTCTAAACAAAGTGGTAGCGATGCAGAATGCCTGGTAAGCTAATGGGACTTCAGCTTCTTGGCATGAGCTATGGCTCCAGTGCTGTACAATACAGTATGACCATCATCGAAAGATACCACTCCTAGCTTGTCAGTGAACCTGTACAATCATATAGCTTCCTAGCAAGCATCGAATATTGCAATGCATCTTGTCTCACAATTTGAATTTGGCTATATTTTTCTGCTTGGAATCTTTCCAGCAGATTGCTCTATTATTTAGGATAAGAATGTATTCCGACACATTCTTGCTATTATTATGTCCAACTGAAAACTGGAGTCATACTCCATAAGTTTTAAGTCAGATTCTCCATAATCGAGTCACCGGTCTTTAGTATTTTTCAAATACTTAAGGATAACCTTCCAGTGATTCTCACCCAGACCTTGCAAGTATCTACTCACTATCCTAGTGAGTATACTATATTCGATTCTCATACATGGTGTACATGATAGAATAAATTCTACTCATAAATACTCTATATATGTTGGACTAAGAAAACATAAGCAGCCTCTTAGATCTATCTTTATAGATCTTCATCCTTAGGATGAGAGATGCTTTTCTTAGATCCTTTATGGAGAATTATGATATTAGCAAAACTTTTATTCTCTATAATGTAAGGAATGTCATTCTCAATTAAGGGAGTTTCATTCACATACAGGATAAGAAATATATTCATAGAACTATTAACCCATTTGTATTTGTAGGGTTCTTCTTCATTCTCAATGAAGCCATGTATTTTGATCACTTATCAAAATGCACGTTCCAACTTTAAAATATTTAGCATTGCCATAAGAGAAAATATCTCATTATGGTCAATACCATAATATTGACAATATCCTTAGGCAACTAAATGAGCTTTGTAGGTCTCCACCTTCTCATCTGCGCTACTCTGATCCTATTGGAGATCCACTTACACTCTATGGGCATTACCCCTTTTAGTGGATCAATGAGTGTCCATACACCGTGACCTTCATGGACTCCATTTCGGATCTATGGCTCTAAGCCATTATTCAGAGTCGAACCTCTGCATGGCATCCATGTAGGTGATCAGATCCTTGTTGTTCTCATCGAGTTCAATAAGTTCACATCTCGGATCTAGATATCGAAGTATCTATCTGATGGATGCGGTACTCTATCGGATCTCCTTAATGGTGCCTTTACAATGAATTTCAGGTTTGGTCTAATCAAATCCAGTTCTATGGATTCACTAGATTGTGTCGGTTCTTCTACCTGTCAAACTTCATAAGTTCCACATTAAAGGCATCAATATCTTCACCAAGGTACTTCCTTTCTAAAAGGAATGCCGAACAACTCTTATTCTTTAGCATGGTAGAAGTTATATCCCCTAGATTCTTTAGAGTTATCCTACAAAATAATATATATAAGACCATGATCCAAGCTAATCTATCTACAAATGCTTGACATAAAATAAATACTCTCAAATCTTAAGGTAAGAGAATATCGGCTTACGTCTAGTCCATATCTCATATGAAGTCTTTGCGACTGATTAGTTTGAAATCTAATTCAGAACATGATAAATAGTCTTAAGAGTATAACCTTAAAAGGAGACTGACAGACTTGCAAACCCCATCATAGATCGAACTATATCTAACAAAGTCGATTCCAATGAGAGAGAATCCTTATTCTCTTCTACATTTGTCAAAAACTCACCAGAAGGGCATTCTCCTCTTTGGTCTGACCAAAGAGTTTCAATGCTCTTCCTAGTTTATTTCTCTTCCTTATTATGAAATTATTTAAATATTTTAAATAATCTAAATTTATGGCAAACATATTCGTAGATCCAATACATCAGTATGTATCAGATTCAAAATATCATTGGCTCGTTCACCTTTTTCAGTAAAAAGAGACTTGGTCATCTTATTAAGGAGATAGAATTAACAGATTGACCATGATTCATAATCATTGACTTCGAGAATTATCTCCTGTTGATCCTATTCTTATTTAGATGACTGAGCCTAAATTATCAAAGATAGGCTTTCATGACATTATCTACTTTAGAGAGTTTGTTTGAATATGTACAATATACTAATAGGCTGGACTATTCATAAATGTCATTTCTTAGTTTTTCATATGATTTTGACATCATTCATGATGATATCACAAAATCATTAGACAATAGTGACAATCACTAAAATAATATTGTTAGAATTAAAAATAAGCTTGATAATTTTTAAAATCAGAATTAGAACATAACTTCCAACTTCAATGTTCAGGAACCTCTTGCTGTTTTCAAACTTTCTACTAACCTGAAGTCATTACAATAATTTGCATGGACTTTCGATATCCAATATCCAGATAGTAGTGTCACAGATAGAGAAATCATAAGGTGTTATCATATAAATATCTTGTTCAGTAATCCTTTACTGATTTCTCTTCCTTAGCCTGTTCGGATCAAGAGACTTTGCCAGACCAGATTAACCTCAGACTCTTTTGTCAGTTCGGACTCATTAGCCTAAGTATGACTCTTTTACATCTTTTTTTTTCTTTCTTAAAGAATTATTACCTCACCGAAGATATATCTTCAAAGGTGCGAAAGAACTCCTTCAATATTTGAAGAATTTTCTCTCACTTAGCATCAATGAATTTACAACTAAATTTGTATTTTTTATGCTTTCAAAAAATACTACACGATGATATGATCATGTGGCCACTTCTGATAAGTGCCTTTGATCGTATCACGTATTTTGAATGTTAAAACTTTAGGTGCTGGATCCATAATCATATTTAGGATCTATTCATACTTTAGAACTATTTACAACTTTCGATACTAATTATCGAAGTTGGGTTCTATAAATCAGTCACTGTCAAACAGTGAATGGAGCAACGAACATCTAGCCATAACTGAAAGAAAAATATAAGACCTCTATGTTTATGAATTGATTAAGCCTAAAGACTTGGACTTTAGTCTAAAGGTTCTCCTACTATTTTATACGAATTGGTAGCCTCTACCTCAAATTCGAAGAATTATCTTCATTCTTTAGCGGGTACTAAAATTCACACAGACTACATACAAGCTCGAGAATGGCTCGATCAACCCATATGAATCTATGGGTAGATTCTCAATCAATTATTTCTCTAAATAATTTTTAATAATTAATTTTATCCAAGATTTTATTTCAATAGGTGATGGGTCTCCACTAAAAATTTTGGTTAGGTCAAACCATTAATATGAACCTACTCAGTATTTCTAACCAATGAATGATCAGGTCCGAGGATGGCTCGATCAACTCAACCATCATCAAATAGTATAATAGAGTCATCTTATGATGAATGATACTTTCATCATTCAGAGAGAACACCAGACAGATGGAGCTTGCAATGTCAATCAAAATAATGGATCCATTATCATTCACCTTACTGGGAGGCTATGATCTAGTTATCTCCATAACTAGCTCATTTTATGGACCTAATAATTTAGAAGATTTAATCAATTTAGAGAAGAGATGAGAAGAGTTTAACCAGTTAATCACTATCCTTCCATTGACTTCACCAAGTCATTGAATTGGATTAAGGTCATGCTGGTTGAACTGGCACCTAGATCAGTCACACTGATCAACCTTAATGATATGGCTGTTGGAGAAGGTGCAGGATTTCATGCATGAATTTTAAAATATTTTTGAAATATAACATAGTAAAATATATAAATTAAATAATTTAATTTATAAATGCATGCAACCAAATTACTAAACCCTATAATAAGGACCTATAACATGTCATATTATATTTATAAATTAAAAAAATAAAAGCTTTGGTATTGATCAAATCAATACCCTAGATTTGAAACAGTTTTAGATCTAAAATCTAGATCACATCTAGATAAGAGAAGAGATCAGATCTCTTACCTTCATGTGGGTCGAGAACTCCATGGTTGATTTTTTTTTATTGCCTTTGGAGCTACATACACGTCCGATCTCTACAGATGATCCACATGAGGCTGCAACAAAATTGAAGGTTCATTGAACGAGGATCCGCTCGAAGTGCTAGCTTCTTGCGGATCCCTCCAGATGGTTAATCTAAAAAATATTCTTCGAATCTCTTGGACATTCCAAGAGTTGAAGAATACGAGAAGAAATAAGGGAGAAGTCAAACCCTTTGACCTCCCTAAAATCAAAAATAATACATAAAAGAAAAGGGTCCTAAGAGAAGACAGATCTTCTCTTTTAGTACATCAACAATTGATATCCTAAGAACATCTCTATGCTAGGACATGAGAAGACCTTTTTCTCTAAATATTTTTTAAAATTTTAGATCTTATGATATCAGATTTTTCTCATAGAAAAATCTCATGATTTATAGAGAAGAAGGGTTCTAAAAGACACCTTAAGAGAAGACCTTCTTTTCTTCTTCTTCTTCTCTCATTAGAGCATGATCAGATCATGTCCAAAATTAGATCACCATGCACCAACTCATTGAAGCATGGATCCACCATGCCATCCCTCTTTCTCTCTCAGATTTTTATCATATAAAAATATAAAATAAAGAGAGAATAATCTGAAAAGAAAATAATAAGAGAAAATAATCTTTTCTTTTACCTTTTGTTTCTACAAGACATCAACTTTTGATCTCTTGATAGAAGACTCTTCTCTAAAGAATTTGATGCCTCAAACCACCCATTCCATTCTCTTTCTCTCTCAAATTTTATCACATAAAAAATATAAAAAATAAAGAGAGAATAATATGAAAGAAAAATAATGAGAGAAGATAATCTTTTCTCTTACCTTTCTCTTTACAAGATATCAACCTTTGATCTCTTGATTGAAGACTCTCCTCCAAAAATTTTGGCACCTCAAATCACCCATGCCCTCCTCTTTCTCCTCTGGTTTTTTTAGCCAAAAACCATAAATTTTTGACTCATATTTGATAGCATATGGGGTGGCAACTTTTTATATGGTAGACTAGGTCATAAAACCTAGTCTAACAAGGAGTCCATGGGACGTCCAACTCTTGGATGCCCCCTCCCTCATAAATTTTATGGAGAGCATGAAATAACTCACAAAAGGAGCTACAAAAAGAAGGGATAAGTTTGGGAAAAGTTGGCGCAAAAGAGGAGAGAAGAGTCCTTGTGAAGAGAAACTCTTTCAAAAAAAAAGGATAAACCTAAACCACTTTCCATAATTAGCCAAATCTCTTTCCATATTGAATCAAATCAAATCTGATTCAAATCTCTAGAATAAGTGATGTGAGATAATATTCTTTGGATGTAGATATCATAAAAAAATATCTAGAAATTAATTAGTGGGTGTGGGCTTGAGATCTCTTAGGTGGCGTAAGAGATGATATGGAATCCTAGTCTAACTAGGATTCTTATGTAGATTAGAACAAATACTTTGAACCCAATCCAAATTAATTACAACCTAATTAATGATAATCTTAGTCCAACAAAGAGTTCAATTAAATCAGATTAAATTATATTTAATTTTGATTTAAATCCTAACTTAATTAGAAATTAGGTGCATACAAGTCCTAGTCGAATAGGGACTTGTTCTCCCTTGCAATTGGCTTATCCAATAAATCAATTAGACTTAATTTAATTAAATCCAAACTAATTCTAATTGAATCAAATTCAATTAAACTTGATCTCAGTCTAATTGCTCAATCAGATTGAGCCTATTAGCAATCCAATTGCTAATTGATCCTTCTGCAACACTTGTATTAGGTCAAACATCAATCACATTGATCGTTTAATCTTAGAACGATTCTCAATCATCGATTAACCATCTGATTAGGTTACAACCTCTTATGTGTGTGACTCTATAGGTTCGAACCTAAGCTGCTAGCATAGAAATCAATTCTTGCCAGTCGAAGTAACCATCTAGCAATGGTTTCCGATGTCTAGATAGATCGAATGTATGCAAAGCAACATTCTAAGAACCCTGACCCATGGTTATCATATAATTCATCCTTTTGACCAATATTGCTCAAGATAACATTGAGTATACTGTCAACACTCATATAAGTCATCTCTATTGTGTCTCAAAATTTTACAAATCCTGTGACTCCTCACGAGGATTACCCAGGCTTAGGTTTTGCTAAATTGAAACATAGTGAGACATTCTCTTCCTGAAGTTAATCAGGAATGGTCAATCCCATCTTGACTCACACACCGACTTCACAAGTACTTGACTATACCCAGAAACTTTTCGAACCTATATTAAAAATACAGGCAGTCTGGCACTAAAGCACAGTGAGTTACTTGCAAGTCACCGTAGTGATCTCAGGTCGGAGGGACACTTATATCCATTGGCCTTAGCTAACTACTCTTGATAGTAGAGTGTTACATTGGTCACGTTCAGTGCAGATGTACTCCTACATCTTACTTGGATGTCATACCAATGTCTCCACACCACTTGGTTACGAGGACAACCAATGCATATGGCATACAGCGACCTACACTTGATAAATTATCATCTTTGTTAATAACTTATCATTTAGTCATGAACAATTTAAGAACCATCCGATAAATCTTTCTTTATCGATTGATTGTGGTTCTAAGGACTTCATCATAATTTAAGAGTTCTTTTAAGGAAGATAGAACTTTTATGATGAACCTGCCAAATAACTATTATTATTAGATAATTTATATACTAATTTCAATTATCTACTGCTTAGATGATTGGCTTTAGGATATATTTTTCAATAACTCCCACTTGTACTAAAGCCAATCAGAATGATATCAAATATCCTATCTTCCACTTGAGTTCGTAGAACTTCTTAGTTCCGAGGCCTTAGCAAATGGGTCGGTCATGTTCTCCTTTTTCATCGATCTTCCAAAGATCGATGTCACCCTAATCTAAAATCAAAAGTGATAGCAATACGGAGTATGCTGGTCCTTCAGTTCTTTAGCCAGATTTATGGCTCCAGTGCTACGATAGGACTAGACCATCGGTGGATGGTGCCACTCCCAACCTGCTAATGAAGCTCAGTAACTACACAGTTTACATGGCAGCATCATATGCTACGATATACTTTACATCACTAACTGAGTAGGCTAAAGTATCCTGCTTGGAACCTTTCCAGCTGATTGCTCCTACAATTAGGATATGATTCGATACTTTCTTGTTGTCATCTTGATCTGATTGAAATCAAAACATCCATATGTTTAAAGTCAGTATTTTCATATTTGAGTCACTGGACTTTAGTATTTCCCAAATACTTAAGGATTGTCCATACAATCTTTCAGTGGTTCTTACTTAGATCAGACTGGTATCTGCTCACTATCATTAGTGAGTATACCACATCTGATCTTGAACATAGAGAAATTAGATGACACCAAATTTTTATTCTTTGCAATGCTGAAATGCCATTCCCGATTAAGAGAATTTCATCCACAGACAACACAAGAAATAACACTACAGAATATTTTGCCCACTTATAAATGTAGGGTTCCTCTTTGTTCATAACAAAGACATATGTTCAAAATGTATGTTCCAACTCTGGGTTAATAGCGAAATAGGCTTTATAAGTCTCCACCTTCCCGTCTGCACTACTCTGATCCTTTTGAAAAATTCATTCACACCCAATGGATTTTATCCCTTCAAGTGAATCATCTAGTGTCTATACACTATTGATTTTCATAGACTTTAATTTGGATTTAATAGCTCCAAGCCACTTCTCAGAGTTAGACCACTGCATTGCATCCCTATAGGTGATCGGATCCATGTTAATCTCATCAAGCTCAATAGGATCGCCGTCCCAGACCTAGACACTGAAGTGTCTGTCCAGCTAATGCGGTACTCTACCAGATCTCCTTAAAAGTATTACTTTAATGGGCTTCGAGTTTGATCTAATCAAATTTGGTTCTGTAGGTTTACTAGATTATGTCGGTTCATTTTCTACCAGTCAAACTTTCAAGTTCAACTTGATAGGCATCAGTTCCTTCTCTAAGGAACTCCTTTCCAAAAAGAATGTCCTACTGTTGATGAGCATCTTATGTTCTTCAGCATGATAGAATTAGTAACCCTTAGACACCTATTGGACCAAGAACCAAGTTTATCTGTATGCAAACATTTGACATAGGTCGATCAACTCCAAACCCAAAGGTGAGAGAGTCTAGATCTATGTCCATTCCATATCTTATATGGAATCTGCACAACAGACTTACTCAGTATATTTTTAGAGTAAAACAGATAATCACACAAGAGCATAATCCTGAAACAGGTAGAGAAGTGAACCCTATTGTGGATTGAACCATGTCTAACAAAATTCAACTTCTCCTTTCGGATACACTTTGTTCCAAAAAGGAATCCACTGAGAGAGAATCCAATTCTCTCATAGATATGTCACAAACTCACTGGATAAATATTCGCCTTTTTGATCTGATCGAAGAGTTCTAACACCTTTTCCAGTTTGTTTCAATCTTTCATTATTGAATCATTTGAATATTTCAAATGATTCAGGCCAGATGCACCTATGCCCAGATAGGTCATCTGTAATAAAATATTAATATCTTTCTCTGGCACTTAAGTTCATACGTCCACATACATCACTATATATGAGACTTAGAACTTTATCAGCTCCTTCATCTTTTCTATTAAAAGGTGACTTTGTCATCTTTTCAAGAAGACAAGACTCACAGGTTATCAATGATTCACAATCATTGATGTGAGATTTTCCTCTCAAGCTAATCTGTTTATCCTATTTTTGTCAAGGTGACTAAGCCAAAGATAGACATCCATGACATTATCTAACTTGGGTGTGTACATTACACTTAATAGGCTGTGTAAATGTTAAATGTCATTTTCTTCTTGTCCATGTATTATTGTAACATTATTCATAATAATATCACAATAATCTTCCTTTATTAATGAATGATGATCATCTTTGGCCAAAAGGCCAACAAAGATTGCATTCATCATAAACAATGGATAATAGTAACAATTACTCTAAATGATAATATTTAAAAATAAGCTCTACAATTCTTAAAGTTAGGATTGAAATAAGACTTCCATCCCTAACATTCAAAAATTTCTCACCATTTTCAAATATTCCATTTACTTGTAGTTCCAGCAATAAATTGCATAAGACCATCGATATCTAATACCTAGGTAGTAGAATTTTATAGAGAAACTTCAAGGTGTTATTATATAACATCCTTGATGAGCAACTCTTGCTCCTTTCTCTTGTTCAGCCTATTATGGTCAAGGAAAGCAAGACAATTCTTCTTCCTATGACCCTGCTTCTGACAGTAAAAGCAACATGTCTGATTTGGATCGATTTTGGACTAATTATTTTGACTGAACTAAGAAGCCCCAATACGAACCCATTCATATTGCTGAACCAAGTTCAACTTTCGATACTAATTAATGAAGTTGGGTTTCATAAGTCATCACTGTTTAACAGTGATTGGAGCAATTAAGGTTTAGCCTTGTTTTGGGAAAAGAGAACAATGACCTAATGTATATGAATTATCTTAAGCCTAGAGACTTGGACTTTAGTCTCAAGGTTCTCTCACTATTATGTTCAAATTGATAGCCTCTACCTCCAATTTGAAATATTACTTTAATTTTCTAGTAGGTACTAGAATCCACATAGACTACTGACAAGTCCGACTTTGGTCAACCAACCCATCTGCATCTATGGGGTAGGTTCATTAATCAATTGTTTCTCCAAACAACTTTTAGTAATTTAATTTTGCCCCAGAAACTTAATCAGTAGGCTTTGGTCTTTACTGTAAGGATCCAGTTAGGTCCAACCATTAACATGACCATACTTGGTGCATCTAACCAATGAATGATTAAGCCCAACTTTGGTTGGCTAACCTAACCACCATTAAAGAGACACTTTCAAGTCGTCATATGATGAGTGATAATTTCATTAGTCAACAAGCACCAGGCCTTTGGGTCTGCAATGATTATTAGTTAATGGACCCATTATCAAACACCTTAATGGGAGGCTATGACTCAGTTATCTCCATAATTTTATTATTTTAAGGACCTAATAAATTTAGAGGATTTAAAATTATTAGTGATTTAAGGATAAAAAGGATATGGATCAATTTGCTCCCACTGACTTCATCAAGTCAAGTCCTCCCACTGACTTCTCAAGTCATTAACAAGGACTAGGATCAAATTTGGTCCATGGGGATCTAGATCAGTCTCACTGAATAAAATCAGACTCACTGATTTTCTATGTGACATGGGTTAGCACGAATCAATGAGCAACCTAATCAAGATTTGATTAACCACATTGGCCAGGTAAATATGATCGGTGGGAGGGTCTGCCAAAGTTTGCCTTAGACACCATAAGAAATAGTCAGGTAAGCGGGCTCCCAATTAAAAATCACCGATCAGGTTTACCTTAGATACCAACTAGTTTATCAGTTTTGATTTGGTCTGCCTAAAGACTCGAGCTCAGCCACTGAGCCACGATCAGTATCCATTTGTTAGATATATAGACTTTGATCAACTACAACTATTGAAATGATTTATAGAAATGACCTAATCCTAATTAATTTTTAATTAGATTTGATTAATTTTTTAACTTAGTCTATATTTAATCTATCCTAGGTCTAACCCAGTTAATGACCTGATCAAAGCTAACCCATTACCCTTTAACCATGTTTTATGAAATTATCTTAGGACCTTTAAATCACAAACCTAGATCCTAAACAATCACTTAATTCTTTTAATTAAGTTCATGGCTGAGGGTTGGGGTTCGGCATTTTGAAAATTATTTTCAACTTTTGAAAGATTTAATACAATTTAGTATTGTTTCACTAAATAGGTCAACTCATTTCAAAAATGGGTCGGCTTATTTCACTAACAAACACTAATTGTAGGTTAAAATAATTAAATTCAGCTAACTTTTCAGTCAAGCTGGCACGCTAGTCGAGCCGGCCTGATTAGCAAGCAGAACCTTTGCAAGATCTTGTTCTTGGTTGATTTTAATCTATGTACATTACATAAAAAATTATGAAATGAAATAGATCTAATCTAAAGTATTCATGATAAGATTTATTTAAACTCTTTTAAATTATTTAGATCGCAACGTATCAGGACAACCTTTGCACTGTAAGAGATAAACCTTACAACAGGACAACCTGCAGTCCGTGCGATCATTATTTTATTTTTTAGATTTATTTTAATGCAATCATGAACATGTTATAAAAGAACCTAGATACTCTCATACAACTGTTGGAGAAGATGCAGAGTTTCATACATGAATTTTAAAATATTTTTGAAATATAACGCAGTGGAACATGTAAATTAAATAATTTAATCTACAAATGCATGCAATCAAATTACTAAACCCTACAATAAGGACCTATAACATGTCATATTATATTTATAAATCAGAAAAATAAAAGTTTTGGTATTGGTCAAATCAATACCCTAGATCTGAAATAGTTTTAGATCTAAAACTTAGATCACATCTAGATAACAGAAGAGATCAGATCGCTTACCTTCATGCAGATCGAAAACTTCGTGGTTGATTTTCTTTGTTGCCTTTGGAGCCGCACATGCGTCTGACCTCTACAAGTGATCCACATGAGGTTGCAACAAAATTAGAGGTTCGTCAAACGAAGATCCGCTCGAAGTGCTAGCTTTTTGTGGATCCCTCCAGATAGTTAATCTAAAAAATATTCTTCGGATTTCTTGGATATTTCAAGAGATAAAGAATATAAGGAGGAATAAGGGAGAAGTCAAACCTTTTGACCACCCTAAAATCAAAAATAATACATAAAAGAAAATGATCCTAAGAGAAGACAAATCTTCTCTTTCAGTACATCAACGATTGATGTCCTAAGAACATCTCTATGCTAGGATATGAGAAGACCTTTTGAAGGAAAAATCATCTTTTTCTTTGTAGGATCTTGCAGATCTAATGAGATCTGGGACAGAATATTTTAAATAAAAATTTATCCTACTTTATTTTAGATCTAAGGTATATTAGATCTGATTCTTATTATCTGATATTTAATTTAAAATTAAATCTAAAATTTGAGGATTAGAGAAATACCTCTAGAGTAACTAGATTACCCTGTAGATGATCGCAGCAATGCCTGAGGTTCAAAAATAGCCATGCAGTCACCTAGCCTCTACCGGTATCCACTCAAGTAGGATCTAGATCATTTTCTCCTTGTGAATCTCTGCTCTAAAAATCAGATCTAGATCTGATCTGAAAGATCTTCAAAAGATCTTCTGAAGTTGGAGTAGCAGCTTCTCGATAAATCCCTGCAGCCTTCTGATCAGGAAGCCACCACGCCTTGGACAAGCACCAGATGGATGTCCAACTTTTTGGATGTGAAGAGGAGAGAGAGAGGAGTATAGGGGATATAGAGAAGTGGAGGGGAATCTCATTTTTATTGGGTATTGAGTAGAGTATCTAAACTAGGCGCAGACAGGGTTTAAATAGACCCTACTGCGCCATGCAGTGCCACATCATTCGACCAATCAAAAAATTCTAATTAATTCTAAAAAAAATTTGATTGATGGAGTGATATCATCTAATCATATCAAATAAGAGTTTCCTTAATTTTCACCACTGTTGGCACCAACACTGGATAAGCACAGTGAGATTGGCGCCCCACAGTCCAAGTCGATCAAGGGATCAGAGTCCTCATCTCATGGGACTTTATCCTTATCCACTTGGGGCGCACGCCCAATCTGATCTTGGCACCCACTTTGAGACCTAATTTAGCAAGTGGATATTCTACAAAAACTCTCCAATAACCTCTTGCCAAGTGGCCTTCAGTTTAAAATCCATAAGTCAACGTTTGACTGATGTCCTAAAACAGAAATGGCAAGTGACAAGAATTAGCAGATGTTGTCTTAAATTCATCTCATAAATTAAGACAAGACTTTTTTGAGCTGGACTGGCTCTAGTCAGACTGAGAGAAACCTTCTCAAAATTCTCTGGATGAGTCAAATCACATTTGGCTTAGTCGAGATGAAAAAGATTACAAGAAAAAAAGTTAGGCTCAATCGTGTGCTAGCACAATTTCCTTGAACCTAATTGGATCTAATCCAAATCAATCGAACTGGGCTAGCTCCATTGATGACATCCAGATTCTAACTCTTGTTTGTATGATCCAGTTAGGTTCATTTTCATATGGTAATGAGATATGTCGTGATCTCATCATCGATATCATCAAAACTCCTTTCAATGGACCAGAACTCTTCTGATTCAGACAATTAGAATGATCGATCATCAAGATCATTCTAATTGCTCTCAAAATCCATCAGTGACACCTAGCAGTATATGATGGCAACCCATCAAAAATTAAGACGAACCTCTCGGTGCAGCTACCTGTGTGATTGAGTTCTTCTATCATGAGTCCCGAATGAATTAGGGTTAAGGTGAACTCGTCAAACCCAACATCAGTCATATGAATCAATCGATCGATCCAAGTCTGATGTGAAATCCCAATGAAAAACTCTTTTTCATTATTTCACTTTGCCATGGCCATGGGCTTAAGGATTTGATCTTTCGATCATCATAGGACTACTCTCATCTATCGAGGTTGATAGATCCTATCTTGGTGCAATCTGGTTCCTACAATGAATATACTACAGCCAACATACACCTCAGGATTTCGAATGGCTAGGAGATCGAGTTATGGTGTAGTCAAACTATAATACACTCAAGGTAAACTGTCAATGTATCTTAGGTCAAAGAACTAGACACACAGCTACAGCATCGAGCTAGTCATCGACGAGAAGGTAGACTTCCTTATGACTGCTCGAGGTGGTCACGCCTAGTACTCTCATTCTCAATGAATACCTGTACTCTCATTTCGGTATCTCTACACCATAGACTCAAGACTCATCTACCCTAAGGAAGCGATCGTACACCAACCTTCCGGATCGATTACCATCCTCATGATGATCCTATGGTCAGGAGCTGTTTATGAGTTAGTTATGTAAATTCATGCCTTAAATTTTCAACTCTTGAAAATATGAATTAACATTCCTACTAACTCAAAAGATGTATCATAGACATAATGTACACAATGTGATAGTAGAATAACCCTTTTATTCATTTATAGTCAAAATTATAAATTTGCCCTTACATTTGTACAGGAATGTGTCAGCCAATCAACATCTAGGGCACACATCTAACAAACTCCCACTTGACCTAATGCCAATTGGCTACATATCTAAGTTCCATCTTCTCAAGGTGGGCTTCGATCTTCTGCTGGCCTAATGGCTTTGTCAGTGGGTCTGCCGCATTGTCTGTGGAGTCGACTCTCTTAACCTCGACATAATATTTTTTGAGGTAATCAGGGATCAGATGGAATCGTCACTCGATATGCTTGGACTTCTAGTGAGACCTTGACTCCTTAGCTAGGGCTATGGTGCCATTATTATTGTAGTAAAGAGAGATGGCATCCGATGACATCACTCCAAGCTTTGCAGCAAACTTCTTGTACCAGAATGCCTCCTTTGCAGCTTTCGATACAGCAATATACTCTACCTCCATAGTGGAATTAGCAATCACCATCTGCTTGGAACTCTTTCAGCTGACTGCACCATCATTGTAAATGAACAGATTTCCAGATGTCGACTTTCGATCATCTATATCAGACATAAAGTCTGAGTCTGTAAATCCCTGAACCTGGAGTTCTCTATTCCCAAAGACTAGAAACATATTCTTAGTCCTTCTCAAGTACTTAAGGATACATTTCACAGAAGTCCAGTGCTCTTCGTCTGGATTTGACTGATATCTGCTTGTGACACTCACAGCATGGGCTATATCAGGTCGTGTACATAGCATGGCATACATGAGGCTCCCTATTATGGAAGCATTAGGGATCTTGCTCATGCGTTCAATCTCCTCAGGTGTATTTTTCATGCTAAACCTTTTTAGCACCTCCTCTATGTACATCTTCTATGAAAGTCCCAGCATCCTATTTGGTCTATCTCTATACACCTTAATACCCAGTATAAAGGATGCCTCTCCTAGATCTTTCATAGAGAACTCTTTAGACAATCATATTTTGACTGAGATATACATGAAAATATCATTCTCAATTAGGAGGATGTCATCTACGTATAGTACGAGGAAGACAACTGTGCTCCCATTGACCTTCTTGAACACACATGGTTCCTCCTCGTTCTTGATGAAACCAAATATTTTGATCACATCATTGAAACGAGTATTCCAGCTCCGAGATGCTTGCTTAAGTCCATAAATAGACCTTTGCAGTTTGCAGATCTTGTGATCATCATCACTGGATGTGAAATCAAGCGGCTGTTCCATATAGATATCTTCCTCAAGTTATCCATTTAAGAATATCGTTTTCACGTCCATCTGTCATATTTCATAATCGAAATAGGCTGCAACAGCAAGCAATGTGCGGATGGATTTTAGCATGGCTACGGGCGAAAAGGTATCCTGATAGTCAATACTTTCACGCTGACTATAATCTTTCGTTACGAGCCTAGCCTTGAATGTCTCCACATTCTCATCTGTACCTATCTTTCTCTTGAAGATTCATTTACACCTAATAGGTACAATACTTTCAGGTGGATCTACCAAGGTCCAGACTTGGTTTGAGTGCATTGAGTCAATTTCTGATCTCATTGTCTCTAACCATTTTTCGGAGTTGATATCTGATATCGCCTTGTCATAGGTCTTGGGGTCATCACCATGAGCCCTATTTCCCGTGAAGAACATTTCCTCTACATCCTCTTATATGGTACCTAAGTACCTTTTAAGAAGACAGAAAATCTTAGTCGATCTACGAGGTAGAAGAGGTTATGCTAGGACTGATTGTAATTGTTGGGAAATGTGTCCCAAAAAACCAATCGTCAAGCTATTGACGGTTGAGCAACCAAGTATTGTAATTGATTTATTAATAAATAAAATATATTTGGCATTTTCATCATAAGCTTTCATCTTCTAATGAACTCCGTTGTTATGATGAAGTCCTTAGGACTATTTAGATTTGATAAAGAGAGGATTTATCGATTAGTCCTTAAAACTGTTCACGACCAAATGATAGGCTGTTAATAAGAACGACAGCTTCTATCGAGCATAGGTCGCTGTAGGCCATATGGGTTGGTTGTCCTCTTAACCAAAGAGTGTGGGACACTGGTATGGCATACAGGTGAGATGTAAGGGTATATCATCATTGAACGTGACCAACTCCAGAGCATTCTGCTGTCGAGAATGTCTCTGATGGGATATAGGTATAAGTGTCCCTTAGACTTGAGATCGCCTTAGTGACTTGCAAGCAACTCACTGTGCTTTGGTACTGGACTAACTGAATTTCTAATTCAGAAACGGAAGGCTTCTGGGCACAGTAAAGTACTTGCAAAGTCAGAGTGTGATCGAGATGGGATTGACCACTCCAAGAGTTGGAGAAGAATGAGTCACTGTATTTCAATTTAGCAAAACCTTGGCCAGGGTAATCCATCAGATGGATTTGATATTTTGAAATACAATGTGGACAACCTGATCAGAGTTGACAGTTGAGCTCTGGGGTGTCCTATGATCATTTTGGTCAAGGGGATGAATTATATGAAAACTATATCCGCATGGGTTCTAAGGATGTTGTTCTACACATTCGACCTATTCGGTCGTCGGGTATCATTGCTAGATGGTCACTTCGATTGGTATAGAAATTTATTTCTATGCTACCGGCTTAGGTTCGAACCTATGAGGTCACACACATTAGAGTTCATGATCCGATCGGATGGTTGATCAACGATTAAGAATCGTTCTAGGGTTAAATGATCAATACGATTGACATTTAACCCAGTACAAGTGTTGCAGGAGGATCGATTAGCAATTTGATTGCTAATTGGCTTAATTTGATTAATCCAATGGGCTGAGATTAAGTCTAATTAAATATGATTTAATTAGATTTGGTTTGGGCTTGATTGGATCAAATTCAATTGGTTTATTGGATAAGCCAAGTGCAAGGAAAAACTAGTCCTAGTTCAACTAGGACTTGGGTCAATCTAATTTCTAATTTGATTAGAAAATTAAATCAGATTTAAATCTAATTTAATCTGATTAAATTAGGTTCTTAATTGGGTTAAGACCTATTTTAATTGGGTTGATCTAATTTTAATTTGATTTGGTTTGGGAAACCAAATTAAAATAAGTCATAAGACAGAATCCTTGTAAGACTAGGATTCCACCTTGCGCCACATAAGCCTTCTCCACGCCCTCTCTCTTAATTCAACGTCAATCTCCACTTATTTTGTGTGACAAAAGCCCTCTCCCAGATCTCTCCCACGTTCACAAAAGGTCTCTTCTCTTCTTTCTTACATGGAAGGTGGTTTGGATCAAATCTAAAAGGAATAAGTTTAGATTTCAAATTCTATGAGATAGAGTTTTAGAAATCCAAAACTCTTTTAATTTTGCATCGAATTTATCCAAATTTGTTTTGGAATTTTCATGGCTTTTAGGGTTTATATTGTGCCCTCCTTTGCTGGTGATCCATACACGAAAATATGGAGGAGATGCTCAAGAGTTGGGCGTCCGTTAACTTGCCATGTTTGGATAAGCCTTGACTAGGTGTTTGACCTAGACAAGGACTCTATCATATCTCTCTATATAAGATGAGTTTCTTCGTAAAATTTAAGGAGAAGTTAGAGATATGAGAGACCTTTGTGCTTTCCAAAAATTAGAGAGAAATACCTTTGGGTCTTGGAGATATAAAAGATGCAAGTTAGGGCATTTAGAGAGAAAAACGTGAAGAAGAAGAGGGTCTTCTTCTAGGGTTTTTATTTTCATATCTTTCCTCCTTCCATCTTGAGTTTCCTGAGAGTGTCTCAGATCTGAAACTCCTCCTTCTACTTTTCATCTTTGGAAGAGTCCAAATCAAGAAGAAGGAGGCACCTGATCAACCATCAAAGAAGGATCAGCGCAGTACTAGCATACTGTGCTGATTTCCTGAAGCAGGACTTCTGATCGAGATTCGTGGGCTCGTGTGGATGACTCCTAGAGGCCGGACGCGTGTGCGGCTTGCAACATCATCCTTAAGCCCGGATCAGCGAGGTTAGAGCATCTAACTTGCAAGGTAATAGATCTGATCTATTGTTTAATACATACATTAGATGTGGTATAAAAATATGTTGATATGATCAACATGTAGTTCATGCTATATTTATATATTTTAATTTTTGATTTAATGCCATGTAATAATCATGTAATAGGATCTTAGATCTAGGAATTCTCTAGTTTTAGAAAATAAATTTTGATTTATTTTAGTCTTCCGCTGTATGATCTTGAAAAAGTTTCAAGATTTAACCCTGAAACCCTAGATATGGTTCCTACAATTGGTATCAGAGCAAGGTTCTTTATTACATAATTATTTATACATGCTTAGATTATTTCTTAGATTAGATTTAATTTATAATCTGATTATTAAATCTAAAATTAAAATTTTAGATCAATCACAAACTGTAAGGTTGTCCTGCTGTAAGGTTTACCCCTTATAGTGCAAAGGTTGTCCTAGTTTGTGTAGATCTATCTTTAATCATAAATTTGTTAGATATGATCTAGATTAAATTTATGATTTATTAAATTTAAAAGATATTTAAATCTAAAATAAAATCTCTTTGTTAATAATTTTTGTGCAAAGAAATTGTTTAAAGTTGAAACTATTTCAATTACATGAACCTGTTTAGATTAGATCTAAAGTAGTTTCATGTTTATTTCACTTGTATCTTGATTATGAATCAAATATGCAATATGGTTGGTAGAATCATATTATAAAATTATTTTACAAATATAAAAATTATTTTTTGAAAAGCCAAACCCAACCCTCAGCCCAAAACTTAATTAAGAATTAAGAAGTTGTTTGATTAGGTTCTAGGATTGTGAATTGAAGAACCTAAGACACAAATCATAACACATTGGGTTAATGGGTTAGTGGGAATTAGGTCCATTAATTGGGTTAGACCTATGGTTAGATTAAAGATGGACTTAATTAGAGAATTGACTAAATCTAATCAATTGTTGTCTTAGATTAGGTCAAGGATTCTCTAGATCAATTACAATAGTTGTAGTTGGTCAAGTCCATGTCTTTAACGAGAACCAAATGGACTTGATTCTTGGCTAAGCGGTCTAGCATGAACTGTTAGGTTGATCTAATCGAAACTAATTAAACCAGTTGGTGTCTAAGGTAAACCAGACCAGTGGTTTTTAATTGGGAGCCCGCTTACCTGGCCATTTCTGATGGTGTCTAAGGCAAGCTTTGGCAGACCCTCCCACTGATCGAACTTACCTGGCCTCTTGGTGAAATTATGTTTTGATCAGATTACTTGACTATTCGAGCTGACCCATGTCAGCTAGGTAAATCAGTGTGACTGATTTAGGTGCTCCTAGACCAGCCCTTTTAATGGTCTCCCTTAAGCTGACTTGGTGAAGCCAGTGGGAGGATCATGATAAGCTGGTTCATCTGACCTCATCCTCTATATTATTTAAATTCTCTAAAATTATTAGGTCCTTAAAATGACAAAGTTATGGAGATAACTGAGTCATAGCCTCCCATTAAGATATTTGATAATGAGTCCATGAACTCAATAATCATTGCAGACCCAAAGGCCTGGTGCTTGTTGACTAATGAAATTATCACTCATCATATGACGACTTGGAAGTATCTCTCTAATGGTGGTTAGGTGAGCCAACCAAAGTTGGGCTTAATCATTCGTTGGTTAGATACACCAAATATGATCATGTTAATGGTTGGACCTAACTGGATCCTTACAGTGGAGGCCAAAGCCTACTGATTAGGTTTCTGGGGCAAAAATTAAAATTACTAAAAATTATTTAGAGAAACAATTGGTTATGAACCTACCCTTAGATGTACATGGGTTGGCCAACCAAAGTTAGGCTTGTGTGCAGTCTAAGTGGATTCTAGTACCCGCTAAAGAATTAGGGTAATTCCTCGAATTGAAGGTAGAGGCTACCAATTTGAATAAAATAGTGGGAGAAACTTTTTGATTAAAGTCCAAATCTTTAGGTTTAATGAATCAATTACTAATTAGGTTATGGTTCTCCTTTGTGCAAATATGGCCACTTCCCTATCGCTCCAATCATTGTTGGACAATGATAAGTTGGTGGGACCCAACTTCGGTAGCTGGTATCGAAAGTTGAAGATAATCCTGGAGTATGAACGGATCCTATATATGATAATGGATCCTGCACCTGAGGAGCCAGCTGTCAATGCACGTGGAATAGTCAGAGACACTTTCCAGAAGTGGCTCAGTGACCGGACCACGGTGCGCTGTATCATGCTGGCTGCCATGAGCGACGAGTTCAGTCACAGATTTAAGACGGCTCAGCCAAAGGACATGCTTCAAGTGTTGGAGGATGCCTTTGGCACACCCGATAACGTGGAGAGGCACAAGACTAGTTGTGCCATCTTCAACGCCAAAATACGGGATGGTGCCTCTGTCACTGATCATGTATTGTACATGATCGAGCTGATGGAACGATTGAGCAAGCTCGGCTTTTCCTTGCATGAGCAGCTTGGGAAAGATGCAATACTGAACTCGCTGTCCAAGTCTTATCTCCCATTCCTCACTCATTATAGAATGACAAAGCCTGAAGTAAACTACCACGGATTACTGGGGTTACTTCAGAACTTTGAGAAAGATCACCAACTCCATAAGGAGTCGGTGAAATCAGTGGGAGGTTCATCTTCTGGTTCTCGACCCTTTGAGAAAGAGAAGAAGAACAAGAAGAAGAAAGTCAAGAAGGTGCAAGTTCAGGCTGGGACATCTGTGCAGTGTCAGACCAAAAAGATCAAGCCTGATAAGAGTCTATTCTACTGGCAAGCACCCTAGATTAGATAGTGTGTCAGATATATACTTATGGCATTGGAGGCTAGGTCATATAAACAAGAACAGAATAAACAGGTTGACTCAAGAGGGAATCCTCGAAGTCAGTGATTGTGAATCACTTCCAACCTGTGAGTCCTATCTTCTTGGTAAAATGATCAAGTCACCTTTTACTGAAAAAGGTGAGAGAGCTACTGAGCTTTTGGGCCTAATACATACTGATGTATGCGGGCCCATGAGCACAAGTGCTAGAGGTGGATATTTCTACTTCATAACTTTCACGGATGACCTATCCCGATATGGATATGTCTATCTGATGAAACATAAGTCGGATTCATTTGAAATGTTCAAACGATTCTTGAAGTGAAGTAGAAAAACAAAATGGGAAGAGTATTAAAACTCTTCGATCTGATCGAGGAGGAGAATACCTTTCTAGTGAGTTTCTCACATATCTAAGAGAGAATGGGATTCTCTCCCAATGGACTCCTCCAGGAACACCACAGCACAATGGTGTGTCTGAAAGGAGGAATCGGACTCTGTTAGACATGGTCCGATCCATGATGGGTTTTGCTAGCTTGCCGATATCCTTCTGGGGATATGCACTCGAATCGGCCTGTTATCTGTTAAATAGGGTTCCAAGTAAGTCTGTAATTAAGACTCCATATGAGATATGGATGGGACGTAAGCCAGCACTTTCACACCTTATGGTCTGGGGGTGCCCGGCCTATGTCAAACGATTAGTCACAGACAAACTTGGATCTAGATCTGACAAATGCTCATTCATAGGGTACCCCAAAGAGACAAAAGGATATTTTTTTCTACCATGCTGATGAACAAAAGGTGTTCGTCAGCCTTAAGGCAATCTTTTTTAGAAAAGGAGTTCCTTGGTGAAGGAACCGTTGCCTCTAAGATTGAACTTGATGAAGTTCAACAGGTAGAAGGACCAACACCAATAGCTGAACCTGAGTCTGATATGATTAGATCATATTCGGAGCTCAATGTACCTGCACCATTAAGGTGATCCGGTAGAGTACCGCGTCAACCGGACAGATACTACGGTTTCTTGATCCAAAATGGTGATCCCATCAAACTTGATGAGAATAATGAGGATCCGATCACCTATATGGATGCAATGCAGAGACCTGATTCCGAGAAATGGCTTGAAGCCATGAAATCCGAAATGGAGTCCATGAAGGTCAACGATGTATGGACATTGGTTGACCCACCTGAAGGGGTTAAACCCATTGGGTGTAAATGGGTCTTCAAAAGGAAGAGGGGCACAGACGGAAAGGTGGAGACCTATAAAGCCCGTCTGGTCGCCAAAGGGTATCGTCAACGTTATGGTATTGACTATGACGAGATATTTTTTCCTGTGGCAATGCTCAAATCCATTCGGATAATGCTCGCAATAGCTATCCATCTGGATTATGAGATCTGGCAGATGGATGTAAAGACAGCCTTCCTGAATGGAGAGCTGACCGAAGAGGTGTATATGATACAACCTGAGGGGTTTACATCCACAGATGAGTCCAAGGTGTGCAAGCTTCAGAGATCCATTTATGGATTGAAGCAAGCTTCTCGAAGTTGGAACATGCGTTTTGATAAGGTGATCAAAACGTATGGCTTCATTAAGAATGAAGAAGAGCCCTGCATCTATAAATGGGCAAATGGTCCAGTTGTGGTATTCCTTATCTTGTACGTGGATGACATTCTCTTAATCGGGAATGACATCCCTACACTACAGGAAATAAAAGTTTGGTTGTCATCACAGTTCTCCATGAAGGACTTGGGTGAAGCATCCTACATCCTAGGGATGAAGATCTATAGGGATAGATCTAAAAGGATGCTTGGGTTATCCCAGTCCATGTACATAGACACTGTGCTGAAGAGGTTCAGCATGGAGAATTCCAAGAAGGGCTATCTACCGATAGGCCAAAGAATTTTTCTCTTTAAGAAGGATTGTCCGACAACTCCTGAAGAGAGAGAGCGTATGAGTAGAGTCCCATATGCTTCAGCTGTGGGATCTATCATGTACGCCATGACATGTACAAGAACAGATGTGGCATACTCACTAGGAGTAGTGAGTAGATACCAATCTGATCCTGAAGAAAATCACTGAAAAGTGGTTAAAGCCATCCTTAAGTATTTGAGAAATACTAAGGACCAATGGTTGGTTTATGGCGAGTCAGATCTGAAACTTGTGGGGTTCACAGACTCTAGCTTTCAATCTGACCATGATGACAGCAGGAGCGTGTCGGGTTATATCTCTACTCTGAATGATGGAGCCATCTGCTAGAAGAGTTCCAAGCAGCATACTGTGGCGGACTCTGTTTGTGAAGCAGAGTACATCGCAGCATCGGATGTCGCGAAGGAAGCTGTGTGGCTGAGAAAATTCATCAACGAGCTCGGAGTAGCACCCTCCCTCGATGGTCCAGTCCTACCCTACTGCGACAGCACTGGTGCCATAGCTCAGGTGAAGGAACCCAAAGCACATCAGCGGACGAAGCACATCTTGCACCGCTTTCACCTGGTCTGAGAGATCGTGGATCGAGGTGACGTCGACTTTCAGAAGATCGACGGAAAGGAGAACCTAGCCGACCCCTTCACTAAAGCCCTGGCAATAAAGGAGTTCGACAACCACAAGTCGAAGATGGGTATTAGATACTGTGCCGAGTGGCTTTAGGACAAGTGGGAGTTGTTGAGAAATGTGTCCCAAAAAGCCAATCGTCAAGCTGTTGACGGTTGAGCAACCAAGTATTGTAATTGATTTATTAATAAATAAAATATATTTGGCATTTTCATCATAAGCTTTCATCTTCTAATGAACTCCGTTGTTATGATGAAGTCCTTAGGACTATTTAGATTCGATAAAGAGAGGATTTATCGATTAGTCCTTAAAACTGTTCACGACCAAATGATAGGCTGTTAATAAGAACGACAGCTTCTATCGAGCATAGGTCGCTGTAGGCCATATGGATTGGTTGTCCTCTTAACCAAAGAGTGTGGAGACACTGGTATGGCATACAGATGAGATGTAAGGGTACATCGTCATTGAACGTGACCAACTCCAGAGCATTCTGCTGTCGAGAATGTCTCTGATGGGATATAGGTATAAGTGTCCCTTAGACTTGAGATCGCCTTAGTGACTTACAAGCAACTCACTGTGCTTTGGTACTGGACTAACTGAATTTCTAATTCAGGGATGGAAGGCTTCTGGGCATAGTCAAGTACTTGCGAAGTCAGAGTGTGATCGAGATGGGATTGACCACTCCAAGAGTTGGAGAAGAATGAGTCGCTGTATTTCAATTTAGCAAAACCTTGGCTAGGGTAATCCATCAGATGGATTTGATATTTTAAAATACAATGTGGACAACCTGATCAGAGTTGACAGTTGAGCTCTGGGGTGTCCTATGATCATTTTGGTCAAGGGGATGAATTATATGAAAACTATATCCCCATGGGTTCTAAGGATGTTGTTCTACACATTCGATCTATCCGGTCGTCGGGTATCATTGCTAGATGGTCACTTCGATTGGTATAGAAATTTATTTCTATGCTACCGGCTTAGGTTCGGACCTATGAGGTCACACACATTAGAGTTCATGATCCGATCGGATGGTTGATCAACGATTAAGAATCGTTCTAGGGTTAAATGATCAATACGATTGACATTTAACCCAGTACAAGTGTTGCAGGAGGATCGATTAGCAATTTGATTGCTAATTGGCTTAATTTGATTAAGCCAATGGGCTGAGATTAAGTCTAATTAAATATAATTTAATTAGATTTGGTTTGGGCTTGATTGGATCAAATCCAATTGATTTATTGGATAAGCCAAGTGCAAGGAAAAACTAGTCCTAGTTCAACTAGGACTTGGGTCAATCTAATTTCTAATTTGATTAAAAAATTAAATCAGATTTAAATCTAATTTAATATGATTAAATTAGGTTCTTAATTGGGTTAAGACCTATTTTAATTGGGTTGATCTAATTTTAATTTGATTTGGTTTGGGAAACCAAATTAAAACAAGTCATAAGACATAATCCTTGTAAGACTAGGATTCCACCTTGCGCCACATAAGCCTTCTCCACGCCCTCTCTCTTAATTCAACGTCAATCTCCACTTATTTTGTGTGACAAAAGCCCTCTCCCAGATCTCTCCCACGTTCACAAAAGGTCTCTTCTCTTCTTTCTTACATGGAAGGTGGTTTGGATCAAATCTAAAAGGAATAAGTTTGGATTTCAAATTCTATGAGATAGAGTTTTAGAAATCCAAAACTCTTTTAATTTTGCACCAAATTTATCCAAATTTATTTTGGAATTTTCATAGATTTTAGGGTTTATATTGTGCCCTCCTTTGCTGGTGATCCATGCATGAAAATATGGAGGAGATGCTCAAGAGTTGGGCATCCCTTAACTTGCCATGTTTGGATAAGCCTTGACTAGGTGTTTGACCTAGACAAGGACTCTATCATATCTCTCTGTATAAGACGAGTTTCTTCATAAAATTTTAGGAGAAGTCAGAGATATGAGAGACCTTTGTGCCATCCAAAATTAGAGAGAAATACCTTTGGGTCGTGGAGATATAAAAGATGCAAGTTAGGGCGTTTAGAGAGAAAAACGTGAAGAAGAAGAGGGTCTTCTTCTAGGGTTTTTATTTTCATATCTTTCCTCCTTCCATCTTGAGTTTCCTGAGAGTGTCTCAGATCTGAAACTCCTCCTTCTACTTTCCATCTTTGGAAGAGTCCAAATCAAGAAGAAGGAGGCACCTGATCAACCATCAAAGAAGGATCAGCGCAGTACTAGCATACTATGCTGATTTCCTGAAGCAGGACTTCTGATCGAGATTCGTGGGCTCGTGTGGACGACTCCTAGAGGCCGGACGCGTGTGCGGCTTGCAACATCATCTTTAAGCCCGGATCAGCGAGGTTAGAGCATCGAACTTGCAAGGTAATAGATCTGATCTATTGTTTAATACATACATTAGATGTGGTATAAAAACATGTTGATATGATCAACATGTAGTTCATGCTATATTTATATATTTTAATTTCTGATTTAATGCCATGTAATAATCATGTAATAGGATCTTAGATCTAGGGATTCTCTAGTTTTAAAAAATAAATTTTGATTTATTTTAGTCTTCCGCTGTATGATCTTGAAAAAGTTTCAAGATTTAACCCTGAAACCCTAGATATGGTTCCTACAGTAATTGATTGGGTTCCTCAGGTTCTTTAGCTCGTTGCTCTTGGGAGACATTCTCCTTGAGCTTAATTATTCTTTCGATGCCACTATCTTGAATAAACTATTTTTCAAAAAAAATAGCATGTCGATTTACAATCACATTGTGATCTTTCAGAATATAGAAATAGTATTTTAATGACTCTTTAGGATATCCTATGAATCGAGCTCTAAAAGATCTGAACTCTAACTTGTCCGTCTGTTGTCTCTTGATATGAGTCGGATAACCTCAAATTCTGAGATGACTCAGACTTGACTTTTTACCATGCCATATCTCATACGGTGTGGTAGGAATGATTTTAGAGGGAACCCTATTCAATATATATATTACTGTCATGAGATAATGTCCCTAAAGAAACTCAGGGAGGTCCGTGAAGCTCATCATGGAATGGATCATATCTAATAGGGTCCGATTCTTCCGTTCTGAAATCTGGTTGAGTTGTAGCGTTTCAGATGGAGTTCATTGAGAGACTATGCCATTGTCCTTAAGATAGTTTAGAAACTTCCGACTAAGGTATCCACCTCCTCGATCTGATTGAAGAACCTTAATGGGCTTTCTTGTTTGTTTTTCTACTTCATATCTGAATTCTTTGAACTTTTCTAATGCTTCAGACTTGTGTTTCATTAGAAACACATACCCTACCTAGACATATCATCGGTAAAGATAATGAAGTAGACATAGTTGTCTCTAGCCGGCACATCAAATGGGCTGCACACATCCGTATGTACTAGGACAAGTAGGTCTGTGGCTTTTTCCCCATGTCCCACAAAAGGAAGCTTGGTTATTTTGCCTTGAAGGCATGATTCACAAACTAGATATGACTCAGAAGTCAACGGACTCAATAGCCCAGATTTCTCCAATTGTTAACCCTGTCTTCCACTATATGACCTAGCCTTAAGTGCCACAGATACCTATCATTTAGACTATCTCTAGACCTTTTAATTCCTATGGCATTCACTTTTTGCTTGATATGAAATACAGATACATCAATATATAGCTGATAGAGACCATTAATAAGAAAATCATTTGCAACTTTATTATTTTCATAAAATATGTTACAATGGTCCTTAAGAAAGCTAATCACATAGCCTTCTTGTGCTAAACATGAAACAAAAATCAAATTTCTGCTTGCTGCAGGCACATAATAACAGTCTTTAAGAACTAAATCCAATTTTAACGGTAATCATAGAGGGTAGGTTCTCACAACCACAGCAGCAACTCTTACTCCATTCCCAACGTGTAGGATCATATCCCCATCCCTCAGCCTTCTGCTCTCCTCAAGATCCTGCATAGAAGTGCATAAATGAGCACTAGAACCAGAGTCAAGTATCCAACTGGATGCAGAGAAAACCGTAAGATTAGATTCTATAACGAGCATACCTCCAGAAGGACTATCCTTCTTGTTCTACAGGGTGGCCAGGTACTGAGGACAGTTTCACTTCTAATGGCCGTCTGAATTGCAGTAGAAATATTTTTCCTTTTCAGCAGCCTTCTTCGGTTCCGTCTTCTTCCTTTTTTCATCCATCTTTTGCTTCTTCACAGACTTCTTCTTCTTTCCAAAAGACTTTCTCTTAGAAGAAGTCCGCTCCATAGTAAGGACTGAGCCTTTTGAACTCTTCAAAGAAAGCTCAGCCGTAACCAACATATTCATTAACTCAACCAACGTACACTGCATCTTATGCATATGAAAGTTCATGATGAACTGACCATATGCATCGGACAAGCACTGAAGAATCACATCAATTTGAAAATCCTTATCTAAGATGATATCGAGCTTCTCAAGCTCCTCAAGGTCCTTGATCATTGTCAAACAATGATCTTGGACTGACTGTCCATCACGCATTTTAGCCTTAAAAAGCCTTTGGCAGACTTGATACTTGGCTGCGTGATTTTGTTCACCAAACAACTCTTGTAGGTGAGCCAATATTTGGCGGATAGTCATAATATTCTCATGCTGGCACTGCAAGTCATCAGACATTGCACCCAACATGTAGTACCTAGCTTTGTTATCTTCATCCATCCATTTTTTCAGAGACGCTCTCTGTTCAGCAGTCGGATGTGCTGGCATAGTAGGTGGGTCCTGGTCCAAGACATGAGTCAGTTTTTTGGAACCCAAAATAATTCTGTAGTTCCTTAACCAGTCTTTGAAATTAGGTCCAGTCAATCTGTGGGTGTCTAGTATTTTGGTCAGGGGGTTGGATGCAGACATATTTCTTGTAGAGAGTCAAAAGTTTCTAGTTAGATTTTGTAATCAGACTTAACCAATTTATTTAGGGGTTTTATTTTTAAACAAATTAGGCTCCCACTATTTTCTTAGATCCCTATACTCCCTAGGTAGAGATGTAAAAATCTCCGTGATTAGTGATTTCTAGTGGGTGGTGCGGTCTCACCAACTGGCTCATCACCTCACCTAATAGTTATTGGTGATGGGTCAGCCGATGAGTGGACAACTCTTGTCCAATGATTCTCTAATCATGGTGCATCCAAAACTTGGTCTCTAATTCATCAAGCTCACCGTGTCCGAAATATTGCTCCAATCCTTAGTTAAGTCAGACCCACCATTTGCACGAACTAGATTCCTGATTGAGTCCCTCACCATATCCGAAATATTGAGCACAACCCATCCTCTAATCCGTAGCATCCAATGCCTAATGGACATGGTTGCATCTTTCCGATGCAACTGAGCCACTGTAACTAGTCAAGAACAATCAACCCCGAGAAGAGCCCACACATCCACAATGGTGAAAGATCTTAGACTTAATATTTTTTTAGAAAGATTTGATTTAGGTCTCATTAAACTTGACTTGACATAGTTATAACAATTATGATTAACCTAGTGACATGGGTTAGCTCGAATTGTTAGCCACCACAAATCAGAACTGGATCGACACATATGGCCAGGTAAGTGAGATCGGTGGGAGGGATATGCCATTAACTTGATAAGAATGCATTCGAGTCAAGTAGCTTCCAATTAAAAATCAGTCGGTTGTATCTGTCCAACTTACCTTAGACACCAAATTATCTAACCAGAACCAATTGGGTTAGCCTACAATTTAGGCTCTAACCACTGAGCCAAATTAGGTCTTAACTTGATTGAGTCACATCTAAATGTGATTTGACCTTGATCTAGACTTAATTCTATTAGACTGGTCAATTATTAGCTTTCATGATCCCACCTAACCAATTTTTGATTCGGTTTGATCAACTGCTAGACCTAATTGAGCTACCCAAGCCCGAACCCAATTTTATAAAAATGACTTAGATCTGAAATTCTCAATTTTAGACCTAATTTAATTTTATAAACTTAATTCATTAATTAAGTCTTGGGTTCATAAATAAAATATGTAAAATAAATCTTAGAGTTTCAGGATTTAGGATTTTGCAGAAAAGTAAGTTTGATTTCTGATTAAGGATGAACGCACAACACCCCTACACACCATAAGAACACCCCATTGAATGGGAAGAGAGGATTTTAAACCCAATTTTGTTCTTATGACCGGATGGTCATGAGGAACACTTTAATCAAAAATATTGATTTAACTACAAAACTAGTTAGATCTAAGTTACATATCACATATATAATTTCATATCTAACTTATACATGCTTTGCATACATCTCATATATTAAAATATGATCTAATTAGCATGCTTTCAGATTTGATACATCACATATAACATCTGAAAAATAAGATTTAAATTGAAGTATTCAATATAAAATCTATTCTAGACAGTTACTAGAACAATTCTACAACTAGTCTAGGCATGCAGCAGATCAATCTTATGTATTAATTAAATTTTATTTTTTATTTTTTGATCTGAATATAATATTTATAATATCAAAAAATCAGAGAATAAATTGGATCTAATTTATATTTTAATCATATTAAAATATAAAACTTTAAGATTATTCATAGTTCAAACTATTCCTAGTCTAGTCATGCATCTCATACATGTTAGATCTGCTAAGATTTAATTTTAAATTTTTTGATTTCAGATCCAATCACATCTGATGTGATATCTAAAATCTATTAATATCAGATAAATAAAAATAAAAATTAGATCTAAATTAGATCTGAAATAGAGCCATCAACCTGGCTCTGATACCAGTTAAAGAAAAAACTGCCTTTTTTCTTATAGGATCTTCCAGATCTAATGAGATCTGGGGTGAAATATTTTAAATAAAAATTTATCCTACTTTATTTTAAATCTAAAGTCTATTAGATCTAATTATTATTATTTAATATTTAATTTAAAATTAAATTTAAAACTTGAGGATTAGAGAAATACCTCTAAGGTAACAAGATTATCCTGTAGATGATCGCAGCAATGCCCAAGGTTCAAAAATAGCCACACAGTTGTCTGATCTCTATAGATACCCACTCAAGAAAGATATATATCATCTTCTCCTTGCAAATCTTTGCTCCAAAAATTAGATCTGGATCTGATCTGAAAGATCTTCAAAAGATCTTCTGAAGTTGGAGCAGTAGCTTCTCGACAAATCTCTGCAGCCTTCTGATCAGGAAGCCAGCACGCCTTGGACAAGCACCAGATGGATGTCCAACTTTTTGGACGTGAAGAGGGGAGAGAGTGGAGCAGAGGAGATGTGGAGAAATGGAGGAGAATCTCATTTTTGTTGGGTATTGAGTAGAGTCTCTAAACCAGGCACAGACAGGGTTTAAATAGATCCTGCTGTGCCATGCAGTGCCACATCATTCGACTAATCAAAAAATTTTAATTAATTTTAAAAAAATTTTGATTGATGAAGTGATATCATCTGATCATATTAGATAAAAGTTTCCTCAATTTCCACCACTGTTGGCACCAACACTAGATAAGCATAGTGAAATTGGTGCCCCACAGTCCAAGTCGATCAAGGGATCAGAGTCCTCATCTCATGGGACTCTATCCTTATCCACTTGGGGTGCACGCCCAATCTGATCTTGGCGCCCACTTTGAGATCTAATTTAGCAAGTGGACACTCCATAAAAACTCTCCAATAACCTCTTGCTAAGTGGCTTTCAGTTTAAGATCCATAAGTCAATGTTTGACCGATGTTCTAAAATAGAAATGGCAGGTGACAGGAATTAGCAGGTGTTGTCTTAAATTCATCTCATGAATTAAGACAAGACTTTTTTGAACTGGACTGGCTCCAATCGGACTGAGAGAAACCTTCTCAAGATTCTCTGGATGAGTCAAATCACATTTGGCTCAGTCGAGATGAAAAAGATTGCACGAGGAGAAAGTTAGGCTCAATCGTGTGCTAGCATGATTTTCTTGAACCTAATTGGATCTAATCCAAATCAATCGAACCTTCCCGAAAGGAAGAACATGAAATTCTTTTTCCTTTCCGCAGGGACCAGGGCTAGCTCAATTGATGACATCCAGACCCTAACTCTTATTTGTATGATCCAGTTAGGTTTATTTTTGTATGGTAATGAGACATGTCATGATCTCATCATTGACATCATCGAAACTCCATTTGATGGACCAGAACTCTTCTGATTCAGACAATTAGAATGATCGATCATCAAGATCATTTTAATTGCTCTCAAAATCCACCAGTGACACCTAGCAGTATATGGTGGCAACCCATCAGAAATGAAGATGAATCTCTCGGTGCAGCTACCTGTGTGATTGAGTTCTTCTATCATGAGTTCTGACTGAATTAGGGTTAAGGTGCACTCGTCAAACCCAACATCAGTCATATGAATCAATCGATCGATCCAAGTCCGATGTGAAACCCCAATGAAAAACTCTTTTCTATTATTTCACTCTGCCATGGCCATGGGCTTAAGGACTCGATCTTTTGATCATCATAGGACTACTCCTCTCATCTACCGAGGTTGATAGATCCCATCTTGGTACAATCTGGTTCCTACAATGAATATACTACGGCCAACATACACCTCAGAGTTTCGAATGGCTAGGAGACCGAGTTATGGCATAGTCAAACTATAACACACTCAAGGTGAACTGTCGATGTACCTCAAGTCAAAGAACTAGACACACAGCTGCAGCATCGAGCTAGTCATTGATGAGAAGGTAGACTTTCTTATGACTGCTCGAGGTGGTCACACTCAGTACTCTCATTCTCAATGAATATCTGTACTCTCGCTCTGATATCTCTACATCATAGACTCAAGACTCATCTATCCTAAGGAAGCGATCGTACACCAACCTTCCAGATCGATCACCATCCTCGTGATGATCCTATGGTCAGGAGCTGTTTATGAGTTAGTTATGTAAATTCATGCCTTAAATTTTCAATTTTTAAAAATATGAATTAACATTCTTACTAACTCAAAGGATGTATCACAGACATAATATACACAATGTGATAGTAGAATAATCTTTTTATTCATTTATAGTCAAAATTATAAATTTACCCTTACATTTGTACAGGAATGTGTCAGCCAATCTGGCATCTAGGGCACACATCTAACACCTTTTTCTCTAGATATTTTTTAAATTTTTAGATCTTATGATATCATATTTTTCTCATAAAAAAATCTCATGATTTTTGGAGAAGAAGGGTTCTAAAAGAAACCTTAAGAGAAGACATTCCTTTCTTCTTCTTCTCTCATCAGAACATGATCAGATCATGTCCAAAATTAGATCACCATGCACCAACTCATTGGAGCATGGATCCACCATGCCATCTCTCTTTCTCTCTCAAATTTTTATCATATAAAAATATAAAATAAAGAGAGAACAATCTGAAAAGAAAATAATAAGAAAAAATAATCTTCTCTCTTACCTTTTGTTTCTACAAGATATCAACTTTTGATCTCTTGATAGAAGACTCTTCTCCAAAAAATTTGATACCTCAAACCATCCATTCCATCCTCTTTCTCTCTCAAATTTTATCACATAAAAAACACAAAAAATAAAGAGAGAATAATATGAAAGAAAAATAATGAGAGAAAATAATCTTTTCTCTTACCTTTCTCTTTACAAGATATCAACCTTTGATCTCTTGATTGAAGACTCTCCTCCAAGGATTTTGGCACCTCAAACCACCCATGCCCTCTTCTTTCTCCTCTAGTTTTTCTATCTAAAAATCACAAATTTTTGACTCATATTTGATAGCATATGGGGCGGCAACTTTTTATATGGTAGACTAGGTCAGAAAACCTAGTCTAACAAGGAGTCCATGGGGCGTCCAACTCTTAGATGCCCCCTCCCTCATAAATTTCATGGAGAGCATGAAATAACTTACAAAAGGGGATACAAAAAGAAGGGATAAGCTTGGAGAAAGTCGGTGCAAGAGAGGAGAGAAGAGTCCTTGTGAAGAGGGACTCTTTCAAAAAAAAGGATAAACCTAAACCACTTTCCATAATTAGCCAAATCTCTTTCCATATTGAATCAAATCAAATCTGATTCAAATATCTAGAATAAATGGTGTGAGATAACATTCTTTGGATGTGAATATCATAGAAAAATATCTGAAAATTAATTAGTGGACGTGGGCTTGAGATATCTAAGGTGGCGCAAGAGATGATATGGAATCCTAGTCTAACTAGGATTCTTGTGTAGATTAGGTCAAACACTTTGAATTCAATCCAAATTAATTACAACCTAATTAATATTGATCCTAGTCTAATCAAAAATCTAATTAAATCAGATTAAATCATATTTAATTTTAATTTAAATCCTAACTTAATTAAGAATTAGGTGCATACAAGTCCTAGTCGAACAGGGACTTGTTCTCCCTTGCAATTGGCTTATCCAATAAACCAATTAGACTTAATCCAATTAAATCTAAACTAATTCTAATTGAATCAAATTTAATTAGATTTGATCTTAGCCTAATTGCTCAATCAGATTGAGTCTATTAGCAATCTAATTGCTAATTGATCCTTCGGCAACACTTGTATTAGGTCAAACATCAATCACATTGATCGTTTAACCTTAGAACGATTCTGAATCATCGATTAACCATCTGATTAAGTTACAACCTCTTATGTGTGTGATCCTATAGGTTCGAACCTAAGTTGATAGTATAGAAATTAATTTTTATACCAGTCGAAGTAACCATCTAGCAATGGTTCCCGACGTCCAGATAGATCGAATGTATGCAAGCAACATTCTAAGAATCCTGACCCATGGTTACCATATAATTTATCCTTTTAATCAATAATGCTCAAGATGACTTTGAGTATATTATCAATACTCATATAAGTCATCTCTATTGTGTCTTAAAATTTTGCAAATCTCGTGACTCCTCATGAGGATTTTTCAGACCTAGATTTTGCTAAATTGAAACACAGCGAGACATTCTCTTCCTGAAGTTAATCAGGAGTGGTCAATCTCATCTTAACTCACACACCAACTTCACAAGTACTTGACTATACCTAGAAACCTTTCGAATCTATATTAAAAGTACAGACAGTCCGGCACCAAAGCACAGTGAGTTGCTTGTAAGTCACCGTGGTGATCTCAGATCGGAGGGACACTTATACCCATTGATCTTAGCTAACTACTCTTGACAGTAGAGTGTTACATTAGTCACATTCAGTGCAGATGTACTCTTACATCTCATCTGGATGCCATACTAGTGTCTCCACACTACTTGGTTACGAGGATAACCAACACCTATGGCATACAGCGATCTACACTTGATAAGTTATCATCCTTATTAATAACTTATCATTTGATCGTGAACAATTTAAGAACCATCCGATAAATTTTTCTTTATCGATTGATTATGGTTCTAAGGACTTCATCATAATTTAGGAGTTCTTTTAAAGAAGATAGAACTTTTATGATGAACTTGTCAAATAACTATTATTATTAGATAATTCATATAATAATTCTAATCATCTGAAGGAACCAGATCTAGGGTTTCAGGGTTAGATCTTGAAACAGAGGGTTAGATCTTGAAACCTTTTCAAGATCATACAGCGAAAGACTAAAATAAATCAAAATTTATTTTCTAAGATCAGAAAATCCCTAGATCTAAAATCCTATTACATGATTATTACATGGTATTAAATCAGAAATTAAAATATATAAATATAGCATGAACTACATGTTGATCATATCAACATGTTTTTATACTACATCTAATGTATGTATTAATTAATAGATCAGATCTATTACCTTGCAAGTTAGATGTTCTAACTTTGTTGATCTGGGCTTGAGGATGATGTTGCAAGTCGCACATGCATCCGGCCTCTAGGAGTCATCCACACGAGCCCACAAATCTCGATCAGAAGTCCTGCTTCAGGAAATCAGCACAGTATGCTAGTACTGCGCTGATCCTTCTTTGATGGTTGATCAAGTACCTCCTTCTTCTTGATTTGGACTCTTCCAAAGATGGAAAGTAGAAGGAGGAGTTTTAGATCTGAGACACTCTCAGGAAACTCAAGATGGAAGGAGGAAAGATATGAAAATAAAAATCCTAGAAGAAGACCCTCTTCTTCTTCACATTTTTCTCTCTAGATACCCAAACTTGCATCTTTTATATCTCCACGACCCAAAGGAATGTCTCTCTGATTTTTGGATGGCAGAAAGGTCTCTCAAATATCTATCTCTCCTTCAAATTTCACGAATAAACTCGTATTATATAGAGAGATATGATAGAGTCCTTGTCTAGGTCAAACACCTAGTCAAGGCTTATCCAAACATGGCAAGTTAAGGGACGCCCAACTCTTGAGCATCTCCTCCATATTTTCATGCATGGATCACCAGAAAAGGGTGTACAATGTAAACCCTAAAAGCCACAAAAATTCCAAAAAAAATTTGGATAAATTTGGTGCAAAATTGAAAGAGTTTTGGATTTCTAAAACTGTATCTCATAGAATTCGAAATCCAAACTTATTCCTTTTAGATTTGATCCAAACCACCTTCCATGTAAGAAAGAAGAGAGGAGACCTTTTGTGAACGTGGGAGAGATCTGGGAGAGGGCTTTTGTCACATAAAATAAGTGGAGATTGGCGTTGAATAAGAGAGAGGGCGTGGAGAAGGTTTATGTGGCGCAAGGTGGAATCCTAGTCCTACTAGGATTCTGTCTTATGACTTGTTTTAATTTGGTTTCCCAAACCAAATCAAATCAAAATTAGATCAACCTAATTAAAATAGGTCTTAACCTAATTAAGAACCTAATTTAATCAGATTAAATTAGATTTAAATCTGATTTAATTTTTTAATCAAATTAGAAATTAGATTGACCCAAGTCCTAGTTGAACTAGGACTAGTCTTTCCTTGCACTTGGCTTATCCAATAAACCAATTGGAATTGATCCAATCAAGCCCAAACCAAATCTAATTAAATCATATTTAATTAGACTTAATCTCAGCCCATTGGCTTAATCAAATTAAGCCAATTTGCAATTGAATTGCTAATCGATCCTCCTGCAACACTTGCACTGGGTTAAATATCAATCGTATTGATCATCTAACCCTAGAACGATTCTTAATCGTTGATCAACCATCCGATCGGATCATGAACTCTAATGTGTGTGACCTCATAGGTCCGAACCTAAGCCGGTAGCATAGGAATAAATTTCTATACCAATCGAAGTGACCATCTAGCAATGATACCCGACGACCGGATAGGTCGAATGTGTAGAACAACATCCTTAGAACCCATGCGGATATAGTTTTCATATAATTCATCCCCTTGACTAAAATGATCATAGGACACCCCAGAGCTCAACTGTCAACTCTGATCAGGTTGTTCACATTGTATTTCAAAATATCAAATCCATCTGATGGATTATCCTGGCCAAGGTTTTGCTAAATTGAAATACAGCGACTCATTCTTCTCCAACTCTTGGAGTGGTCAATCCCATCTCGATCACACTCTGACTTCGCAAGTACTTGACTGTGCCCAGAAGCCTTTCGTCCCTGAATTAGAAATTTAGTTAGTCCAGTACCAAAGCACAGTGAGTTGCTTGCAAGTCATTGAGGCGATCTCAAGTCTAAGGGACACTTATACCTATATCCCATCAGAGACATTCTCGACAGCAGAATGCTCTGGAGTTGGTCACGTTCAATGACGATGTACTCTTACATCTCACCTGTATGCCATACCAGTGTCTCCACACTCCTTGGTTAAGAGGACAACCAACCCATATGGCCTACAGCGACCTATGCTCGATAGAAGCTGTCGTCCTTATTAACAGCCTATCATTTGGTCGTGAACAGTTTTAAGGACTAATCGATAAATCTTCTCTTTATCGAACCTAAATAGTCCTAAGGACTTCATCATAACAACGGAGTTCATTAGAAGATGAAAGCTTATGATGAAAATGCCAAATATATTTTATTTATTAACAAATCAATTACAATACTTGGTTGCTCAACTGTCAACAGCTTGACGATTGGCTTTTTGGGACACATTTTCCAACAACTCCCACTTATCCTAAAGCCACTCGGCACAGTATCTAATACCCATCTTCGACTTATGGTTGTCGAACTCCTTTATTGCCAGGGCTTTAGTGAAGGGGTCGGCTAGGTTCTCCTTTCCGTCGATCTTCTGAAGGTCGACGTCACCTCGATCCACGATCTCTCAGACCAGGTGGAAGCGGTGCAAGATGTGCTTCGTCCGCTGATGTGCTTTGGGTTCCTTCACCTGAGCTATGGCACCAGTGCTGTCACAGTAGAGCAGGACTGGACCATCGAGGGAGGGTGCTACTCCGAGCTCGTTGATGAATTTCCTCAGCCACACAGCTTCCTTCGCGGCATCTGATGCTGTGATATACTCTTCTTCACAAACAGAGTCTGCCACAGTATGCTGCTTGGAACTCTTCCAGTGGATGGCTCACCATTCAGAGTAAAGATATAACCCGACACGCTCCTGCTGTCATCATGGTCAGATTGAAAGCTAGAGTCTGTGAACCCCACAAGTTTCAGATCTGACTCACCATAAACCAACCATTGGTCCTTAGTATTTCTCAAATACTTAAGGATGGCTTTAACCACTTTTCAGTGATTTTCTCCAGGATCAGATTGGTATCTACTCACTACTCCTAGTGAGTATGCCACATCTGGTCTTGTACATGTCATGGCGTACATGATAGATCCCACGGCTGAAGCATATGGGACTCTACTCATACGCTCTCTCTCTTCAGGAGTTGTCGGACAATCCTTCTTAGAGAGAGAAATTCCTTGGCCTATCGGTAGATAGCCCTTCTTGGAATTCTCCATGCTGAACCTTTTCAGCACAGTGTCTATGTACATGGACTGGGATAACCCAAGCATCCTTTTAGATCTATCCCTATAGATCTTCATCCCTAGGATGTAGGATGCTTCACCCAAGTCCTTCATGGAGACTTATGATGACAACCAAACTTTTATTCCCTGTAGTGCGGGGATGTCATTCCCGATTAAGAGAATGTCATCTACGTACAAGACAAGGAATACCACAACTGGACCATTTGCCCATTTATAAATGCAGGGCTCTTCTCCATTCTTAATGAAGCCATACGTTTTGATCACCTTATCAAAATGCATGTTCCAACTCCGAGAAGCTTGCTTCAATCCATAAATGGATCTCTGAAGCTTGCACACCTTGGACTCATCTGTGGATGTAAACCCCTCAGGTTGTATCATATACACCTCTTCGGTCAGCTCTCCATTCAGGAAGGCTGTCTTTACATCCATTTGCCAGATCTCATAATCCAGATGGGCAGCTATTGCAAGTATTATCCGAATGGATTTGAGCATTGCCACAGGAGAAAATATCTCGTCATAGTCAATACCATAACATTGACGATACCCCTTGGCGACCAAATGGATTTTATAGGTCTCCACCTTTCCGTCCCCGCCCCTCTTCCTTTTGAAGATCCATTTATACCCAATGGGTTTAACCCCTTCAGGTGGGTCAACCAATGTCCATACATCGTTGACCTTCATGGACTCCATTTTGGATTTCATGGCTTCAAGCCATTTCTCGGAATCAGGTCTCTGCATAGCATCCATATAGGTGATCGGATCCTCAATATTCTCATCAAGTTCGATGGGATCACCGTCCCGGACCAAGAAACTGTAGTATCTATCCGGCTGACGCGGTACTCTACCGGATCGCCTTAATGGTACAGGTATATTGGGCTCCGGATCTGATCTAATCATATCTGACTCAGGTTCAGCTATTGGTGTCGGTCCTTCTACCTATTGAACTTCATCAAGTTCAACCTTAGAGGCAACGGTTCCTTCACCAAGGAACTCCTTTTCTAAAAAGATTGCCTTAAGGCTGACGAACACCTTTCGTTCATCAGCATGGTAGAAAAAATATCCTTTTGTCTCTTTGGGGTACCCTATGAATGAGCATTTGTCAGACCTAGGTCCAAGTTTGTCTGTGACTAATCGTTTGACATAGGCCGGGCACCCCCAGACCCTAAGGTGTGAAAGTACTAGCTTACGCCCTGTCCATATCTCATATGGAGTCTTAATTACAGACTTACTTGGAATCCTATTTAACAGATAACAGGCCGATTCGAGTGCATATCCCCAGAAGGATATCGGTAAGCTAGCAAAAACCCATCATGGATCGGACCATGTCTAACAAAGTCTGATTCCTCCTTTCAAACACACCATTATGCTGTGGTGTTCCTGGAGGAGTCCATTGAGAGAGAATCCCATTCTCTCTTAGATATGTGAGAAACTCACTAGAAAGATATTCTCCTCCTCGATCAGATCGAAGAGTTTTAATACTCTTTCCAGTTTATTTTTCTACTTCACTTCGGAATCGTTTGAACATTTCAAATGAATCCGACTTATGTTTCATCAGATAGATATATCCATATCGGGATAGGTTATCCGTGAAAGTTATGAAGTAGAAATATCCACCTCTAGCACTGGTGCTCATGGGCCCACATACATCAGTATGTACTAGGCTCAAGAGCTCAGTAGTTCTCTCACCTTTTTCCAGTAAAAGGTGACTTGGTCATTTTACCAAGAAGACAGGACTCACAGGTTGGAAGTGATTCACATCACTAACTTCGAGGATTCCCTCTTGAGTCAACCTGTTTATTCTGTTCTTGTTTATATGACCTAGCCTACAGTGCCATAAGTAGATATTTGACACACTATCTAATCTAGGGTGTTTGCCAGTTGAATAGACTCTTATCAGGCTTGATCTTTTTGGTCTGGCTCTGCACTGATGTCCCAGTCTGAACTTGCACCTTCTTCACTTTCTTCTTCTTGTTCTTCTTCCCTTTCTTAAAAGGTCGAGAACCAGAAGACGAACCTCCCACTAAATTCACCGACTCCTTGTGAAGTTGGTGATCCTTCTCAAAGTTCTGAAGCAACCCCAGTAACCCATGATAGTTCTCTTCAGGCTTTGTCATTCTATAATGAGTGAGGAATGAGAGATAAGACTTGGGCAACGAGTTCAGTATTGCATCTTTCCCAAGCTGCTCATGCAAAGAAAAGTCAAGCTTGCTCAATCATTCCATCAGCTCGATCATGTACAATACATGATCAGTGACAGAGGCACCATCCCGTATTTTGGCGTTGAAGATGGCACAACTAGTCTTGTGCCTCTCGACGTCATCGGATGTGCCAAAGGCATCCTCCAACACTTGAAGCTTGTCCTTTGGCTGAGCCGTCTGGAATCTGCAACTGAACTCGTCGCTCATGATAGCCAGCATGATACAGCGCACCGTGGTCCGATCACTAAGCCACTTCTGGTAAGTGTCTCTGATTGTTCCACGTGCATTGACAGCTGGCTCCTCAGGTGCAGGATCTATTATCACATATAGGATCCGTTCATGCTCCAGGACTATCTTCAACTTTCGGTACCAGCTACCGAAGTTGGGTCCCACCAACTTATCATTGTCCAACAATGATCGGAGCGATAGGGAAGTGGCCATATTTGCACAAAGGAGAACCATAACCTAATTAGTAATTGATTCATTAAACCTAAAGATTTGGACTTTAATCAAAAGGTTTCTCCCACTATTTTATTCGAATTGGTAGCCTCTACCTCCAACTCGAGGAATTACCTTAATTCCTTAGCGGGTACTAGAATCCACTTAGACTGCACACAAGCCCAACTTTGGTTGGCCAACCCATGTACATCTAAGGGTAGGTTCATAACCAATTATTTCTCTAAATAATTTCTAGTAATTTTAATTTTGTCCCAGAAACCTAATCAGTAGGCTTTGGCCTCCACTGTAAGGATCCAGTTAGGTCCAACTATTAACATGATCATACTTGGTGTATCTAACCAACGAATGATTAAGCCCAACTTTGGTTGGCTCACCTAACCACCATTAGAGAGATACTTCCAAGTCATCATATGATGAGTGATAATTCCATTAGTCAACAAGCACCAGGCCTTTGGGTCTGCAATGATTATTGAGTTCATGGACTCATTATCAAACACCTTAATGGGAGGCTATGACTCAGTTATCTTCATAACTTTATTATTTTAAGGACCTAATAATTTTAGAAGATTTAAATAATATAGAGGATGAAGTCAGATGAACCAGCTTATCATGATCCTCCCACTGACTTCACCAAGTCAGCTTAAGGGAGACCATTAAAAAGGGCTGGTCTAGGAGCACCTAAATCAGTCACACTGATTTATCTAGCTGACATGGGTCAGCTCGAATAGTCAAGTGATCCGATCAAAACATAATTTCACCAAGAGGCCAGGTAAGTTCGATCAGTGGGAGGGTCTGCCAAAGCTTGCCTTAGACACCATCATGAATGGCCAGGTAAGCGGGCTCCCAATTAAATACCACCGGTCTGGTTTACCTTAGACACCAACTGGTTTAATTAGTTTCGATTAGATCAACCTAACAGTTCGTGCTAGACCGCTTAGCCAAGAATCAAGTCCATTTGGTTCTCGTTAAAGACATGGACTTGACCAACTACAACTATTGTAATTGATCTAGAGAATCCTTGACCTAATCTAAGACAACAATTGATTAGATTTAGTCAATTCTCTAATTAAGTCCATCTTTAATCTAACCATAGGTCTAACCTAATTAATGGACCTAGTTCCCACTAACTCATTAACCCAATGTGTTATGATTTGTGTCTTAGGTTCTTCAATTCACAATCCTAGAACCTAATCAAACAACTTCTTAATTCTTAATTAAGTTTTGGCTGAGGGTTGGGTTTGGCTTTTCAAAAAATCATTTTCATATTTATAAAATAATTTTACAATATGATTCTATTAACCATATTGCATGTTTGATTCCGAATCAAGATGCAAGTGAAATAAACATGAAACTACTTTAGATCTAATCTAAACAGGTTCATGTAATTGAAACAATTTCAACTTTAAACAATTTCTTTGCACAAAAATTATTAACAAAGAGATTTTATTTCATATTTAAACATCTTTTAAATCTAATAAATCATAAATTTAATCTAGATCATATCTAACAAATTTATGATTAAAGATAGATCTACACAAACTAGGACAACCTTTGCACTGTAAGGGGTAAACCTTACAGCAGGACAACCTTGCAGTTTGTGATTGATCTAAAATTTTAATTTTAGATTTAATAATCAGATTATAAATTAGATCTAATCTAAAAAATAATCTAAGCATGTATAAATAATCATGTAATAAAGAACCTAGGCTCTGATACCAATTGTAGGAACCAGATCTAGGGTTTCAGGGTTAGATCTTGAAACTTTTTCAAGATCATATAGCGGAAGACTAAAATAAATTAAAATTTATTTTCTAAGATCAGAAAATCCCTAGATCTAAAATCCTATTACATGATTATTACATGGTATTAAATCAGAAATTAAAATATATAAATATAGCATGAACTACATGTTGATCATATCAACATGTTTTTATACTACATCTAATGTATGTATTAATTAATAGATCAGATCTATTACCTTGCAAGTTAGATGTTCTAACTTTGTTGATCTGAGCTTGAGGATGATGTTGCAAGCCGCACACGCGTCCGACCTCTAGGAGTCGTCCACACGAGCCCACGAATTTCGATCAGAAGTCCTGCTTCAAGAAATCAGCACAGTATGCTAGTACTGCGCTGATCCTTCTTTGATGGTTGATCAAGTGCCTCCTTCTTCTTGATTTGGACTCTTCCAAAGATGAAAAGTAGAAGGAGGAGTTTCAGATCTGAGACACTCTCAGGAAACTCAAGATGGAAGGAGGAAAGATATGAAAATAAAAACCCTAGAAGAAGACCCTCTTCTTTTTCACATTTTTCTCTCTAGACATCCAAAACTTGCGTCTTTTATATCTCCACGACCCAAAGGAATTTCTCTTTGATTTTTGGATGACAGAAAGGTCTCTCAAATATCTATCTCCCCTTCAAATTTCATGAAGAAACTCATCTTATATAGAGATATATGATAGAGTCCTTGTCAAGGTCAAACACCTAGTCAAGGCTTATCCAAACATGGCAAGTTAAGGGACGCCCAACTCTTGAGCATCTCCTCCATATTTTCGTGCATGGATTACCAGCAAAGGGTGTACAATGTAAACCCTAAAAGCCACAAAAATTCCAAAAAAAATTTGGATAAATTCGGTGCAAAAT